>NC_041386.1:371358245-371386881 GCF_002162155.2 Triticum dicoccoides | reverse complement strand
GTCCTCTCCCCCGAGCACCTTCCCCTGATCTAGAACCGTGGCGCCCGAGACCCGCCGCCACCTCATCACGTCGGACCGCCCCGTCCCCGCCTCTCCATCGTCGGCCACCGTCGAGCCTCGTCGAGCTGTGCCCGCTACCGGCAACCCCCTTGTGGATGTATGATGATCGGGCCCCACACCCCTTTTTGGATGAAAATGAAAAAAAAGAAATAATAATAATAATAATAATAATAATAATAATAATAATAATAATAATAATAATAATAATAATTAAAAATTAATTACATAACTAAGTAATTTAATTAACCTATTTAATTAGCCTCATCACTAGATTTGTGAAAACTAAAACTAAATAGTCAAAAGAAAGAATGACAGGGGGCCCCATCCCCCTGTTGACCAGTCAAACTTTGACTGGTCAACTGGGTCCCCTTAGCCCACCTACCAGCCTCTCTGTACACTGTTGTGTACACATATCATTTTTAATTTAATTTTCAAATTAAATTAATTTCAGAAATTGATTAAAATTTTCAAAATTAATAGAAAATAATCTGCTTGTATGCCGTTGCATGAAA
This sequence comes from Triticum dicoccoides, assembly GCF_002162155.2. NCBI lineage: Eukaryota > Viridiplantae > Streptophyta > Magnoliopsida > Poales > Poaceae > Triticum > Triticum dicoccoides. The sequence continues at coordinate 371,386,309 of NC_041386.1, read as the reverse complement.
GTTCCTCAGAAAAATGTAATGATTCTGAATCCGCACTCCGTTCGTCTGCCAAACGTTCCTAGCATAGCGAACTTGGAACCGTCCCCCTCCGTTTCATCTGTCCAAAAATGCCTAACACCGGGAATACTTAGATGTTTTTCCCCTTCGCCAATATTACCTAGTACCGTGTTAGGTCACCTCTAGCATCGCTTATTGCCAAATCACGCATCGTCGTGCATCCATTTGCATTGTATTCATTGGTTCTTCCCCCTCTTCTCTTTGGTAGAATTCGAGACTGACGACGCTGCTCCTGACATCGACTACACTCCCGACGACCCCTCCTTCTCGGCAGAGCTTCCAGGCAAGCAAAACCACCTTGATAATCCCGATGCCGCCTACTCCTTCTATCTATTGCTTGCATTAGAGTAGTGTAGTTGTTATTGCTTCATAGGTTTGATCCCATAATGCTGCATACCTTGTCCTTGTTGCTACTTCTCCTGATACTTTACCTGAAATCCTAGATGCTTAGTATAGGATGCTAGTATTCCATCAGTGGCCCTATCCTTGTCTGTCTGCCATCCGAAACTATCGAGTCGTGATCACTTTGGGAGGTGATCACAGGTATAGAAATACTATACTACTATAAATGATATGTGTCGTGACTAAAGTCAGGTTGGCTCGTACAGTACCCACGAGTGACTCATCGACTAGGGACTGAAAGGACATGTTTCCCAATGACCCTCTGAGTGGATCTTTGTGGCGGAGCGATAGGGCAGGTTGAGAGAGCTAGGAGAGACATGGTCCTAGTGCCTAGTCGTTGTCCATGGTTATTTCATAGTAACACGCCTAACGAGCTTGGATATTTGATATGAGTTGGTCGTTAACCTATACACACGAACAACCACGTGGGACAAGTTTATGAGCAACTGGCGTCGTAGTATCAGCCGAAGCTCTCCAGGCGTTAGTGAATAAGCCATGCGCGCCGGGTTCAATTGGAACGCATGCGCTGGTATAAGGGGGGTAGGTGTGCTCACCGGCCGCGTACGCAACGTGTAGGAGTGCAACGGGCGATGGGCACAAGACCTCTAAGCGCTTAGGATGTAAACCGACGTATTGTACTCTCTGTTGAGCCTAGGTAGGGCTGCGACATGTTGATGTTCTGAGGCTGGGTATGACCCAGGAAATGGTGCCCAGCCAGAGTGATCGAGCGTATTGGGAAATGTGGTGCACCCCTGCAGAGAAGTTGAACTATTCGAATAGTTGTGTCCATGGTAATAGGACACTTGGAGTTGTATTCCGACCTCTTACAACTACAAGCAGATACTTAATAAAACACACCCAGATAAGTTCCTGATACAACCCGATGATCACTCTTCCATAGGGTGAGGAGGAGAGGATCGCCGGGTAGGATTATTGCTATGATGGCACTTGTTATTATACCAGCTACTCTCTTCTACTGCTTCAAGATGGAGGCCGCAGGAAGCATAGTCTTTGATTGGACTAGCTTCTCCCCCTCTTATTCTGGCATTCCGCTGTTTATTCCATAGATACTACCACTTTATTGATACATCTTTCCCCCCTATACCCAGTTGCTACCTATTTTCTGACGTAAGTCTTGTGAGTACTTTGGATGTAAGTTTTGTGAGTACTTTGGATGAGTACTCATGGTTGCTTTGCTACCTCTTTCCCCCCTATACCCAGTTACTGCGATCAGATGGCGGATCCCAGGACCAGACGCCACCGACGACGACTATCACTACTCCGACTGTGCCTACTATAGTACTACTATGCAGACCGCCGACGACCAGGAGTAGTTAGGAGGCTCCTAGGCAGGGGGGCTTGCCTTTTCGCCCGTTGCTACTTTTGTGCTAGCCATCTTATGGTAACTTGTTTAACTTATGTCTATAATCAGATATTGTTCCTTCCGCTGACTTGTTTATGATCGAGCTTATGTATTTGAGCCCTCGAGGCCCCTGGCTTGTAATATGAAGCTTGTATGACTTTTATTTGTGTCTAGATTTGTGTTGTGATATCCTCCCGTGAGTCCTCAATCTTGATCGTACATGTTGGCATCTATGATTAGTGTATGATTGAATCAGGGGCGTCACAAGTTGGTATCAGAGCCGACTTCCTGTAGGAACCCCGCCCCCCTTTCCAACTCCTTGGCTAAAGTTGAGTCTAGTCGTTGCAAAACTTTTGCTAACATGGATGTGTCGCTTATGGGCCCACATTGCCATTGGGTGGTATTACGATCTTTTATTCCACTCCTTTACTCTGGGATACTGATATCTCTTCTATTCGGCTTAAATGAATTTTCTAACTCTAACATTAGGTTCTCATGATCACATCTACCCGAAGAGTTGGATTATCTACAATTATTCCTTTGAAATGTATTTTGAATAATACACACAATGTCATTTGACTCCTTTAGAACATCTTTGCTTTCAGATGGATCCTACGAGACAGGTCGTGTGCCACACGACGGTTATTGGAGCCTCTGGCTCACCTGGTGTGCTAGCTGAGATGATGACCTGATGTGAACCGGGGCCCGATCTTTCGATGAGAGAGGATAGCTACGATTTTTGTGGGACTTGACCGTCACAATCCGCTACCAACCGTACAGGGAGAACTGTACACGACTGATATCCACGGCAACCGCTGAACCAACTCCACAGTGTTATCGACCGAGCCAACGGTGCAATCGACCTATCCACAAAGGATTTTTCCTGCAAGCAAATCAAAGAACATGCAAGAAAATAATAGCCAAGCAATCTAAGAATTGCGGATATGCTAGATGAATAAATCTCACAAATTGGGGTTCCAATAGGATGCCTTGACGATCGCACTAGCCGCTACGAGCAAAGACAAATAAAAGTAACAATAGCTAAACTTCTCTAAACAAAACCCGAACGTAAACCCTAAACACGACTAGCTATTTATTAGAGGACCCTCCGCCGGCGGCTGTCTCGTGTTATCCTGGGTTTCCTTGGCGCTGACGAAAGATGGACAGGCCTTGGCCTTTGTGCATTTATGGGCCAGCCCGTGCGTGCACATGCTGAGGGGCCAACTTGTGTCATGCACTTGCAGGTGCACGTAATGCAAACATGCACATACTGGAGCTCCCTTGTATGATGTCTTGACTACTATTGGTCTCCGGCATGCAGATACATGAGCCCCTCTTCCTTGGCTTGAAATCTTCAGTATAATCCCTCCATCTAATCCGTAGTGTGTACATGTTTCCAATAATTCTGCATAAAGCATAAAAATATGTAGTATTTGTGTGTCCAATAGTAAAAATAATAATTGAATAGTTATTATTAGAAATCATCTAACAAATATGTCATATAATATTTGTGTGTATATCTATGGTGAGTGTGTCCACATCATCCTCCCTTTCTTGAAAATAAAGCCGTCCTCGGCTTTCACCTATGTCGAACACATCATAGAGCAAAGCAAAAATAGATGCAACATATATAAGCCGTTCGAAAGGCGTTTGTCGGACTAATTGACCACAGATACCCCGAAAATGGCGAGACAATAAATCAAGACATCGGGGCTAGCAAAGCCCCTTAATCCGACTGCCGGCCGCTCCTGCCGGCTCCATGTCCGGCTGCCGGCTGCCAATTGCACCAACTAGCCAGCTAACGACTGCGCCAACTAGCCGCCTGCCGACTGCAGCCTGACCCGTCCGCGTTGTGTCTTGCTTCGGCCGAAGCACGCATTCGCTTCTCCATATATCGTCTATACAAGCTAGCTAGCTGCTAAGTTAAACAATAGTCAAACAGTCAAACCATTAGCCATACACTATCCAAACTACCCCATACACCCATGCATAGTCAAGATGCAACTCAGATGATAGCCATACATTCATACTCATCTCAAACCGTGCTCGTACACTAGTCAGACTGAAGTTTGGACAGTGCGTGTACATTAATCGAATAATGGCCATGCAGGACATCGCTCTCCGCTCGCCTCCATCCCGGCCCCGGGTCTCTCCGTGTGCGCCCTCGAGGCCGGCCTTCGCCGCGTGCGTCGGGTCCCCGCTCCGGCTTGCCGCGAAGCCCGCTCGCTGGCCGCCTCGCCCCTCCCGCGCGACTGCTGACCGGGTCCCACACGGGCCTATGCCTCGCGACCGCAGCCGTCTAGCTGCTCTGCATCGATCGCCAGCGTGCCTGCTGGCCAAAGCCGGCTCCAGCGCCTCCACCAACCGGAGCCTGCTGCCGCCCGTCGCCGCTCTCACTGCTGGGCCTCGCGCACTGCTCCGCCTCCTGCCCTGCGCGCCTCGCGTCGCCGCGACTCCCGGACCCATCGCTCCGCCCCGCGCGCGCACCACTCCACGTCGCTCCGCCGCCCCAGCGCCGGCCTCTCCAGCACCCGGCCCGCCCGGTTTTGCCTGCGCCGCGCCCGGCTCCGGCTTCTCCAGCACCCGGCCCGTTCGGATGTTCCTGCGCCGCGCCCGGCTCCGGCTTCTCCAGCACCCGACGCCGACCTCCCCAGCGCCCGACCTCATTCAGCTCTGCCCGTGCCGCGGCCGGCTCCTGTCTCCCCAGCTCCCGCCTCGCCAGCATCGCCTACGCCGGCCGGCTTCCACGCTGGCTGGCTCCACCACGCCGGCTTCACCCACCCATCCGGCCGGCCTGGCCGGCTACCGCCTCCCCGCTTGCCCGCTGCCGGCTCTCGCCGTTCGGCTGCTCGTGGCCGGCTGAAGGAAAGAAGGAAGTCGGGGGCTGGCTGAAAAGAAGCAGAGAAAGAGCTGGGCCGGATGCCCAAAGAAAAGTCGAAAGGCCGACTGCCCACAGCTAAAAGAGAGAGAGGGTGTGTGTCCGGGCTGAAAAGGAAAGAGAGAAAGGAAGACTCGGTCAAAGCCGCCCAGTGCTGAAAAAAACCATCCGGATGACCCATCCGCCTGCTTAGCAACTCGGACGGTCAGTCGTGATCCGCGCTACCGACTGCGCCAAGCCGGCTGTACTGCCTCCTGCTCCGACAATACATCCAGTGGGTGCGCTGACGCGCCCCCGGGAAGAAGAAGACAAAGAAGTCGCCGGGAGATCCGGCCCGACAGCTTAGCAGTCGGCCCGAATCTCGGGGGCTACACCCAACGGGTGCGCTAAAGCGCTCCTGCGAGGAAGAAGACAAAGTAGTTGTCAGGAGATCCGACCCGACTGCTCTGCAATCGGCCCGAGTCTCGGATGCTACACCCAGTGGGTGCGCTGGCGCACCGCCATGGAAGATTGCAAGAAACAAAAGCAAGAGCAAGAGAAGAGTTTTGTCTGGCTGCCAGCAGCCGGCAGAAGAAGAAAAAGGGCGCTGCAAGACGCCTCACCGCCGGCCGGTCGAGCCTGACCGACCGGGACCCCCTTCGAGCACCCAGAGGCTCGAAAGCTACACCCAGCGGGTGCGCCGGCGCGCTACGCGAGCGCCGAGTTGCGCCAGCTGTCATCAGCAAACTCCGCCACGCCTACACGAAAATCAATGTGAGCTCCTCACCCGCATATTTTTGCACCACGCAAGCATGGATAACCCTGAGCGATGCTCGGGGATCGCTCGGGGAACTATCTGTGCATTTCATTATAGTTGTATCACTGTTCGCCCCGGCGCCAGCCAGAGTTGGTCCGGGGCTGGCCACTTGGCCTGAGACGTTATTTCCTGCATACGGCTTAGTAGCGTGCGCGGTACCAAAGGCCCACTCTTAGTCACAGACCGCAGAGCGGCTGCCCGGCTAGCAAGAGTGAACGCTGGAGGCCACCCACGCAAAAAACGTCCGGAAAGAAAAACGGTTCGGGCGAACCGGCCGTTTCCTTTACAGGTATCTACTCGGTTGAATCTGCTCTCAGACTCTGAGTACTGTACACTCCACTTCACGGCCCACTCTCAGCCACAGACCGCAGAGCGGCTGTCCGGCAAGCATGAACACAAGCCAAAAAGCGGAGGGAACATGAAAAGGATTAAGGGGGCTCGGACGAAACCGAGTCGGCACCCTTCGCATAAACTTGCAATGCTAAAAGCAAACATTTGATATATCTGTATGGACTAACTTTGTCTTTTTGCATGATCATTTCCACGAACACCCGCCAAAAAACCTCCGCCCAACTTTACCAAGTTGCCCGGAGGCTTGGGGGCTACTTTCGGAGTAATTGGCCACGGATACCCCGAAGACGGCGATACAATAAATCAAGACATCGGGGCTAGCAAAGCTCCTCAGTCCGACTGCCCGGCCGCTCCTGCCGGCTCCTCGTCTGGCTGCCGGCTGCCGACTGCACCAACCAGCCGGCTGACAACTGCGCCAACCAGCCGGCTGACGACTGCAGCCCGACCGACACTGACAAGACACCGTCAAGACAAATGTACCTGAGCACTGTTCATGTGTCACCCCAGCCATCATGTATAGTGTCACTTGTCCCCTGGCACTATTTATGAAATGACCGAGGGGACAAGCATGACACCCCACCATGCCTTGCCCATGCCACCACTTAGCTTAGATAGTAAGCTAGTCACACTATATATATATATATATATGAGTATCCATCCATCCAGGGGGGACACACCCTCACGCATGCATACTAGCTAGCAAGATAACTAGCTAGCACACACACATACCATTCGGTCACTGTAGCTTGCATGCTCATCCGGCCATCCACATATATACCAGGCCAGATGCCTACGGCACTGACCTCAGCTATAGCTTCAGGAGCACTCTGTACCAGATATACCAGATATACTCAGATATTCAGGAGTAGGGGTGTTATCTCTCCGGAGAGCCCCGAACCTGGGTAAACTAGCGCGTGCTACTCGCATACCCGTCCATGGATATTCCGACGGTGGTCTTGCCCTCACACTCAAGCCACCTTGTGGCATCTGTCGTCCTGCACCCCCCGTGAGAATACCACGACAGCGTTAGCTCATCAGGGTCTGATAAATTTGTGATAGCACCATTCTGAAAATCGTGATAAATTTTCTCATGGCGGAGCATAACATCATGATAAATTGTATCCCATGCCGAGTTTATATATAAATGATGGGGACGCAAATGAACTTTCTGACCACCCGGTATGTCCAGATCATAAGTTGAAACACTTGATGGAAAAAATTCAGAATTGATAGCAAGCATACTATGTGTAGTACGATCTGTTGATTTAGCTTTCTCATCATTTATAATTTCATCGGGGGTCATAGGAAGCAAGTTAATGGTTTTTCCTTCAAATATGAGACTATACGAATTTGGTCTACCATGATGGGTAACACTATTATCACATTGCCAAGTTTGACCTAACAATAAAGAACATGCTTGCATAGGTAGAACATCGCAATCAACATAATCATGATATGAACCAAGTGTAAAATGAACCCTCACACAACGTGTTACCTTTAACTTACCACAGTCGTTGAACCATTGGATATAATATGGATGGGGGTGTCTCATAGTGGTGAGGCAAAGTTTCTCGACCATCTCTATACTCGCCAAATTATTACAGCTTCCACCATGAATGATCACACAAACGGAATGCCCTTTGACAACAAACTTAGTTTGAAAAAGATTATGACGTTGAGGCATCTCGGCATCCCCCATCTGGGCACTAAGTACTCGCATGGTTACAAGGCTTGGGTATTTATCTGCCATATCAGCATTAATATGTATCTCCTCTGTGTCATCACCTGCATTATTAGTGGCAAGCATAGCACGAGTATCTTCATCCAAATCACTAGCAGAGGAGTACTCACCATCTTCCCGCACAATGAATGTTCGTTTATTTGGGCAATCCCTCATCAAGTGCCCGCCACCTTTGCATATATGACACTTCATGTCCCTTGTGCGTCCAGATGAAGTGGTGGGTGCTATAGACATTGTTTTCAAAGCCTCAGATGATTGTGGAGATGATTTTGAACTTGATGGGTTTGCACCATTGTTCAAGATAGGTGGTGTAGACTCAATAGTGGATGGAACAGTAGGAGAGGGTGTCCATGATGAGCAACAACCTGCAAAAAAGTTACATCGTCCCTTGTTGTGTCGTCCATGTACTTCCCTTTCATCTTTACAAGCAAAATGAAACAAACGAGTAGTAGAGTTGTACTCCTTGTAGTCCAAGATATCCTGAATATCATGATTCAAACCACCTAAAAATCTAGCCATCATAGCATCGTTGGTTTCAACTAATCCACATCGCACTAAGCCAGTTTGTAATTCTTGATAATAATCCTCTACAGAACTACTACCTTGTTTTAAACGTTGCAATTCATTCAGTTTGTCACGAGCATAATATGAAGGAACATAACATTGTCGCATAGCTCGTTTTAAAGCATCCCAAGTAGAAGGTATATTATTTGCATTAATACGACAATATTCACTCCACCACATGGAAGCAAAGTTTGTAAATTCACTAGTGGCTGCCCTAACTCTTTGGTTCTCAGGAATATCACGACATGCAAATTTTTGTTCAAAAGAAAGTTCTCAATCAAGATAAACATCTAGATTATATTTACCATTGAAAGCATGCATAGTAAATTTGATTTTGGCACTAGAGTGTTCATAATCTCTAGCATCATACCTGGGTTGACCTCGTGCCATACCGTGACGGTTGAAACGTAGTTGTTGATGAGCAGGGTCATTGTGGTGGTTGACCATTTAGTCGTCTTCGGTGTCACCAGAATAATCCTCGTAGTTGTCCCCATGTCGCTCGTGGACGCGAGGAGGAATTTGTGGGTGCTGGGTTATGGTGGTAGCATCGGTGGCAGTAGCGGGGTGCTGTGGATGACCCATGGGCACACGTCAAGCTCGTGAAGTAGCGGCAACACCCGCGGAATTGTGAGGAACAACGTTATTGTTGACGGGGGGTATAGTCCGCAGCTCATCCAAACGTAACAAGATGTCCTGTAGTTGTGTGTTGGCAACACCTTGTGCATCCTCAATGTCCTTGAGCCTCTCTTCTGCCACAATATGAGCAACCTCAAGTTGGGTGAGACGCTCGCTGGTGACTTTCACATCCGCGGTGAGGCCCTCAAGTGTGGGTTGATCCTGTGCCATTGTTAGCGAAAAAGAAAAAACACGCAGTGTATAATCCCTATCAACTAGTAGGACATGGTGGAGAAAAATTGCTCACACTCAAGCTTAGTATCAAATTCTTACTTGTTCTTACCAATGCAACAGGTGGTGATTGGCACGTTGGTGTTGGCTTCAAACTACCGATGAAGATTGGATGGAGCGATAACCAGAAATCAGTAGAGCCGGGACCTGTACTTATTGGTAGTAAAAAGTGTAGCTTGGAAATGGCTTCTCAACTCACAATATTAGTGGCACAATTTAACAAAAAACAATGCAAGTTGAATAATTGCTCAAGCTCCTAACTAATGCTGGCAATTGACTAGTAAGAGAGAAAACAATCTAAACCCAGATACTGAATCAAATGAATGTGAAAACCGATCAAAATATGATTAGCTCTAAAAGCTGGATATAAGTGAGGTATAAACGCAATGTATATCAAAGCTCGAAAATAGATAATTGATGGAGTGGTGATCAAGTAGCAGCAAAACTACAGTCTGAGTAACAAACAGAACAAATCAGTCCAAATTAGATGCTAGCCAACTTTTTCTTCAACTTTTTCTTCTTTGTTTTCCTTTTTCTTTTTTCTCTCGCTCACTTTTTTCTTTAACCGACTGTTACCAGAGAAGTATACGCACGATGATGAGAAAAACAAATAAAAGATGCTGCAAAATCGTGTGCTACTAGTAGTTCAGGGATACGTAGTATACTTGAGACTAAAGGAGATCAATCAATGGAATACGTGTAAGTAGATAATCCAAAGGTGGTGAGTGAGTAGCAGCGCACTACACAAGTGGGCTGTTGTCTGATATGAAATGTGGGTGCAGGCTGCGTATGTTGCAGAGCAGGGGCGGTCGGAAGTGGCGGACGATGCGGAGAACGATGGGACACGTAAACTGGATGAATCAGTAAGCGGACGACGTGGCAGCACCTAACAGACAGAGGAAGATCTATTTTCTTTTAACCTTACGAAACACACAAGAACTTGTGGTGGATAGTATAATGGACAAAAACAAAGTTCGATCTAGTAGATAATTTTCTCTCGGACTAATCTAAACCAGCACTAATTCTAAGATGAATGCAACCAAAGATTCAACAAAGCAAATACTAGATGCAAAAATTGCTAAAGGCTAAAAAGCTAGGTGCAGCGGATGAACTAATCTAATTTTTTTTGGCTTTTCTATGGGTTGTAGGACTGAAAAATAAGCTAATCTAACAAAACTGTAAATCTCTCACCGATGAATCTGAAAACTGATACCACTTGATGTGAACCGGGGCCTGATCTTTCGATGAGAGAGGATAGCTACGATTTTTGTGGGACTTGACCCTCATGATCCGGCTACCAACCGTACAGGGAGAACCGTACACAACTGATATCCACGGCAATCGCTGAACCAACTCCACGGTGTTATCGACCGAGCCAACGGCGCAATCAACCTATCCACAAAGGATTTTTCCTACAAGCAAATCGAAGAACATGCAAGAAAATAATTGCCAAGCAATCTAAGAATTGCGGATATGCTAGATGAATAAATCTCACAAATTAGGATTCCAATATGATGCCTTGACGGTCGCACTAGCCACTACAAGCAAAGACAAATAAAAATAGCAATAGCTAAACTTCTCTAAACAAAACCCGAACGTAAACCCTAAAAATGACTAGCTATTTATTAGAGGACCCTCCGCCGGCGGCTGTCTCGTGTTATCCTGGGTTTCCTTGGCGCTAACGAAAGGTGGACATGCCTCGGCCTTTGTTCATTGGACGTTGATGCTTATGGGCCAGCCCGTGCGTGCACATGCTCATGGGCCAACTTGTGTCATGCATGTGCAGGTGCACGTAATGCAAACATGCACGTACTGGAGCTCCCTTGTATGATGTCTTGACTACTATTGGTCTCCTGCATGCACCTACATGAGCCCCTCTTCCTTGGCTTGACCACATGCATTGACTTTTAGAATTTGTATACTCATATGCTTTGAAATCTTCAGTATAATCCCGCCATCTAATCCGTACTGTGTTCGTGTTTCCAATAATTCTGCATAAAGCATAAAAATATGTAGTATTTATGTATCCAATAGTAAAAATAATAATTGAATAGTTATTATTAGAAATCACCTGACAAATATGCCATATAATATTTGTATATGTATCTATGGTGAGTATGTCCACATCATGACCTACCTGGGTTATCGCTGGCACCCTGAGTACACCGTGTATGAGCAGTACGGGGATTTTAACCAGGAGTAGTACCGTGCCATCGTCCGCATCTATTCTCGTGATGATAACTCCTCTACTGTGTTGCGCACCACTCATGGTGTTGGAGTGACCATTGATATGGCAGTCCATGACGCTGCTTACGCTTCTCTCATCCGTCTTCATGGAGAGTATCGGGAATTGGATACCTCCCCTTTTAGGCACATTGCTATCGCATCCAGCGAGGGTGAGCAGGGATACTACACTGATGTCTACTCCACCATCACCCGCGAGACCTTCCACCACCAGAACTTTGGTCGGCATGTTGATGGTCTAGACCGAGCTAACTGACCTCTTCTCCACGAGTTGTACACCACTCGTGTGCACCTTTACGATGCTCTGACGCAGTTGCACCCCTTTGTCATATCTTGGAAACTGCCCCCTACGGCGATCTACCCAGCCAGGACCGTGATGCCCCATGGTCTGGGATGGCCTGAGGTTGGAGGCTACACTCCCGCTCGTGGTACTATTTTGCCACCTGAGCGTCGGATTCTACACCAGAGTATCCACGGATCACAGGATCCTTTCGTGGAGGATTTCCCAACGGGTCACTACCAGCTGCTAGACTACACCTACCTCTGTAGTACCCTCCGGGACCGATGTAGTCTTGCTTATTAGTATTAGATGCATTCGTCGTGAGCCTGCGTGCCACGACTTTGAAGATAGCGGGGAGAAAACGGTGGAGGCAACTCAGTAGACAGCGGCGGCTGAGGCAAGTTGCTCGACCTGTGTACATCATCTCCATGAGCTTTTCACCTTATTGTGTTAAACAACGCGGCCTCGTGAAAAGGGCGTCTGACCACCTCTCAGGTTTGATCTCCAAAATCCATTCAGCAAGCTTATCAGATTCGCTTTTAATTTGCTCCATATACTGAATGAACTCATCATTAGTGCATGAAAATATGACCCTCTTAAGAACCTCATCCATAGCATCCTTTGTTTCTTTAGTCCATACATCGTCCAATTTCCTTTTAAATGCTTCAATAAAAAAGTCCATCCATGATGACGGTTAGAGAACACCAATGGTACTTCATCCCCTAATCCATTTTATTCCATCAACTAAACAAGCACTCAATAACTTTCATTGCTTTATTCAATTTTTCAGATACTGCATCAAGGAAAAGGAGTGGCCTGGCTCGGGCGACTCAACATGCAGCCGTGGAGGCGCTCACGGGCAGGGCCACGATGGAGGCGGTAGGAGCAGTGGGGTTGCTCGGCACAGGAGTGAATCGGAGACGCGGCTCAAGGCCGGCCACAGCTTGGAAGCAGCACGGGGCTGAGGTGGCTTGGCAGTGGTTTGAACAGGCCCTCGGCGAGGTAGACTCCGGCGGGTCACAACAGGGTGACTCAGCGCGTGTCGGCAGCGGTGGCTTACAGCGAGGCGGACGATGGCTCACTCAACAACGGCGGGTTGAGGTGAGGCGATGGGGGTGCGGATGCAGAGGCACGCGGGGCGGCTTAAAACAGTGGCGTCGGAAACCATGATGTAGGGTGGAACCCTAGATGGCCGATCTTTCATGAAAGGAGCGGATCCCGTGATGAACACGAGGGGAAACACGAGGAGAAGTCACAAAGGAGAACACAAGAGGAACAATCAAACCAACAAGTATGATCACACATGTGCTAGATCCATGAACACAAAGGGAGATACATGATCCACGGTCAACAAGGGACGGTACAAGGTAACCGGTTCTTCTCCAAAGGAGGTCTTGATGGGGGCCACCCAAAAGGGGGTCTTGAATCCAATGGATCTTCTTCGAAGAGGGGCCGCGGTCTCTCTCGTGGAGTAGATCCGTAATGGATGAGCAAAGCTCTATCTCTAATGAGCTACTACTCTGCTAACCCTAACTAAGAGGAGGTGGAGGAGTATATATAGTCTCGGGACACGAAGGGGTAAGTGGGGGATACATGGGCCTCGGGCCCGATCTCTGTGCACAGACAGGCGTAGGACGTACGGTGGGTGTCGGACGTCCGGAGGCTCGGGACGGCCCGGACGTCGGGTGGTCTTGGGACTTCCGTAGATTTCGTTCTGTCGCCGTGGCACCGGTCGTCCGGTGGCGCTGGGTCGTCCGGGGCCTGGGGTGTGTCGGATGTCCGGTACTTGCTGGTCGTCCAGCCGCTGTAGCTTCCGTCGGCTGGCCCTTCTAGCTGGCTAAGTGTCCAGGCATCGGACGTCCAACGTTGTCCGGTCGTCCGGAGGCTGAAGATTTCAGGCAGCTTCTTCTCTTGGTCCTTGTACTTGGCGTCCTCGCTAGCTCGTCCGTTGGATGTGGTGGCACCGTGGCTTTCCTCTAAGTACCTGATCATGCATAGCACACACGTTGGAGGTAGTAGCCATGTCTCACATGTAGAAAGTGAAGGTTCGGAGAGGAGCGAGTTCACCTTGTGTCCAATAACGTATATTCGAGGTCTCATCATATGTCCTCTTGGGGCTTGAAGAGTAGTCGGAGTGTACATGAGGATGAATGTGAAATGCTCCGCATCAAACCAACTCGGCGCAGCAGAGTACAACCCGTAGCAGAAGGCGAGGCGACAGTCTTGGCACGAGCGCAGTGGCGGCTTGAGGCGCGCTGAGGTGACAGAGGCGATGAACTGCGGCTGAGCCGACGGGCGGGTCAGAAAGTGCTGGAGCAGCGGGAGCCGCGGCCGAACGATAGCCGGAGGTGCGCCCAGCAATGGTGGCTCAGATACGAAAACGGTCGCTGAGTCCATGGCCTCATCCACTTCCGTCGATGCCCGCTCAGGGACAAAAGCTGACTCCATATTGACCAAGGCCGGTAAGATGAGCGGTGATAGCTTGCTCCTGATGGATCTTCCTTGTCCTTACATAGTAGCTTTTTCTTCCATATTAATTCTTGAATTAACCTTCTCATAGCTTCCTTGTAGCAATCAGGGTTTGACAAAGAAAAAATTAATTTAGCCTCTAGTGATGCTCTAGCACTTGAAAACGTCAGGATTGATGCTTGTTGCGATGGAAATAATGCGCTTGTCTGCACTTCCTAGTATGATGCATGGCCTCTGCCGCCGCTGCTTCTGATTTTCACGCCAATGAGTAACAACAACAGTACCGGTTGATGAGCATGGGACCGTTCGTACATGTAACTTTCAATGCATCGTCGGGCCATGCATGATGGCGTACACGACGCAACCCTAAATTTTTGATGATCTTTAATCCTAAACTTCGCGCCGACTCTTATTCATCCGGCAATCAAGAGCTTCTCGTTCCTTGAAGATCTCCTCCAAGAACTCAACACCACCGTGCGCAGGCCCCACGGTGGACGCCAACTATTGTGGATTTGTCACGACATATGTCCTCGTGAAAAGGACTTAGTCGTGAGGCCAACACATCTATGTGGTAGTTTGAGGGTTGAGTGGGACGAGAGACGCGAGGATTTTACCCAGGTTCGGCCCCTCGCGGTGGAGGTAAAAGCCTACGTCCTGCTTCATTGATATTGAAGATGATGATCATAATTACAAGGGTGCTCTATCTCGAGAGCTATTGACTTGTCTGTCTAAACCTAACTTGTGAAACCTGTCCCTCTTGGGGTGCCCTGCCCCTTCTTATATATGTTGAAGGGGCGGCTTACATGACTAGTCCTACTAGGATTAGGATTACTCTATTACAAGTGGAGTCCTAGTCTTGCTTCCTTTGTAAGGGAATATTCCTTATGCCTTTTCTCATAAACCAACCCACCATAATACGAGCTGGCCTTCCATGAACCGCCCATTGGGCCACCGGGTCTTGTCGCTCCTCTGACCCGCCTACCGGGTTACCAATGAGTCACCAGGCGCATCCGGTTCATCGGTGAGTGGAGAGATCCGGGCGGGTCACTTTGTGAGTCGCCAAGTTAGGGTGGGTTACTAGTGAGTCGCCAAGTCCGTCCGTGTCATACCACGAGGTATATCCCCGACACCAGCCCCATCGCCCCTATCCTGCTCGCTCACACATCGCCACCCACCACTCACTCCCCTCTACGACGGTCGTGCCCCGCACCTTCCAAGCCGCGCGCGCTCCGCCTGCCTTCTCTACCCCGCCGCCCAGCCTACGTCTGCTGCTGCACGCCACAGCCGCGCCGCCTGCTCCGGCCCGCCCCGTGCTCCGCTGCGGGGCGTGCCACCTCTGCCACGCCGGCACCTGCATCTGCACGCCGCCGTCCCTGGCCACCAGCGCCCGCACCATATACCACCTGCGCGGCACCCCCTGGGCTCCGTTAGCCTATGCCCGCGCCCACTACCCGCAACCCCCCTGTGGGTCTACGACAACCGGGCCCCACGCCCCTTTTCTAGATGGAAATAAAAAAATAAAAATAAAAATAAAAATAATTAATTAATTAGTTAAATAGATAATTAATTAACTTAATCAACCTGCTTAATTAGCCTAATCACTAGATTAGTTAAAACTAAAACTAAATAGTTAAAACAGAGAATGATAGGGGGGCCCACCCCCTGTTGACCAATCAAATTTTGAATGGTCGACTGGGTCCCCCTAGCCCACCAGTCAGCCTATGTGTACATTGTGTACACAGGGCAAGATACACTTAGCATTTAGCATTTAATTTTCGAACTATATTAATTTCAAAATTGATTAAAACTTTGAAAATTAATAGAAAATAATCTATAACTCAGATGAAAATACTTTATACATGAAAGTTGCTTTGAAAAGCATGATGATTCTGAATACGCACTCCGTTTTATGTCACACGTTCCTAGCATAGTGAAAGGGGAACCGTCCTCCTCCGTTTCATTTGTCCGGTAATGCCTAACACCGGGAATACTTTCCCAGATATTTTCGCCCTTCGCCGGTATCACCTAGTACCGTGTTAGGTCACCTCTAGCACCGCTTATTGCCATATCACGCATCGTCATGCATCTGTTTGCGTATTCATTGTTTCTTCCCCCTCTTATCTTCTGTAGACTTTGAGACTGGCGCCACTGCTCTTGACGTCGACTACACTCCCGACGACCCCTCCTTCTCGGCAGAGCTTCCAGGCAAGCAAATCCCTCTTGATCATCCCAATACCGCCTATCCTTCTCTCTATTGCTTGCATTACCATACTGTAGCTATTACAGTTTCATCGATTTGATCCCATACTGCTGCATAGCATGTCCTTGTTGCTACTATTGTTGATACTTTACCTGAAATCCTAGGTGCTTGGTATAGAATGCTAGTATTCCATCAGTGGCCCTACATCCTTGTCCTCTTCCATGATAGACTATCAGGCCATGATCACTTCGGGAGGTGATCACGGGAATATAAATACATTACTACTATCCATGATACATGTTGTGACTAAAGTTGGGTTGGCTCATAGAGTACCTGTGAGTGATTCACGGACTGGGGGCTGAAAGGACATGTTTTCTGACGGCCCTCTGAGTGGATCTTTGTGGCGGAGCGACAGGGCAGGTTGAGACACCTAGGAGAGAGGTGGGCTTTGTCCCTGGTCGTTGTTCGTGGTTATTTCATAATAACATGCCTAACGAGTTTGGGTATTTCATCTGAGTTGGTCGTTGACCTATACGCACTAACTACCATGCGGGACAAGTTTATGGGCAACCGGCGTCGTAGTATCAGCCGAAGCTCTCCAGACGTCAGTGACTGAGCGACGCACGCCAGGTTCAATTAGAACGCCTGCGCTTGTATAAGGGGGCTAGGTCTGCTCAACAACCACAGGAGTGCAACGAGCGATGGGCCTAAGACCCCTAAGCGCTTAGGATGTAGACAGGTGTGTTGGCCTCTCTGTTGAGCCTAGGTAGGGCTGCGACGTGTTGATCTTTTGAGGCTAGGTATGAAACAGTAAAGTGTGCCTAGCCAGAGTGATCGAGCTTGTTGGGCAATGTGGTGCACCCCTGCAGGGAAGTTGAACTATTCGAATAATCGTGTCCATGATAATAGGACACTTCGAGTTGTATTCCGACCTCTTACAACTACAATTGGATACTTAATAAAAACACACCCAGATAAGTTCCAGATACAACCCGATGATCGCTCTTCCACAGGGCCGCGAGGAGTGGATCGCCATGTAGGATTATTGCTACGATGACAGTTGTTACTATACCAACTACTCTTTTCTACTACTTCAAGATGGAGGTTGCCAGAAGCATAGTCTTCGATAGGACTAGCTTCTCCCCCTCTTATTCTAGCATTTTGTAGTTTAGTCCATAGATACAACCCCTTTATTGATACCGATGCATATGTAGTGTAGATGTGATATAAGTCTTTCGAGTACTTTGGATGAGTACTCACGGTTGCTTTGCTACCTCTTTTCCCCCTATACATGGTTGCTGCGATCAGATGGCGGATCCCAGGAGCCAGACGCTGCCGATGACAACTACCACCACTCCGACGGTGCCTACTGCTACATGCACACAACCGACGACCAGGAGCAGTTATGAGGCTCCCGGGCAGGAGGCCTAGCATTTTCAACCATTGCTACTTTTGTGCTAGCCATCTTATGGCAACTTGTTTAACTTACGTCTGTACTCAGATATTGTTGCTTCCGCTGACTCGTTTATGATCAAGCTTATGTATTCGAGCCCTTGAGGCCCATGGCTTGTAATATGAAGCTTGTATGACTTTTATTTGTGTCTAGAGTTGTGTTGTGATATCTTCTCGTGAGTCCCTAATCTTGATCTTACATGTTTGTGTGTATGATTAGTGTACGATTGAATCGGGGGCATCACAAAAGTACTACTATGCCTGATCCTAGGGGGATAGAGTGGTAGGAAAAGACCATCGCTCATCCCCAACCTCCACTCATAAGGAAGACAATCAATAATAAATCATGCTCCAATATCATCGCATAACGAGAGACCATACGTGCATTCTTCGGAAGTCAAACCTTAACACAAATATTCGTACAAAACCATAATTGCTCATCAGCATGACTCTAATATCACCATCTTTATATCTCAAAACAAATGCAAGGAATCAAACATCTCATATATTCAATGATCTTGATGAAAGTTTTTATTATATCCCTCTGGTATACCCATCATATTAGGACTAAATTCATAACACGATAAAATTGCCATACTATTTGGAAGACTCTCAAAATAATATAAGCGAAGCATGAGAGTTCATCAATTTCTTTAAAATATAACCACCGCCGTGCTCTAAAAAGATATAATTGAAGCACTAGAGCAACTACCTAGCTCAAAAAATATAAGTGAAGCACATAGAGTATTCTAACAAATTCATGACTAATGTGTGTCCATCTCAAAAGGTGTGTCCATCAAGGATGATTGTGGCAAATTAAAAATAAACAAAATAAAAGTCTCATATAATACAAGATGCTCCAAGCAAAACACATATCATGTGATGAATAAAAATATAGCCTCAAGTGATTTACCGATAGATTGTAGACAAAAGAGGGGATGCCATCCGGGGCGTACCCAAGCTTAGATGCTTGGTTGTCCTTGAATATTACCTTCGAGTGCCTTTGGAATCCCCAAGCTTAGCCTCTTTCCACTCCTTTATTCCTTGGTCCATCGTAACTTTACCCAAAACTTGAAAACTTCACAACACAAAACTCAACAGAAAACTCGTGAGATCTGTTACTATAATAAAGAAAATCGCCACCTTTTGGTACTATTGTGAACTCATTAAAATTTATATTTGCATTATATCTACTTTACTATAACTTCACCATGGTTCATACCCCCCGATACAACCCATAATTTCATTAAAATAAGCAAACATTACAATGAAAACATAATCTGCCAAAAACAGAACAGTCTGTAGTTATATGAATTTTGACCATACTTCTGTAACTCCCAAAATTATAAATATTTAGGACAATGTGGGAAATTTGTATATCAATCTTGTGTAGAAAATTCAGAGCAATAACATGTTTCTGTGAATTTAAAAAATTCTAGAACTGAGTGCAAAGTTTCTATTTTTTATAGCATCAAATCAACAATCTTATAAATCATCCCAAAGGTCTTACTTGGCACAAACACTAATTTAAACACCAAAACACAATCATAAAAGAAGTGTAATTGCATATTTAACTAAAAAGGAAGCAAAAAAGCAAAAACATAAAATGAAATAAAACTGGGTTGCCTCCCAACAAGCACTATTGTTTTACGCCCCTATCTAGACATATTGCATAGATCTAGGTATTATCATCTTTGGTTTGCAATTCCTCAATTTCACACCCATACTTCCTAGGGATTTCATTAGGTTTGTTAATGCTCACACACCTAGGTAGAAAATAAAAAAATTCATTGGTAAGAGTAGGTTTCTTAATCATATTGATAAAACTAGGGCAAATACTTATCATGTTAAGATCCGCATTTCCTTTACTAGATGATCCACCCTTATTTTTAGGAACATAAATAAACTTAGTAGTTTTATTAGGAGGAAATTTTGGAGTAGTCTTGACAATAGCAAAAGTGGAACCCAAATTGGTAATAATTTCCTCTAACTTATCGGTTTTACCTTGACTTTGTTCTACCCTGTCATCAATTATAGGCTCCTTCTCCTTTAAAGATTTTAGGGTAATTCCTAATTTTGATCCAAATTGAGTAATATGAATGTGAATCTTTTTATCGAAATTTTCAATATGATTTATAGTAGGAATTTTATTCTCAATAACATCTAGCCTTTGCATCACGTGTTCCAAGGTTAATGACGTTTCATTAAACATAATTGGTGGAGAACGCACTAAATTTCCCATAGCATTGAAAGCATCCATAGGGTGGCTACCCAAGAAATCACCCCCAGTAATAGTGTCTAGCACAAATCTATACCAAGTGGTAATACCCACATAATTTTTTTTGTAGAAGAACGGTGGTAGATTGCTTACGAGTAGATCTATTCCGAGCATCGCAAATTCTATACCAAGCATCTTTTCAATTATCTCCTCCCCTTTGTTTAAAATTAAGAACCTCACTTTCTGGTACATGCCACGAGAGAAGGACTGGCCATGATAGAAAAGAAAGCAATTTAGCACACAAGTAAACAAAAAGCAAACGAAAAAGCGAATGGAAAGAAGGAGAATAAAAAGGCAAATATTTTTGTGTTTTTCTGAAAACGTTTTAGAACTGGGGGAGATGAAAACGAGAGAAAATGGAAATAGTGCAAATGCAAGAGATGAGAATCTATAATAGGTACTTGGTAGGCTTGATGTTGATCCTCCTCGGCACCGGCACCAGAAATTCTTCTTGCTACTTCCTGAGCTTGAGTTGGTTTTTCCCTTGAAGAGGAAAGGGTGATGCAGCAAAGTTGAGATAAGTATTTCCCTCAGTTAAGAACCAAGGTATCAATCCAGTAAGAGGAACATACAAGTCTCCAATTATAGCACCTGCACAAACAAACAAATACTTGCAACCAACGCGATAAAGGGGTTGTCAATCCCTTCATGGTTACTTGCAAAGATGAGATATGATAGTGATAGATATAAAAGATAAGTAAAAGTGCAGAATAAGATAAAGGTAAATAAATTGCAGCAAGGTATTTTTGTGTTTTTGGTTTTATAGATCTGAGAATAATATGATAGAAATAGACCCGGTGATGGGGTCATGTACCTAGGGTAGGGTCACGGACCTGATCTAAGTACCTTGCCCAAGGACACCCTTAGAAGAGGTCACCTTCCAGTCGACCAACGAGGGACTCACTCGACTGACTTGAAGGACTCGACCACGAAGACTCACTCGACCACCAGAAGGTCAAGAGGCACTCTGCACTGCAACGGCCTATAATTAAGTAGACTTTATGATAGTAAATACACTTTATGTGGGGCGTTACCAGTAACGCCCCAGACTTAACTCGCCTTAAACCCTCTCCTACGTGGGCTGGCTGGGGTCCTGGCGCACTCTATATAAGCCACCCCCCTCCACAGGTAGAGGGGTTCGGCACCCTGTAACTCATATACACATAATCCACTCGACCGCCTCTGGGCTCCGAGACGTAGGGCTTTTACTTCTTCCGAGAAGGGCCTGAACTCATACATCTCTTGTGTTTACAACCTCTCCATAGCTAGGACCTTGCCTCTCCATACCTACCCCCACTCTACTGTCAGGCTTAGAACCACGACAGTTGGCGCCCACCGTGGGGCCGGTGTTTTAGCGATTTTGTGGAGAAGTTGCGATTCTTCCGAGTACTTTCGTCATGGTGGCTGCTGGAGTTTTGGTCGGGGGTCGAGAGATCCGTTTCGGTGCTCTCACCTTCATCGCCGACGACTCCGCCTGGCTCCAGGAGGCTCCACTCGACGTTGATGCGCTCCCCGTCCGCGGTGCGACGCATTTTCGTGCATGTGTCCGCGGTGTCCTGCTGCGGCAACCGTCGACCCCGTATCGGTCGACTCCCCCATCAGCCGCCCTCCCGGTCTTCCGCCAGCGCAAGCGCTCGGGCCGGTCGAGGCTTCAGCGGTGGGTTAGGCACGCGGTGGCTCGCCAGACGGCCACCACTCATGTTGCGGCAATCGAGCCCGACGAATCTCTCTACGGCCTGTTTGATCTGTCGACTGGCTCCGTGGAGACTGCATCCGAGTGCGATAGCAGTGATCCAGTGGCGGAAATCCTGATGGTCGACGGGCCCCGCAGTCCCCCTGGCTTCGCCCGTGATGGTGGGGCAGGCGACGGAGGCGACCCCGCACGAGACCACGAAGAGTACCAGCCCGAGCCACTCGACTCTCTGCAAAGAGAGGAACTTCGCCGCAGGAACGTGGATGCCCTGCGTACACCCATCGCAGGAGAAACCCCCGAGGCTCACGCCTTGGAGGAGGCACGTTTGGCCAACTTGGCCGAACGCACTCGACTGGAGAATCTTCAGCGAGCACTCGACGAGCGCGCGCGGCAACGAGTTCCCGACAACAGTCGACGTCAACTCTTCCCACCGACTCAGGTATATCGAACCCCAATCCAGAATTTAGCAGCTGCGACCCGTATAGCAGAGTCTATCCAGCCTTCTCAGTCGGAAGCTGGCAGAGGCTTGATGCAGATCAGGGATCTGCTCCGGGCAGCAGGAGATCAGAATTCGGCCATGTCGCAGTCGCGCAACAGAATTCACAGCCGATCCGTCGCTGCGAATACGGTTCAGTCGGCTCATAGCGCTAGATCGCCTCCGCGGCGTGAAGGGCGCGACAATTGGCGAGACCAATATGGTGACCGACTCGACCGAGATGATAGGCGTCGAGTGCCCAATTCCCCTCCGAGGGGTGGGTCTTACACTCCTCGGCAGCAAGATGACAGGCGTCAGCTCAGTGCGGGGCGAAGAGTTCCAGTCGACCCCAGAGAACCAGGCTTCGACGCGCGATCCATTATCGTGCAAGGTTTGGTCGACCGGAACAGAGCCCATCGAGGTGGACTCGACAGAGATGCGCCCACAAGCAGTCGAGTGCATGTTTCTGGTCCTGAATGTTTCAGCAGAGCTATCAGAGCCGCAGTTATCCCTCCCAATTTCAGGTTGGCAACAGGAGTCAGCAAGTTCACTGGTGAGTCTAAGCCTGAAACTTGGCTTGAGGACTACCGAGTGGCGGTTCAGATTGGTGGTGGGAATGATGAGGTGGCCATGAAACATTTGCCTCTCATGCTGGAAGGTTCTGCCAGGGCATGGTTGACTCAATTGCCTCCTAGTAGCATTTACACTTGGGAAGATCTGTCCCGAGTGTTCATCAGAACGTTTGAAGGAACTTGTAAGCGACCAGCTGGACTGACAGAGTTGCAAGTCTGCGTGCAGAAGACCAATGAGACTCTCAGAGAGTACATTCAGAGATGGATCACTTTGCACCATACTGTGGAGAATGTGTCTGATCATCAGGCAGTCTGCGCCTTTAAAGATGGCGTCAAGAACAGAGAATTGAGTTTGAAGTTTGGTCGAACCGGTGACATGACCTTGAGTCGGATGATGGAGATTGCTACCAAGTACGCCAACGGTGAAGAAGAAGACCGACTCCGAAGCGGCAAGCACAAGCCGAGTCAGTCGGAAAAAGGAAACACCGGTCGGAAACAGAAGCGGAAGGCTGAACCGGCAGCTCCTGGAGAGGCTCTGGCCGTGACTCAAGGAAAGTTTAAAGGGAAACCAAAAGGGTCCTGGAACCCTAAGAAGGTGAAGGATAAAGAAGGGAACGACGTGATGGATATGCCGTGTCACATCCACACGAAGAAAGACGAAGAGGGGAATATCATCTACCCGAAGCATACCACTCGCCAATGTCGACTCCTGATCCAGCAGTTTCAGGGAAAACAGTCTAAGGACAAGGAGAAGGAGTCGGACAAGGCCGAAGACAAGGAGGACAGTGAGGAAGGATATCCGCATATCAACTCCACTCTGATGATCTTTGCAGATGTGGAAAGCAAGAGTCGATTGAAAGTCATTAACCGAGAGGTGAACATGGTTGCCCCAGCAAAAGCAAATTATCTGAAATGGTCCCAAATACCCATCACATTCGACCAATCTGATCACCCAACTCATATTGCCACCCCTGGGAGGCAAGCTTTGGTGGTCGATCCAGTTGTCGAAGGCACTCGACTGACAAAAGTGCTGATGGACGGTGGAAGCGGGCTGAATTTGTTGTATGCAGACACACTGAAAGGAATGGGCATTCCGATGTCCCGACTGAGCACCAGTAACATGAGCTTTCATGGAGTTATACCAGGGAAGAAAGCCGAGTCACTCGGCCAAATAGCTCTGGACGTGGTGTTTGGTGATTCGAAACATTTTCGCAAAGAAAAGTTGACGTTTGAGGTCGTGGATTTTCAGAGTGCATATCATGCCATTTTGGGGAGACCATCTTACGCACGGTTCATGGCTCGACCATGTTACGTGTACCTCAAATTGAAGATGCCCGGCCCCAAAGGAGTGATCACTGTCACCGGTGATCGGAAAAAGGCAGAAGAGTGCTTTCAGAAGGGCTCAAAGATTGCCGATTCCCAGGTGACAGCGGTCGAGTTCGAAGAATACAAGCAAAATGCAGATCCGAGTGATTTGCTGCGATCCAAGAAACCCGCCACAGAGTCTGCATTTCAGTCGTCCGGTGAGACGAAGTCTGTTCACATTCACCCGACCGACCCTGATGCGGCTCCGACCCGCATCTCCACAACACTCGACCCAAAATAGGAAGAAGCGCTCATCCAGTTCCTCCGTGAGAACTGGGACATTTTTGCATGGAAGCCCGCTGACATGCCAGGTGTTCCCAGGGGACTGGCTGAGCATCGCCTAAGAGTCGACTCATCTGCAAAACCAGTCAAAGAGCATCTTCGGCGGTCCGCCGTCCAGAAGAGAAAAGCCATTGGTGAGGAAGTGGCTCGACTGTTGGCGGCAGGATTTATCCGAGAGATATACCACTCCGAGTGGCTCGCTAATGTCGTCATGGTTCCTAAGAAGGACAAATCACTCCGAATGTGCATTGATTTCAAGCACATCAAACGGGCCTGCCCGAAAGATCATTTTCCTCTCCCTCGCATAGATCAAATTGTTGACTCGACCGCGGGATGCGAGAGACTGTCTTTTCTAGACGCCTACTCCGGGTACCACCAGATCCGTCTATACGGACCCGACGAGGTAAAAACAGCTTTCATCACTCCATTCGGGTGCTTCTGCTATATCACCATGCCATTCGGCCTCAAGAATGCTGGAGCCACATTTATGCGAATGATTCAGAAGTGTCTACTCACTCAAATCAGTCGGAATGTGGAAGCATATATGGATGATATCGTTGTCAAGTCACAAAAAGGTTCCGACCTGCTCGCTCATCTCGCCGAAACATTTGCCAACCTCAGAAGGTATGATATCAAGCTCAATCCATCAAAGTGCACATTTGGAGTTCCTGGTGGCAAGTTACTCGGTTTTCTCGTTTCCGAACGGGGAATCGACGCTAATCCAGAGAAGATCGGCACTATTCTCCGAATGAAACGCCCTGTGCGAGTGCACGATGTCCAGAAGCTTACTGGATGCTTGGCCGCATTAAGTCGATTCATCTCACGACTCGGTGAAAAGGCATTGCCTCTTTACCGACTGATGAAGAAGGCAGACAAGTTCGAGTGGACTCCAGAAGCTGATGCAGCGTTTGCCGAGCTAAAAGCTCTGCTCTCCACCCAGCCGGTGCTTGCTGCTCCAATCAGCAAAGAGCCTCTGTTGCTCTACATCGCAGCCACAGGACAAGTCATCAGTACTGTGCTAACGGTCGAGCGGGAAGAAGAAGGAAAAGCTCTCAAAGTTCAGCGCCTGTGTATTATTTGTCTGAAGTCTTGACTCCATCCAAGCAGAGATATCCTCATTATCAGAAGCTCGTGTATGGAATATACATGACCACAAAGAAGGTTGCTCATTATTTCTCTGATCATTCCATCACAGTCGTCAGCGACGCTCCACTATCAGAGATTTTGCACAACAGAGATGCAACTGGTCGAGTGGCCAAATGGGCGATTGAACTTCTTCCCCTTGATATCAAGTTTGAGGCAAAGAAAGCCATTAAGTCCCAGGCAATAGCAGATTTCCTCGCCGAGTGGATTGAACAGCAGCAGCCGACTGAAGTTCACTCGGAGCATTGGACCATGTTCTTTGATGGCTCTAAGATGTTGAATGGTTCCGGTGCTGGGGTTGTCCTGGTTTCCCCCAGAGGAGATAAGCTCAGATATGTGCTCCAGATTCACTTTGATTCCTCCAACAATGAGGCAGAATATGAGGCCCTCTTATATGGGTTGCGCATGGCCATTTCACTCGGCGTCCGTCGCCTGATGGTCTATGGCGACTCGGATTTAGTGGTCAACCAAGTGATGAAGGAGTGGGACGTGAGAAGCCCAGCCATGACTGGATACTGCAGTGCAGTGAGGAAGCTAGAAAAGAAGTTCGAGGGGTTGGAGCTCCATCATATACCCCGACTGAAAAATCAAGCAGCTGATGATCTAGCAAAGATAGGTTCCAAGAGAGAAGCCATTCCGAGTGGTGTGTTCTTGGAGCATATACACACTCCGTCAGTCAAAGAAGATCCTTTCACCGAAGAAGCTCCACAGCCCAAGAGTGCCACAGATCCGACTGAGGTTGAAGTCCCAGCGGTGGTTGACTTGATAATGGAGTTCTTGGTGGTCATTCCCGACTGGACAGTTCCATATATCGCGTATATCCTGAGAAAAGAGCTTCCGGAGGACGAGGAAGAGGCTCGACAGATCGTCCGTCGATCTAAGGCCTTTACCGTAATCAAAGGACAATTATACAGAGAAAGCGCGACTGGAGTTGGTCAGAAGTGCATAACACCAGAAGAAGGTCGACTCATCCTCAATGATATCCACTCGGGGACCTGTGGTCATCATGCGTGCTCTCGGACCATCGTGGCCAAAGCATACCGAGCCGGATTTTACTGGCCAAAGGCGAATGAGATGGCAAAGGAGATAGTGGATAAGTGCGAGGGATGTCAGTTCTACTCGAATATGTCGCACAAGCCTGCATCGGCTCTGAAGACCATCCCACTCGTCTGGCCTTTCGCGGTTTGGGGGTTGGACATGGTCGGTCCTTTGAGAACAGGGCGAAGCAGCTTCACGCATGTACTGGTGGCAGTCGACAAGTTCACCAAGTGGATCGAGGCTAAACCAATCAAGAACCTTGACGCTGGTACTGCTGTTAGCTTCATCAGGGAACTAATATTCAGATATGGAGTCCCGCACAGCATCATTACGGATAATGGGTCGAACTTTGACTCGGAGGAATTCAGGGATTTCTGCAACTCTCAAGGCACACAGGTCGACTACGCTTCAGTCGCCCATCCGCAGTCGAATGGACAAGCAGAGCGAGCCAATGGCCTGATTCTCAAGGGGTTGAAACCCCGACTGATGCGTGATCTCAAGCATGCAGCTGGGGCTTGGGTCGACGAACTTCCCTCAGTGCTTTGGGGACTGCGGACCACACCTAATCGGTCGACCGGAAGAACTCCATTCTTCTTGGTCTACGGAGCTGAAGCAGTCTTGCCGAGTGATCTTCTCCACAATGCTCCTCGAGTTGAAATCTACAACGAAGCAGAAGCTGAACAAGCGCAGCAGGACGCAGTCGACCTTTTAGAGGAAGGAAGGGAGATGGCTCTGATCCGGTCGACCATCTACCAACAAGATTTGCGTCGTTTCCACGCCAGAAATGTGAGAGGTCGAGCCTTCCAGGAAGGAGATTTAGTTCTCCGAGTGGATCAGCACAAACCACACAAGCTTGCTCCTTCTTGGGAAGGTCCCTTCATCGTCACCAAGGTTCTCCACAACGGGGCGTACCGTCTTTACAACGTCGAGCATAATATTGACGAACCCCGAGCTTGGAACGCGGAACTACTCCGCCCATTTTACACTTAAGGTTTATCACTCGGATGAGTTGCAATAAAGTACTTCTGTAGTTCATGGACCTCAAAATAATAGTGTCATAGTTCCTCCATAATTTTTGTCACTTTTTATTTTTGTCCAATAAAATTCCCCCTCAGTGGGTGACTTAGCCGCGAATCCGTTTCGCCTAAGTTTGTAAAAATCCTACCGAATGGTGAGCCAGACTCCCACTCGGAGGCTTAGCTGCGAATCCGTTTCGCCTAAGTTATCGAAATCCTACCGAGTGGTAAGCCAACTTCCACTCGGGGGCTTAGCTGCAGCCCTGTGCTCGCCTAAGTTTGTAAAAAATCCTACCGAGTGAAGAGCAAACCTCTCACTCGGGGGCTTAGCTGCAGTCCAAGAACTCGCCTAAGTTATCGAAATCCTACCGAGTGAAGAGCAAACCTCTCAATCGGGGGCTTAGCTGCAGTCCAAGCACTCGCCTAAGATATAAAAATCCTACCGAGTGAAGAGCAAACCTCTCACTCGGGGGCTTAGCTGCAATCCAAGGACTCGCCT
>NC_041386.1:371337379-371357578 GCF_002162155.2 Triticum dicoccoides | reverse complement strand
TGAAGAGCAAACCTCTCACTCGGGGGCTTAGCTGCAGTCCAAGTACTCGCCTAAGTTATCAAAATCCTACCGAGTGAAGAGCAAACCTCTCACTCAGGGGCTTAGCTGCAGCTCAGTGCTCGCCTAAGATATAAAAATCCTACCGAGTGGTAAGCCGGACTTCCACTCGGAGGCTTAGCTGCAGTCCAAGTACTCGCCTAAGTTATAAAAATCCTACCGAGTGAAGAGCAAACCTCTCACTCAGGGGCTTAGCTGCAGCCCAGTGCCCGCCTAAGATATAAAAATCCTACCGAGTGGTAAGCCGGACTTCCACTCGGAGGCTTAGCCGCAGCCCAGTGCTCGCCTAAGTGGACTAAGGAATAAGTCGATTGCAGTAAAGACGCCCTGCTTTGAACCTGCAAAAGACATTTCGAGCCAAAAGCAATCATATTCAAGCACCAAATTCAAGTTCGAATCGATATCTAAAGGAACCGAAAGTGCTCAGGCGTTAAGCCCGTTAAGGTTTATCGGTTACAATTCCACTCGGCATACTGAGGCAAATTTAAAGCGTCGAGCTTAGAAGAAGTTTTTTACCCCTCCTGTGGAGGGCTGGAAGGTGCAACAAACTCATCAAGATCAATTCCGTCTGCGATCCGAGTGGCAGCCGCAAGGAAAGTTTCCATAAAGGACCTGAAGTCGTGTTTCTTGGTGTTGGCCACCCGGAGGGCCGCCAGCTTCTCTTCTCGCGCATCTTTGCAGTGGACTCGGGCCAGACACAGAGCAACATCTGCACCGCATCGAGCCGAGGACTTCTTCCATTCCTGCACTCGACCAGGGATCGTGTTCAAGCGAGCCATCAGCGACTCAAGGTCATTCTGAAGTGTCTCCCGGGGCCAGAGCGTCGAGACGATGCGAGATGTGGCGACCTTCAGCCTTGCGAGATAGTCCACGACAGCTGCAACATGGGACTCCAGTCGGAAAACATCCATGGCAACTTCGTCGTTCACCGGAGAATTGACGGGGTCGAGGTTTGGCTCCAGCCGGCTAGTTTCTTCTTCAAAGTTTTGGCAAAATTCTGCAAGGACGATCACTGAGTCAAGGGAATGGTCGAATGGAAAAACCACGATTGGAAATGATTGCCGAGCATAGAGGTTTACCTTCAAGCATAAGAAACAGCTTCTTGGCAAGACCACTCAGGAAGGCCTCCAGATCATTTTTCTTCCCAGTCAACTTACTGACTTGGTCGGTCAGGGCAGCTTTATCAGTTTTCAGTCGACTGACCTCCTTGTTGGCGATCCCAAGAGCAGCTTTCAGATTGGTATTGTCTTGTTCAAGCTTGGTGACTGAAGCTAACTTCTCGTCAGCAAGCTTGATCTTCTCAGCTAGTTCAAGGTCTTTCTTCTGTTGGGCCTCCCTTACCTTACCTGCAAGTTACAGCAAGATCAGATTTTGAAACAAACAAGGGGAAAAGCAGTCGTCAGGGTCTCACCAAACATACCTTCGGTCTCCTCCTTTGCCTTCGTCAGCTTCTCCTGAACCAGCTTCAAGTTCAGCTCGAGTTGAGTGTGCTTGTTTTCCAGCTCAGAGTAGCGAGTCACAAGATCATAGGAGTTCTACGAAGAACCAATCGACTAGATGTCAAAAACAATTCACTTCCGAGTGAAAAAGGGAAAAATCACACGTTTCTAAGACTACAGCCGAATGCAAGCATTCGACCGTAGTCTCGGGGACTACACCCAGTGGGTGCACTCAGCGTGCCCCCACTAATCCTATTAAAGATAGAGTCGACCAGTCGACCTCAAAAAAAAGGAGATGTATTCTTTAAGACTGTAATCGACTGCAAGCAGTCGACCACAGTCTCGGGGACTACACCCAGTGGGTGCACTCAGCGTGCCCCCACCGGTTTGCGAAATCCAGTCGACATAGTCGAATGACAGAAAGATTGAAATTATAAAGCCTAAGGCCGACTACCAGCAGTCGACCTTAGCCTTGGAGACTACACCCAGTGGGTGCACTCAGCGTGCCCCCACTAATACTATTGAAGACAGAGTCGACCAGTCGACCAGTTGCGAAATCCAGTCGACTTGGTCGAATGACAGAAAGACTGAAATTATAAAGCCTAAGGCCGACTGCCAGCAGTCGACCTTAGCCTTGGGGACTACACCCAGCGGGTGCACTCAGCGTGCCCCCGCTAACACGGAGTTTGAATCGACACACCCACTGGGTGACTACTATAAATTCTAGAAAGAAAAGTTTTTGATAGCATATCCTAACAGAACAGGCGGTGGCCGACTGACCTGAACATTGCTTTGAAGGGCGGAACTGGCGTCGTAAGCTGCCTGGCTCGCATCCCGGATGGTCCTTAACTGCTCCATATGATCCCTGTCTGGCGTATCGCTTCCTTCGCGGCGCCAGCTTGGTCCTCTGGGACGTGGTGCATCGTGAAGAGGGAGGGCTGCTGAGCACTCGTCAGTGGATCTGCGAAGGACACAGTGTGTCGAGTGGTGTTCTCTTCCTCTGCAATCACAATCTCAGGCGCCGTCACATCCTGGGGCACCCTGCTGGCGGACGCTTTCCTACTCCTTCTGTGCTTCAGTGGTTCTTCATCCTCATCATCATCAGGGAGAGTGATAACAGCATGGGGTGGAGCTACAGGGAAGAAACAGGATCAGAGATCATGGGTCAGTCGACTAAAAACGGCGTTAAGAATATTGTACCTGGTTTTGAGGTGGCTGCGTCCTCCATCTCATGGTCATCAGCCCGGGCTGAGGTCTCAGAAGTAGCAGCACTGCAACTCCAAAGAATCAATCGACTAACTTCAGCGCCAACCAGAGACAAAGTTCACACAAAATAAGAAGACTTAAGCAGCATGATTACCCTGATATGGTGGGGATGGACACCTTCATCTTTGGCAGGAGCTTGGTCGGCTTTGACGGAGCCGCCCTGGGCTGCTTCGGCGCCTTTTCAGTCGGCGCCAGAGAGGTGGTCCGAGGGCGCTTGGTCGACTGTGCAACGGTCGCAACCCCCTTGCCACGTTCAGTCGAAGGGTCGTGGACAAGCTTCGACCGCCTTTCTGAGCGCGATGGTACGACCTCCTCCTCCTCTTCTTCCTCGTCTTCAGCGTCATCTTCATCACCGTCATCGTCATCATCATCCTCAGCAACGTCCGAGTCCCATTCCTCTTCCTCCTGGCTCTCGCCCCCACTCGCCTCACCCTCCTCAGTCGGAGCCTGTGCTCCATTGGGCATCGAGTACAGCTCGGTGAGGGCCTGATAGACATCAAGACAAGGATCAATCGACCAATTGGCAGAATAAACAGAAATGAATATGACAAGAACACAGTGGAGAGCAGAGCAGGCATACCTTGTTTGGATCACTGTTGTGGTCGAGTGGAGGAATCCTTCTGGCTCCGCGTGGGTTATCCCTGTTTCCGGTAACGGCGGCCATCCATCTCTCCAGAGTGACATCGTCGACTGCTTCTGGATGGACTCGAGTCTCGTATTCAGTCCCACAGTACAACCACATGCAGTGGCTTCGGAACTGAAGGGGCTGGATACGACGCCTAAGGAAAACCTCCAGGAGATCCATGCCCGTCACTCCCTCCCGAACCAACTGTACCACGCGCTCCATCAACATCTTCACGTCAGCTTTCTCCTCCGGAATCAACTTCAGAGAGGAGGGCTTGTTCACTCGGTCCATGGTAAACTGAGGGAGTCCACTCGACTGCCCCGGCGTCGACTGATCCTGGCAGTAGAACCAGGTCGACTGCCAGCCTCTGACTGACTCGGGAAAAGTCATGGCTGGGAAGGTGCTCTTATTCCTCACCTGGATCCCCAGGCCCCCACACATTTGGACGACTCGGGTTCTTTCGTCGCCTGGGCTCGCCTTCTTCACGGTCTGAGAGCGACACGTGAATATATGCTTGAACAAGCCCCAGTGCGGACGACAGCCCAGAAAACCCTCACACATGGACACAAACGCGGCAAGATAGGCGATAGAATTTGGGGTAAAGTGGTGGAGCTGCGCTCCGAAGAAGTTCAAGAAACCACGGAAGAAAATACTCGGCGGCAAAGAAAATCCACGATCAACATGGGTGGCCAAGAGCACGCACTCACCCTCTTCTGGCTGAGGCTGCCACTCCTTCCCTGGAAGCCTCGCAGCTCCATGGGGGATCAAGCCCTCGTTGGCCATGTCGAGGAGATCTTTCTCTGTGATGGTCGACTGGATCCAATCTCCTTGGACCCAGCCCTTCGGCAGGCGGGATCTGGACGAAGACCCGCCGCGGCTGGTGGATCTCCCCTTTGCCTTCTCCGTCGCCGACGCCTTCTTCGCGCGTTCCAGTGCCGCCGTCTTCTCCTTGGCCATGGTTGCCGGTGAGACGCGCGAGGGGAAGTTGTGCGGAGGCGAGAGCGGGCGCGCTGGACGGAGACGAAGGGAGCAGGGAGAGAGAATGCTGAGGCACAGTACAAAAACCCTCGCCGGGCGCATTTATAAGGTCCCTTCCGAGTGGATGACAGGTGGGCCCGGTCGATCTAATCATATCCAGGAATAACTATGCAGGCAAGATACGTGGCGAAGAAAGCGGCGCGGAGATCGAGGCGTCTATGTCCCGTCCCATCCGAACGCCGTGGTCCGCTCCGCTTCGCGCGCTTCCCCAAATTTCGCATCCCGCGGAATCCGCGAACGGCAGATCGGTCTGTCAGACGCGGGGTTTCCTGCGATCCGTCGCTCGGAGATCGTCGAAGCTCGAAAGATCACTCGACGAAAGAAGAGAATGGATCGAGTCGACTGAAGACAAGTTGCTCACTATCGACGAAGAGATTCTTTGGTCCAGAACAACACACGACCAGTGTGCAAAGGTTAATCGGAAACAACATCAACTCCTTCCTCACTCGAAGCCTCAATCCATTCGGGGGCTAATGATGGGGTCATGTACCTAGGGTAGGGTCACAGACCTGATCTAAGTACCTTGCCCAAGGACACCCTTAGAAGAGGTCACCTTCCAGTCGACCAACGAGGGACTCACTCGACTGACTTGAAGGACTCGACCACGAAGACTCACTCGACCACCAGAAGGTCAAGAGGCACTCTGCACTGCAACGGCCTGTAATTAAGTAGACTTTATGATAGTAAATACACTTTATGTGGGGCGTTACCAGTAACGCCCCAGACTTAACTCGCCTTAAACCCTCTCCTACGTGGGCTGGCTGGGGTCCTGGCGCACTCTATATAAGCCACCCCCCTCCACAGGTAGAGGGGTTCGGCACCCTGTAACTCACATACACATAATCCACTCGACCGCCTCTGGGCTCCGAGACGTAGGGCTTTTACTTCTTCCGAGAAGGGCCTGAACTCGTACATCTCTTGTGTTTACAACCTCTCCATAGCTAGGACCTTGCCTCTCCATACCTACCCCCACTCTACTGTCAGGCTTAGAACCACGACACCCGGGGCCATAGTTTTCACTAGAGGCTTCTCTCTTGAAAGAAAGCATACGGTGGATAAACAAATTACTGTTGAGCAAATGATAGAAAAACCCATAGTTATGACGATATGTAAGGCAATGATCATGAATATAGGCATCATGTCTGTGACAAGTAGACCAACTCCTGCTTGCATCTACTATTATTACTCCACACATCGACCGCTATCTAGCATGCATCTAGTGTATTAAGTTAACAAGAATAGAGTAACCCTTAAGCAAGATGACATGATGTAGAGGGATAGATCCAATCCATATGAACAAACCCCATCTTTTTATCCTTAATGGCAACAATACAAATATGTGTCATGTCCCGTTCTGTTACTGGGAATAAGCACCGCAAGATTTTACCCATTACAAAGCACCTCTCCCATTGCAAGAAAAATCAATCTAGTTGACCAAAGCAAATCAATAGATTGGAGAGAAATACAAATCTATATTAATCATGCATAAAAGATTTCAGAGAAGACTCAAATAATATTCATAGATAATCTGATCATAAACCCACAATTCATCAGATCTCAACAAACGCATCGCAAAAGAAGATTACATCTAATAGATCTCCAAGAACATCGAGGAGAGCATTGTATTGAAGATCAAAGAGAGAGAAGAATCTATCTAGCTCCTAGCTATGGACCCGTAGGTCTGTGGTAAACTACTCACATATCATCGGAAGGGCGGCAAGGTTGATGTAGAATCCCTCCATGGTCAAATCCCCCTCTGGTAGAGTACTGGAAAAGGCCTCCAGATGGGATCTCGTGAGAACAAAAACTTGTGGCGGCAAAAAAGTATTTTTGGTGTCCTCTGGTATTTGGGTATTATTTGGGTATTTATAGAGCAAAGATTAGGGTTAGGGGAGTATCAGGGGGCCACAAGCCTAGGGCCACCCCCATAGGGTGCACCCTCCGTGCTTGTCGCCAACCGGTGGCCCCTCTGATCTCCTCCTGAAGGTTGTTGCATGTCTTCTAGTCCAAGAAAAATCCTCAAATAGTTTCGTTTCGTTTGGACTTCATTTGGTATTGATTTTCTGTAGAAGACAAAAACAAGGAAAAACAGCAACTGGCACTTGGTACTAGGTCAATAGGTTAGTCCCAAACAATGATATAAAATAGCATAATAATGCATATAAAATATCCAAGGTTGATAATATAATAGCATGGAACAATAAAAAATACAGATACATTGGAGACGTGTCACCTCCCCTAGCCCCTCTGGAGCTGGAGGGGGAGAGGCGGGGTCGGGTGTCCCGCTAGTAGATGGAAGCTCGTTCAAGGAGTCACCGCTGAGACTTGTCAGGGGCAGACTGAAGAAATTACTCATATAAATATTATCTCGACAGAAAAACATATTATATAATGGACATAGTGACGATAACATACCTCCTGGGTGCAGGCTTCTCCCTCCCCATCTCAAGGAGGTCGACGTCTGACTCATGAGAGAAGGTGGTCTTCTCTAGCAGAGGGGGCCTGCTGGTGGACCCGATAGAGGTCTTGTGCGCCCTCTTCTGGCCCTTCACCTGTGCTTCGGCCTCGGTGCCCATGGGTGTCACCCTCTTCCCCTTTAGGGAAGACTCTTCTTCCTCCTTGTCCTCCTCCACGTCGTCTTCATGGGTAGAAGAGGCATGGGTGTCCTCGGACCGAGTGACCGCGGTCTCCCGGGTCCGCAGACCAGTCCTGGCCTTCTGGGGCTTTGACCCCTTGGGGCGCACCACTTGCGGCTCCACGACCAGAAGGGTCATGGGCAAGGGGATTCTCTCCTCCTCGGGCAGTGGCGCCAGGCACAGCATCTGCTGCGCCTTGACGATCCACTTCTGCAAGCATAAATTGATTGATTACCTACAATCTACATCACAGAATATGAAGATTAATTCGGGGGCATCGTCTCCAGCTTCGAAGTTGAGATCGCTCCTTATGGAAGGGTATTCATCCTTGGATTGCTTGAATAGCTGCGTCCACATTCCTGCCAAGGTGGAGCGGAAGAAGTGGTGAATGCGCGGCACGTCTTCGCACTTGCTTGCCCACATCGGAGTGGCCTGAAGTTGAAGTGGGAGGATGCAGCGATGGAGCATGACACTTACCACGATCCTTTCGATCATCACCTCCACCTCCCCCGAGCTCCCCCAGGTGATGCCCTTCTTTGCCTAGGACATGAGCTTGCTCGAAGACGCAGCCGAGAATGACAGGACTTCGGCCTAGCCCACGGCGAGCGACTCAATGATGTAAAACCACTCGCGCTGACACTCCTTCACGACCTTTATGAAGGTACCCTTGAACCAGATGACCTTCTGGTTATTGCTGATCTTGGCACCTCCGCACTCCGTTTGATCGGAGCCACCAGACTTTAGCCTGACACCAAAGACCTTTAGCCATAGGCCCAAATGCGGCTCGATGTGGAGGAAGGCCTCGCAGACTGTGATGAAGGAGGCGAGGAGGTTGATGGAGTTCGGGGCCATATGATGGAAATCCAACACATAGTAGAACATGACCCCGTGCACGAAGGGGTGCAACGAGAACCCCAGACCCCTGACGAGGTGGGGAACGAAGACCACCCTCTCCCCGGGGTTGGGAGCGGGCACCTATTGGTATGGGCCTAGTGCTCGGGTGGCAACATTGGAAGGTATGTACTCCATGCTGCGCAACTCCAGGATGGTTCCCTCAGTAACAGAGGAAATAGCCTAGTGCCCTTTGAGGGTGGCGTCAGCCATAGCTGGGAATGGGAGCTAGGGCACAACAAGGGGGGCGAGATTGGATCTAAGTGCTGGGGCCCAAGAGGCTGCGGGCGGGGTAAATGAGAGTGTGGTTCTTTCTGTTGCAATTCTTTTGCTCTTATAGGCTGGTGAAAGGCCAAGAGTCCCCCAGCAGCATTAGTGAAATCGCCACCCCTCCCATAAAAGATGACATTATGCGTATGGGGAGAAACAAAATCTTCATGATATCCCTGAGAAAACGGGCACAATCCACTTCGATGGGATGCGCCAATAAAATGATTGCCTTGGGCCACGATATGGGTTTGTAGTGATAGAGGCAAAGGTGTCCCATCTTTGGTTGAGAAGGTGAGTATCGTTTCAGTGGAGTAGACTTTGACGACCCGACTATGAACGTGCGAAGACGTCGCGCCTTAGCAATTGCTAAACCAACTTCGAGATGTTATTGACCATGCCGGAGCATGATCAACCTGACCACGAGGGTCTATTTCCTGCAAGCAAACGAAGAACAAGCAAGAAACTGAGATTGCAATCTGTCTATTGCGAATATAAGATGAAAGCTTTATTGATCAAGGTGGGGTTCTATGACATCTTGGTCTGGTCGTTGAACACAAATGAAGTATGCGAAGTTGAAGCTATGGCGAAATTTTAATCTAAATAAAACCCAAAGTCTAAACGATGCCCTAAGGGTTGTATATATGGAGGAAAGAGGGGGGAATTTCGTGGCCCTTGGAGGAGGGGTCCGAAACCAACCCTAACTCTTGTTTCCCCACACATACGGACTCTGAAAATAGCCTATAATCAAGTATTTCGAAATTACATGGGACTGGCCCAAAAATAAGGTGATGCAACACCTAGAATAGCCTCTGGATGAAATTTATGAAGTGGCATCTTGTATATTTCGTCCAAGGCTTCATGCACTCATTATGGTGGCTTCAAAGTCCTGGAATCATCACTTGTAACTCCGTTCTTGTTCCCCTTGCGCATGCCATCATCTCCATGATTGAACTTGCTCCAAGGTTCATCTCTCTTGTCCAAGTTAGGCCCTTCATTTATAAGCAAAACAAATGTATCCAATTTAAGCAGCATCATATTCTCATGAACATTAGAATCATTACCAAGAAACAAAAGTACCTGGTCATTCAATTGGTGTGCACGAGCTCTAGTAATTGGTCCAGTATGTATAGTAGTAGGGGTTGTGGGTGTAACAATGGTATTGATGTCCTCATCAAGTAGTAACTGCTTGATCGGTCATGGGTAGTGCCTCTTGGATAAAGTTGTTAGGCTAGTAAACATTATTCACACCTATGCGGCTGGTCTTCGAGGCTAAGTATTCTTGCATCTTTGGGCACTGAGCGAGTTCGGCCATGCCGAAGCCAGGGAATGTTGTTCCTTTGATAGGTGGTTTCTAATGACCTTTAAAGGGAAGAAATATCGAATTACTCGTGAAGGATAACTTGTCTGTCAAACCAAGGACTTCAGATCTGAAGTTGTTTACTTCAAGGAGGTCGTCCTCGGCATAGAAGCCTAGTTCGAGGGATACTGGCGGTGTCCTAGACTATGGGGTACTAACCTATTTGGGCCATAGTCCTCGGGGTGGGCCAGTTGGCCCACATTCCCACTAAGGAAGATTGTGGAAGTTGTATGCGTGGATGAGATCAAGACTGTGCCCGTCGAAGACTTGACATATACTCCAAGGCATCCCCCGCTGCCTCCATGTGATCCTTTGGATACTGACCATGTAACCCTAGATACCCTACCTAGCGTGTATATAAGCCAAGTGGTTTAGCCTGTAGAGGCGACGAAATCACAATTACATTCGCCTAGCCCTAGAGGTAGAACACAACTTACAATCTCGAGGTAGATCAACTCTGTACTTGATATATCTCCATCAATATAAAAAAACAGGATGTACGATTTTACCTCCATCAAGAGGGCCCGAACCTAGGTAAACATCGTCTCCCTGTTCCAGTTACCATCGATCTAAGATCCATAGCTCGGGACCCCATACCCCGAGGTCTGCCGGATTCCACACGGACACTGTCCCTTGTTATTTTTTATAGGCTTCTCATGGACTCTTTTTGCATTGTCAATCAACGCCCATTATCTTAGCTATTGAGCTTGTTTCAATGTTGGTTGTCGTGGGCTATGATTTGCTACACAATGCTTTACTATCTGGATTTTCCATCTTCTTTTGACAACACATCTTCTCTTGATACTTATCTTGTATCTTCTATTGGTGCATTGTCTTTCTCTAATTTGCCATCTATTTGTTATCCCCTTTGGCTTGACTCGACAGGTTTTGAAGACTCTTCATGCATTTATTTGTTATCCCACCTATTTGTTATCCAACACTCTCAAGATGTGGATTTTGGATTGTCATTTTTTAGTGTTATACTTCTTCAAATGCAATACTATTGCATACACTTTGCATTTGAGGGGGTGGGTGGGTTAGGAAGTATTAGTATTGGTCTAGGGGTCCTTCCAGGCTATGTCTCTTTCCTTATACCCCTAGTCTCACTACTACAGGAATGCCCAGTAGTGGTGAGTGCAAAAAACCTAGTAGTGGAGTGCCAGGCTCTCAAGGCCGCCCGCCACTTCTGTGAACCCATCAGTGGAGGACGCGCACCTGCCATTAGTATGTTGCTTCCAGTGGCGGGCTTCCTCACCTAGCCGCGAGAGCTTGCTTCTATTGCTCGCCTCAGATGTCCCCGCTACTTTTCTGCCCACCGCTACAGCAGTGGGGATAACCACGAACGATTCTTGGTATAACTAAAGCAGAATGAATTTATAATGAAAACAAATGCTCAAATAATTCAGTAACACTTGAAAGTTAGTCAACTTAACAAACAAACATTAATGTATCACACTCATCTTAACATACTAATTAACTAACTAACAATTCTCTAGCTGATAAATACATTCATTACTTAGTTCTAAACATGGTCGATAACAACCATCATGTGATAGTCGTTGTGATTGCTCCTTTTTATAGTGATTACCACAATGCTGTCCATCCGTAGTTCTCTCTTTCCCTCGATGAACTCCCGCCAGCCGGACTCATAGAATGATATGCACCAGTCGGATTCTGTCTTGTATTGGACGTTTGTGATACGCCCGGTTTGTCCATGGATTACACCAGCAGTGCTGACGGCTGGGATGTCCACTTCTGAAACATATTCAAAGGTAACTTCTGAACTCCTCGTCGTTAAGAGAAAATAGAGAGCATGCAATGTTAGACATCTCACCATACTTTGTTATTACCAAAAAGAGATGAAAGAATATAAAACATCTCACCATAACTTTTTTGACCATGTTGGTTTTTGTTAGACGGAGGACAAAGGGTTTCCCCAAGAAGGCTAAAGAGAATGGTAACATCGCTGTCACATTAGCTATCGCGCCCCGAATAAGCTTCTTCATACTTTGAGACTATCATCTTCATCTTCGATGTCCTCATCTTCAGCTTGACTATTCTCATCTTCATATTGGATGTAGCATGTGTTGGTTTTCCCTTGAAGAGGAATGGGTGATGCGTAAGTATTTCGCTCAGTTTTTAAGAACCAAGGTATCAATCCAGTAGGAGACTACACGCAAGTCGCCTAGTATGTGACGCCCCGAGACCGATGCGCGAGGTGTCTCCCAGTTATTCGCCGTCGTTGTCATGTCATTCACTTGCGTGTTGCATCTTGTCATGTCATCATGTGCATTGCATCATAATGTTTCCAAAACTTGCATCCGTCCAGGTCTCCCCGTTCTCTCTATTGTCCGTTCCGAGCCCAACCACATTTGCACGCGCCCGCGGCATGTTCGAAATATTATTTTATAAGTGGCCGGAAAATGTTCTCGGAATGGGATGAAAGTTGGCGTGCGGTCTTATTATAGTGTAGACAGACCGCCTGTCAAGCTTGGTTGCATTCGGAGTTCGTTTGATGCCCCAATGGATAATTATAGCGACATTATAGTCGGTCTATCGTCGGACATGTCCGGTCTCTGGAAATGGTCGCCGGGCTGCATTTCCGTCTCTCTCCTCTCAGCCTAACCCTCCTCACATCTGGAGCCGTCCGATTTTTATCGGAGGGCCCCGAAACCCCTCCTAACCACCTGACCCCTCCTTGCACAGTGCATCAAACCCCTCGCGCGCATCCGAAAGTTGTCCCGAACCCGAAGCCGCTCAGTCGTCACTGTTGGATTCGGATAATCCCCAAACATCTACAAAACATCTCTGTTTTTCTTTTTGGTCTCCCTAGCCTATTTATCTCGAGCGTCCGATCTAAATCGGGGGGTCCGATTAGCCCCTAACCTGACCCACTCACTATTTAAACTAGCAACCCTAATTTCTAGGAAGGTTGTCCCCGTCGCTGCCGGCACCCGGTCCCGATCCACCTCGGGATCCCTTCTCCTCGTTTTCCTCCACCCACCAACCAGCGCTCCCCACTGCTCCTCCCCGATTCGCTCGCCCAGCCAACCACAGCAGCTCTTCAATCTACTCCACCCTGACCATCGCCTCCCCCTGCTCGTCGCCTCTCCGCACGCATGCCTCCCTCTGGCCGTTGACTGCGCTGCCGACGGAGCTCGCCGGAGCAGCCAGCCTCCATGTCGTCCTGCTCCCTGTCGTGTCCCTCCTCTAGCTTTCTCTGCTTCCTCTGGATGCCTCTCACCTCTCGGCCCATCTCTTTGTTCAACCAGGAGCAGTCTTGCCTCCCAGCTCGCCATCGCCGGGAACGGGTCCCTTCGTCCCAGATCCATCCTGATCCGGCCGCCTCCAGCCATCCCCGTCGCCAAGCGCCACCGACGACCTCCATCTTCCAGCATCACGCCATGTCCTGCGCCCCTGCTTCCTCTGCTTCGAGGACGAGGCCTAGCGCTCAAGCCCGTGCTGCACCTCTGCTCGGGAACGAGCTCGACGCCGTCCTCTGCTTAGCCCGCATGAACCCCGCGCTCGTCTTCCGGCCCGGATGGACGGCTCGCCGGACTCCTCCCGCACCAAGCCTCGCGCCTTCGGCCTGCAGGACCGAGATGACATCGTCCTTTGTCCCTGCAGCCTCCCCGCTCTCCTCATCGGAGTAGGGGGAGGAGCTCCTCTCGAAGTCCAGCAACGGCGCCGCCCCGCGCAGGAGGACAGCCATGGGAGCACAACCGCAACAGCGACCGCCATGGATCCCCTGCTTCCAACCACGCCAAGTTCGTCGTCGTCGCACCGAGCCCGTCGCCGGCCGCCGACATTGCCTCTGCTTCGCACCCCATGCGCCGCTGTGCCCGGCTTCCTCTCCTTCTCCGAGTGGTGCACCTCAGGAACCGGCCAAGGATTCCCGGGCCGCCATGGTTCCTCCTCAAGCTCCAAGTCCTCGCATCTCCAGCCATCTCCGGTGTTCCCGCGCCAAGCTGTCGTCCCCTTCCTTGCCTGAAGTCGCCGTGCCCGGTTCCAAACTCTGCATTGAGCAGAGGAGGACAAACGCCTCGCCCGATCCGTTCCAAGTCAGGCGCCCGCGTTGACTCTCGCTGACCCGCGCGCGCCTAGCCAGCCCATCTCCACCGAGACCGTGCTTGGCCCAGCTCCAGCGCCCGCGTGGGCCGCAGGCAGGCCGGCCCAGCGTGCCCTCCTGCTATACCTCTCCATAGTTCTTGGCAAGGCCCATGGTGAGAACAGATCCGGCCCGACACATTTTTCCCAGTTCTGGACGAATTTCGTAATTATTCACAGAAGCATGTTTTACAGTTTGGCCCCTAAGCTTCATGCATTTCATAACTCACAAACTGTGCATCGGTTAAAAAAGATCTATATATGTAAAATGCTTAGTTTTTCATATAGTTTCATAATATGTCATTTTCATCCATGTTGAAAATGATGATTGCATTTAATTTGCATATTGCCATGCTAAAATGATTTATTTCATAACTAAATAATCGTAGCTCCAAATTCAATAAACTTTATATGTAAATGGGGTAGAAAAATTCCTAGTTTATCATGGTGGCATCACTTTGCATGTTTAACAACTCTAAAATATGGTTTAGGGCAAAACAGTACCAACTCTAAAATATGCACATGAGGATTTACCGGAATTGTTGTTTGTTGTTTCCGGCCTCATTTAAACTTGACTAGATAGTTAGTTTATGTATGATTCACCTCTTGCCATGTTAATAAACATTTAATATTGTTGGGTACATGAACAAGATCGAACTAAATAACTTGAAGGTGGATGTTCCGTCAATATGCAACTTGTTGCATATTGAACTCCACTTAATTTGTAGTATTGTTTGTGCACTTTGCCATGCCATGCATATTTAAACCGGACATGCATCATGCTTGGTTGTGCATCATGCCATGATTATGTGATGGTTGTTTACTATGTTGCTTGCTTCTTTCCGGGTTGCTTCTCTCGTTAGTTCGGTTCCGTTCCGGAGTTGTGAGGATTCGTTCGGCTACGTCCGTTTGTCTTCTTCATGGACTCGTTCTTCTTCCTTGCGGGATCTCAGGCAAGATGATCATACCCTCAGAATCACTTCTATATTTGCTTGCTAGTTGTTTGCTCTATTGCTATGTCGCGATACCTACCACTTGCTATATCTTGCCTCCCATTTTGCCATGTCAAGCCTCTAACCCACCTTCCTAGCAAACCGTTGTTTGGTTATGTTACCGCTTTTGCTCAGCCCCTCTTGTAGCATTGCTAGTTGCAGGTGAAGCTGAAGTTTGTTCCATGGTGGAACATGGATATGTTGGGATATCACAGTATCTCTTATTTTAAGTAATGCATCTATATACTTGGTAAAGGGTGGAAAGCTCGGCCTTATGCCTGGTGTTTTCTTCCACTCTTGCCGCCCTAGTTTTCGTCATACTGGTGTTATGTTCCTTGATTTTGCGTTCCTTACATGGTTGGGTGTTATGGGGACCCCTTGACAGTTCGCTTTGAATAAAACTCCTCCAGTAAGGCCAACCTTGGTTTTACGATTTGCCTCACCACGACCTACTTTTCCCTAGGAAGTTGCGCTCCCGAGGGTCATCATTTTTTTAGACCCCCGGGCCTGTGCTTCTCTAAGTGTTGGTCCAAAACAGAGCCACTTGCAGCACCACCTCGGGGAAACTTGAGGGTTGGTTTTAGTTGTACATAGTGTTCATCTGGTGTTGCCCTGAGAACGAGATATGTGCAGCTCCTATCGGGATGTCGGCACACCGGGCGGTCTTGCTAGTCTTGTTTTACCATTGTCGAAATGTCTTGTAACCAGGATTCCGAGTCTGATCGGGTCTTCCTGGGAGAAGGAATATCCTTCATTGACCATGAGAGCTTGTGATGGGCTATGTTGGGAAACCCCTGCAGGGTTTGAACTTTCGAAAGTCGTGCCCACAATTATTGGCAGATGGGAATTTGTTAATGTCTGGTTGTAGAGAACTTGACACTTAACTTAACTAAAATGAATCAACCGCGTGTGTAGCCGTGATGGTTTCTTTTCGGCGGAGTCTGGGAAGTGAACACGGTTCTTGTGTTATGCTTGAACGTAAGTAGTTTCAGGATCACTTCTTGACCATTTCTAGCTTCACGACCATTGCGTTGCTTCTCTTCTCGCTCTTATTTGCATATGTTAGCCACCATATATGCTTAGTGCTTGCTGTAGCTCCACCCCATTACCCTATCCTACCCATAAGCTTAAATAGTCTTGATCTCGCAGGTGTGAGATTGCTCAGTCCTCGTGGCTCACAGATACTTCCAAACAGTTGCAGGTGCCGATGATACCAGTGCAGATGACGCAACCCAGCTCAAGTGGGAGCTTGATGAAGCTCGTGTTCGTTGTGTTGTTTCGTTACCAGTTGAGCAGTAGTGGAGCCCAGTTGGGACAATCGGGGATCTAGCAATTGGGGTTGTCTTCTTTTATTTTGGTTCCGTAGTCGGACCTTGTTTGTATTCTGGATGATGTATGTTTAACTTGTATTTGTGTGAAGTGGCGATTGTAAGCCAACTCTTTATCCCATTCTTATTCAGTACATGGGATTGTTTGAAGATTGCCCCTCTTGTGACAAACCAACCATGCGGCTATGCCTCTAAGTCGTGCCCCGACATGTGGGAAATATAGCCGCATTGTGGGTGTTACATAGTACCCGCGCAAACAATCAAGAACCTCGCAACCAACGTGATAAAGGGGTTGTCAATCCCTTCACGATCACTTACGAAAGTGAAATCTGATAAAGATAATAATATAAATATTTTTGGTATTTTTGTATAGATTGGAAAATAAAGATTGCAAAATAAATAGTAAACTAGAATTATAGATCAGAAACTTATAAGGTTAAAGTAGACCCGGGGGCCATAGGTTTCAGTAGTGCTTCTCTCATGATAGCATATATTACGGTG
This sequence comes from Triticum dicoccoides, assembly GCF_002162155.2. Taxonomy (NCBI): domain Eukaryota; kingdom Viridiplantae; phylum Streptophyta; class Magnoliopsida; order Poales; family Poaceae; genus Triticum; species Triticum dicoccoides. The sequence continues at coordinate 371,341,071 of NC_041386.1, read as the reverse complement.
GGTGAACAAATTACTACCGAGCAATTGATTGAAAAGCGCTTACTTATGATGATATCTAAGGTAATGATCATGAATATAGGCATCACGTCCGTGTCAAGTAGACATAAATGATTCTGCATCTACTACTATTACTCCACACATCGACCGCTATCCAGCATGCATCTAGAGTATTAAGTTCATAAGAACAGAGTAACGCATTAGGCAAGATGACATGATGTAGAGGGATAAAATCAAGCAATATGATATAAACCCCATCTTTTTATCCTCGATGGCAATAATACAATACGTGCCATGCTGCCCCTGCTGTCACTGGGAAAGGACACCGCAAGATTGAACCCAAAGCTAAGCACTTCTCCTATTGCAAAAAAGATCAATCTAGTAGGCCAAACTAAACCGACAATTCGAAGAGACTTGCAAAGATATCAAATCATGCATATAAGAATTCAGAGAAGAACCAAATAATATTCATAGATAATCAAATCATAAACCCACAATTCATCGGATCTCGGCAAACACACCGCAAAAGAGTATTACATCTAATAGATCTCCAAGAACATCGAGGAGAACTTTGTATTGAGAACCAAAGAGAGAGAAGAAGCCATCTAGCTAATAACTATGGACCCGAAGGTCTGTGGTAAACTACTCACACATCATCAGAGAGGCTATGGTGTTGATGTAGAAGCCCATCGTGATCGATGCCCCCTCCGGCAGATCACCGGAAAAGGTCCCCAAATGGGATCTCACGGGTACAGAAGGTTGCATCGGTGGAAGAGTGGTTTTGTGGCTCCCCTGGATGTTTTTAGGGTATAAGAGTATATATAGGCGAAAGAAGTAGGTCGGTGGAGCTCCGTGGGGCCCACAAGGGTAGGGGCGCACCTACCCCCCCTAGGCGGGACCCTGCCTCATGGAAGCTTCGCGGACTTCCAGACTTGTACTCCAAGTCTCCAGGGTTGTGTTTGTTCCAAGAAAGATCCTCGCGAAGGTTTCGTTCCGTTTCGATTCTGTTTGATATTCCTTTTCTGCGAAACACTGAAATAGGCACAAAAAACAACAATTTGCACTGGGCCTTCGGTTAATAGGTTTGTCCCAAAAATAATATAAAAGTGCATATTAAAGCCCATTAAACATCCAAAACAGATAATATAATAGCATGGAACAATCAAAATGTCAGGACCCCGACTCGATGCCACATCGATCTAGCATGTAACACCTCATATCGCTTTGCGGCCTCACGCACGGTATCCCCACGGTGTCGCCTTACCTTTGCCCGGGACCGTTTGCGCATTTTGGCACACGTATATGATGGTGTCGCTAGCATCCATATGATAAAGAGCCCGGGCTGACATGGCTAGTCGTAAACCCAAAGTGGCACTAACTTACAGGGACAGGCATCCATGACCCAGCATCGAACGTGTCGGTCATCAGCGAGTGAATCCAGGCTGTAGCACTGGGCTAACAGGACTCCGGTGAACCGGGCTGTAGCGGGCTAGCAGGACTCCGGTATTCATCGCGTGACATTTCCCCGAAGGGACAGATACAGGGTCGAGAAGGACACATGCCGGCCTGCCTAAGTGTTCCGGAGCAGTAGCAAGCTACCAGGGCTCAGTGGAAGCACTAGGAGACATTTCCCGGTAAGAGAGGCTACTAAGAATAAACAACTAGATAGTCAGATCCCACACATAGCAATACACATTACACGTACGCATAACATGCAAGTATGTGCTGTACAACATGGCATCACAGCATAACTCATCAACTCATATAGATAAAGGCTCAGAAGAGCCGTCATAGCATATATTGCAAACAGGGGTCACAAGACCCATCATACAGAGCATACAAGCAACAAGCGGAAGCATTACATGTCTGGGTACAGACATCTACAAAAGAAAAAGGCTGAAGAGCCTGACTATCTACAACATCCGATCAAGATCGTAGCTGAGGTACTAGCTACTAGTCGAAGTCCACGGGAACACTAGTAAGACCGAAGTCTCCGCTGCAAAAACATAAATAAAGCAACATGAGTACAAAGGTACTCAGCAAGACTTACATCAGATCCTATCGTACATGCATTTGTATCAAGAGGGTAATGTGGGGTTTAGTTGCAGCAAGCCAGCTTTGACTCTGTGGCTATCCTATTCTACGACTACCAGAAACTCTTGAGGTGAAACAACGTACACGAGTCCACTAATCACCACACAATACACTACTATGGATTCATCCCCGTCTCCCTACGAGAAGGCCATCCATAGCACTCACACTTGTCTTGAGCATTTTATAGTATCCACTTTAAGTTGTCTATGTACCATGTAAGCATCCAAGAAGTCCATAACCGCGGACCCGGCTATTCGAATAGATCATGTTAACCCTGCAGGGGTGTACTTCTTCACACACGCTCTCGCCACTTACCGCCATGTACACGTCATGTATCTCGGCAACCTTCAAGCGGAAGCCTGGCGAGGGTGTCGGCCACGACCTGACTAACCACACAAGACTCTAGTCCAGGTTTATCGCCTATTCGGGTTCCATCCGCAAGGAGATCCGGCCGGGGTGTCGCTTACGGCCCCAAATGATGTGTACAGGGTTCCCGAGCCCACCATCCGGGTGCCACTCGGTACACCAGGCCACGTGTGCCTAGTCTGTCCCAAGCCCACCCTGCCGGGTGCCACTTGGTAGAAAAATAGCACTACCTACAAACACCAGAAACTAGTTGCGACTCCTGGACAGAGATCAAGTTGGTTAATAAGTCGAGAGGGCTTGGAGCGCCCGGAGCCCAATGTGTGGTAGTATCGAGTCATTGGACAACATACACAGAACTCAGGGCTTAAGGACGGTTCCAGTGAGACAACCCACCATGTACTCCTACATGGCCTCTCACCGCTACCTTTACCAAATCGTGTTCACACACTTCACTCTCAGCATCAGTACATATCGTGACACTCCAATTCATTCCCAATGAATCAGACCTGACACAACTCTAAGCAATAGCAGGCATAGCATGGTAGGAACACAACAATGGCTTCAATCAACTCCTACACATGCTAGTGGGTTTCAACTATTTACTGTGGCAATGACAGGTCATGCAGAGGAATGGGTTCAACTACCGCAGCACAAAGTAGCAGATGAATCGTTGTTATCCTAATGCAATAACTGAGAGCAGGAGCGAGAGAGTAGGGTTTTATCGAAATGAACAAGGGGGTTTTGCTTGCCTGGTAAAACAACAAGGAAGGCACTGCTTCACGGACAGGTACTCTGGAACGTCTCCGGAGCAGGACCTATCGAGAAGGAACGGTGCCGGCAATCAAAACACAATCATATGCAACAATATGATGCATGAACATGGCATGTAGATGTGATGCTGTTGAGCTAATGCAACTAGTGTTCACTTGGTTTGAAGTCCATTTGAACCAAAGGTTCAAATGCATTTCTAAATTAAGTCTCTTATATATGCCATAATGTGTTTTCCCATATTCAGCATGTATAAGTTTGTTTTTCATGCATGAAACTAGTACAGATGGAAAGATGGCATTTTTCTGATAATTTTTCATATATAAATTATTTCAATCTGAGCTACGGTTGAATTTCTATGAATTTTTGAAGTTTAAATCAATTTCTGGAATTTTCTGATTAAATTTAAATCCAGAAATTATATACTGCGCCAGCATGACGTCAGCACGACGTCAGCGGGTCAACGC
>NC_041386.1:371205412-371336144 GCF_002162155.2 Triticum dicoccoides | reverse complement strand
TGAGAGGGAGAGAGAGCAGGGGAAGAGGAGGAGGGCGAGGGAGAGTGAGAGCGGTGCGGGGCAGCTGCGTGGCTTCGTCCGGGGCATCGAGGAAGTCCGGGGAAGCAGGAGGTGGCCAGCCGGGGGGGGGGAGGTGGCGCGCGCGCGTGCCGGCGAGCGTCGGGCACACGCCCTCGTCCTTCTGTCCGAGGAGGGGGACGACAGAAGGCAGCGGGGGTGGGCTGGGCCGCCAGCTGGAGATGGGCCAGGTAAGTGGCCCAGGTAAGCCCCTTCTTTCTTTTATTTCTGTTTTCTAGTTTTTCTGACATTTGTTTTGATTTAATAAATATATTAAATCATTTAATTTTATTATGCCAATTTTTGCAGGAGCTAGATATATTATTCCAGAGCTCTTTTATAATTGGCATAATTTTTGGACCATATTTCATATATATAGAAATATATTTCCAATGCAAATATTTATCGAATTAATCCAAATGGCCAAAATAAATATCCATGAGCTCCTAAAAATATTGTTTTGATTTTTATCTCTGTCCAATAATTTTAGAGGGCATCATGAGCATTTTCTTGGACCCTTTTGGAGAAATTTTTATTTGGGTCATTTTCAAAAATGATTCTGAGGGTTCCACCAATCCTCATTTCAATTTTAAATGAAATTTAAATATGATGCACAGATGGCTAGCTAGCCTAGGTCATACCAGACTAGGGATGTGACAACTCGCCCCCACTTGACAGAATCTCGTCTCGAGATTCAGGGGTCGACGGAAAGAAAGCGGGGTACTCCAGTCGAAGACGATCTTCTCGCTCCCAAGTAGCCTCTCTCTCGGAATGATGAGACCACTGAACTTTGAGAAACTTGATGTTCTGACGTCGGGTAACACGCTCTGCTTGATCAAGAATGCGAACCGGGTACTCTCGGTATGTGAGGTTATCTTGGAGATCAAGCGTTTCGTGGTCCACTCCGCGGATGGGATCCGAGAAGCAACGCCTGAGTTGAGAGACGTGGAAGACATCATGAACTCGAGAAAGATATGGAGGTAGTTCCAACTGGTAGGCAACCTCTCCTCGTTTAGCGAGAATGCGAAAGGGACCAATGTAACGAGGAGCCAACTTGCCCTTGATACCGAAACGATGGGTACCCTTCAAAGGAGTAACCCGAAGGTAAGCTTGGTCGCCAATTTCATAAGTCATATCCTTATGATGACGATCGTACTGACTTTTCTGACGAGACTGGGCGGTTTTCAAATTCTCACGAATGATGCGAACTTGCTCTTCTGCCTCCTGGATCATATCCGGTCCAAAGAATTGTCTTTCACCGGTTTCTGACCAGTTCAAAGGTGTTCGACATCTTCGTCCATAGAGAACCTCAAAAGGAGCTTGCTTGAGGCTGGATTGGTAGCTATTGTTATAAGCAAACTCGGCGAAAGGAAGACATTTCTTCCAATCCATACCGAATGAGATAACGCAAGCTCTGAGCATGTCTTCGAGAATTTGATTGACCCGTTCCACCTGACCACTTGACTGAGGGTGGAAAGCGGTACTGAAGGAAAGATGGGTTCCCATGGCAGTTTGGAAACTCTCCCAGAAATGAGAAGTAAAAAGACTGCCACGGTCTGAATTGATCTCTAGTGGAACACCATGAAGTGACACTATTCGAGAAATATATAAGTCAGCAAGCTGACTAGCAGTGATATTCTCTCGAACAAGGAGGAAGTGAGCCACTTTGGAAAGACGATCAACGACTACGAAGATAGCGTTATTCCCTCTCTTGGTCCTGGGAAAACCGGTGATGAAGTCCATACTAACTTTATCCCATTTCCATTCAGGAATAGCCAAGGGCTGAAGGGTGCCAGCCGGTCTTTGATGCTCTGCCTTAACGCGACGACAAATGTCACATTTAGCAATGAACTCAGCGATTTCTCTCTTCATCCTAGTCCACCAGAACCTCTGGCGTAGGTCCTGATACATCTTAGTACTACCGGGATGAATCGTGAGAGGAGATTCATGCGCCTCCTTAAGGATCAGTTGTCGCAGATGTTGATTCTTGGGAACCACCAAGCGATTCTCAAAGAAAACAACTCCACGATCATCCATAGAGAAACATCCACCAACTCCCTTCTTAATGTTTCTCTTGATCCGAGAAATTCCTGTGTCTTGCTTTTGAGCAGCGATAATCCGATCTTCAAGATCAGGTTTCGCCACCAGGGTAGAAAGGAATCCGCGAGGAGCAATGTGAAGGTTAAGCTTACAGAATTCCTCATGGAGAAGTGGTTGGCCTTGCTGCAACATGAGATTGTTGCAATAAGATTTACGGCTTAGAGCATCAGCCATGACATTGGCTTTGCCTGGGGTGTAGGTAATCCCTAGATCATAATCTGTGATCAACTCCAACCAACGTCTTTGCCTAAGGTTCAGATCTGGTTGGGTGAAGATATACTTGAGACTCTGGTGATCGGTGTAGATCTCGCAACGTTTACCAAGGAGGTAATGTCGCCAGGTCTTGAGAGCATAGACTACGGCTGCAAGCTCTAGATCATGTGTAGGATAATTCTCCTCATGTGGATGCAACTGTCGGGATGCATAGGCAATCACATGACGATCCTGCATAAGAATGCAACCTAGTCCCTGTCGTGAGGCGTCGCAGTAGATAATAAAGTCTTTAGTGAAATCCGGTGGCACAAGTATGGGAGCAGAGGTCAGGCGCCTTTTCAGTTCCTGAAAACTGTACTCACACTGTGGGGACCACTCGAACTTTTTATCTTTCTTGAGAAGTTCCGTGAGGGGTTTGGCTACTTTGGAGAAGTTTTCAACAAAGCGGCGACAATAGCTGGCTAGACCAAGGAAACTCCTAACTTATTTGACTGTTTCAGGTGGAGTCCAATCGAGAACGGCTTGAACTCTCTCGGGATTGACAGCAATGCCCTTACCAGAGATTACGTGGCCTAGGTAGGTCACTTCTGGCAACCAAAATTCACACTTGGAGAACTTGGCATAAAGGCGGTGCTCTCTGAGTTTTTCTAAAACAAGTCTAAGATGTTCGGCATGCTCTTCCTCGTTCTTCGAGTAAATAAGAATATCATCAAGGTAAACCACGACGAACTTATCTAAGTACTCCATGAAGATCGAGTTCATCAAGCGGGAGAATGTGGCTGGGGCGTTGGTTAGGCCAAAGGACATGACGGTGTACTCGTACTGGCCATAACGAGTGACAAAAGCTGTCTTGGGAATGTCCCCGTTTCTGATTTTGATTTGATGGTAGCCTAACCTTAAATCCATCTTGGAGAAGACTGAGGATCCAGCGAGCTGATCATACAGGTCGTTGATCCTGGGAAGCGGATACTTGTTCTTTATCGTGACCAAATTAACGGGACGATAATCAACGACCATCCGGTCCGTACCGTCTTTCTTCTTGACAAAGAGGACGGGGCAAGCCCAAGGAGAAGAACTAGGACGGATGAAACCCTTTTGCAAGGACTCATCGAGTTGTTTCTTAAGCTCGGCTAGTTCTAGGGGTGCCATCTTGTAAGGTCTCCGGGAGATTGGAGCTGTTCCTGGGATAAGATCTATGACAAACTCTACTTCTCTGTCAGGTGGAACACCTGGCAGTTCCTCTGGAAAGACATCCGGAAAGTCACGGACTACCGGGATATCTTCAAGGTCTGGAAGAGGGCTGGCATTAAGAGAATAGAGCTGACGCTCTGCAACTCTAGTAGAGACGGTGACTAACTTGCCAGATGGGTGTGTAAGCTGAACAGATCTTGTGTAGCAATCAATCTTGGCATGATGAGCTGTCATCCAGTCCATACCCAAGATGATGTTAATATCTGAAGACTTGAGGGCTACAAGTGATGCAAGGAATACAAGTCTGTCAACAAGGATTTCATTACCATGGCTGATTCTGGTGGTCTGCCATCTAGACCCTGGGGTTTGGATTTCAAGCGTAGTTGGCATATCACAAAATGACATGTCGTGCAAACGAGCATAGCCTTCAGAAATGAAGGAGTGAGATGCTCCAGTATCGAATAGAACTGATGCTGGGTGACAATTGACAAGGAGTGTACCAAGAACGACATCTGGATCATCATGAGCGTCTTTAGCTGAGACGTGATGCACACATCCACGTTCAGTGGGGGCTGACTTAACACTGATCATGTTGCGTGATGGCTTAATACAGCCCACAGTCTTCTCGGGCTGGGGTGGAGCATAACTAGTCTGAGAGCAATCACGTGCATAGTGTCCTGGCTTCCCACATGTGAAGCAAGTCCCTGAGGTTGGACGGGGACCCGCACTGACAAACGGTCTACCAGTAGGCCTGGGTGGAACATATGACTGAGCTGGAGGAGGCACCACATGAGATGACCTCGGTGTATAACCGGAAGGAAGAGCGGAGTTTGGAACCCAAATCCGGCGCTTCTGGGAACCAGAGCCAGAGGAGGATCCCAAATCACGGGTGTGCTTACGAGACTCCTCGTAAGTGAGCTGAGCTGTCTCTGCATTAATGGCCTTGTTCACAAGAGCTTGGAATGTATCACAATGATGCAGGTGGAGATCACGACGCAACTTGGGGTTGAGACCCTTCCGGAACCTAGCCTGCTTCTTAGCATCCGTGGACACTTCTTCTGTGGCATAACGGGCGAGGTTCTCGAACTCTCTGCTATAAGCATCAACAGCCAACTTACTCTGGGTGAAACTACAGAACTCCTCTTTCTTGCGATCAAGGAGGGCTTGGGGAATGTGATGCTCGCGAAAAGCCTCAGTGAAATCCTTCCAGGTAGGAATCTGGCCAGCTGGAAGCATAGCCTCATAGTTCTGCCACCAAAGACTAGCAGGACCTTCCAGGTGATATGTGGCATAAGTGACCTTGTCATCTTCAGCTACGCTCGCGGAACGCAGCTTATGAGTGATGCTACGGAGCCAATCATCTGCATCGAGTGGCTCGATGGAATGATGAAAGGTAGGTGGGTGCAAGCGAATGAAGTCAAGAATGGTCACGGACTTGTTGGACTGATGTGCGGTGTTCTCCTCGATACGTGCCAACAAGTGGTTGGACTCACGCTTGTTCCTTTCCATCTCTAGCATGAACTCTGTCAACGAAGGCTGGTCGGAAGGATACTCATCCCTACCATCTCCGTGATTCTGGTTACGAGCAACGGAACTTCGCTTGACTGATGACATCCTGAGAAACGAATCAAGGATGGAATCAGCAACAACTAAGGAATGTAGAATGTAGAACAATGAATTAGTATCACTCGAACTCCTAGGGAAAATCCGGCAGCATATCGGCAGTAAAATGCTCAGAATGAGACATCCTACTAAAAATGGGGTAGTAACATACTTATCATCATCACTCAAGGTTCTGAGATAGTACTAACCAGACTACACCGGAAGTACTCGAAACTGGGGTATGACTCTGATCAACCAATCCTATGGAACTACGGAGTAGTAACACGTGATCCTGATAGACGGAGGAGAAGCCTAGTTCCTTAACCCCGTCGGAAAGATAGGATGACTCAGATCAGAAGGCCATGAGGTAAAGGAGTAAAAGAGCCTTACGTTCCATCCCACAATCAATTCCCTTATATAACTAAAGAATTTCTAGACTCAACTTCGACCAGTATGGCTTGGTAATCCTACAGGCAGTCAGGCTCTGATACCAAAGCTGTCAGGACCCCGACTCGATGCCACATCGATCTAGCATGTAACACCTCATATCGCTTTGTGGCCTCACGCACGGTATCCCCACGGTGTCGCCTTACCTTTGCCCGGGACCGTTTGCGCATTTTGGCACACGTATATGATGGTGTCGCTAGCATCCATATGATAAAGAGCCCGGGCTGACATGGCTAGTCGTAAACCCAAAGTGGCACTAACTTACAGGGACATGCATCCATGACCCAGCATCGAACGTGTCGGTCATCAGCGAGTGAATCCAGGCTGTAGCACTGGGCTAACAGGACTCCGGTGAACCGGGCTGTAGCGGGCTAGCAGGACTCCGGTATTCATCGCGTGACATTTCCCCGAAGGGACAGACACAGGATCGAGAAGGACACATGCCGGCCTGCCTAAGTGTTCCGGAGCAGTAGCAAGCTACCAGGGCTCAGTGGAAGCACTAGGAGACATTTCCCGGTAAGAGAGGCTACTAAGAATAAACAACTAGATAGTCAGATCCCACACATAGCAATACACATTACACGTACGCATAACATGCAAGTATGTGCTGTACAACATGGCATCACAGCATAACTCATCAACTCATATAGATAAAGGCTCAGAAGAGCCGTCATAGCATATATTGCAAACAGGGGTCACAAGACCCATCATACAGAGCATACAAGCAACAAGCGGAAGCATTACATGTCTGGGTACAGACATCTACAAAAGAAAAAGGCTGAAGAGCCTGACTATCTACAACATTCGATCAAGATCGTAGCTGAGGTACTAGCTACTAGTCGAAGTCCACGGGAACACTAGTAAAACCGAAGTCTCCGCTGCAAAAACATAAATAAAGCAACATGAGTACAAAGGTACTCAGCAAGACTTACATCAGATCCTATCGTACATGCATTTGTATCAAGAGGGTAATGTGGGGTTTAGTTGCAGCAAGCCAGCTTTGACTCTGTGGCTATCCTATTCTACGACTACCAGAAACTCTTGAGGTGAAACAACGTACACGAGTCCACTAATCACCACACAATACACTACTATGGATTCATCCCCGTCTCCCTACGAGAAGGCCATCCATAGCACTCACACTTGTCTTGAGCATTTTATAGTATCCACTTTAAGTTGTCTATGTACCATGTAAGCATCCAAGAAGTCCATAACCGCGGACCCGGCTATTCGAATAGATCATGTTAACCCTGCAGGGGTGTACTTCTTCACACACGCTCTCGCCACTTACCGCCATGTACACGTCATGTATCTCGGCAACCTTCAAGCGGAAGCCTGGCGAGGGTGTCGGCCACGACCTGACTAACCACACAAGACTCTAGTCCAGGTTTATCGCCTATTCGGGTTCCATCCGCAAGGAGATCCGGCCGGGGTGTCGCTTACGGCCCCAAACGATGTGTACAGGGTTCCCGAGCCCACCATCCGGGTGCCACTCGGTACACCAGGCCACGTGTGCCTAGTCTGTCCCAAGCCCACCCTGCCGGGTGCCACTTGGTAGAAAAATAGCACTACCTACAAACACCAGAAACTAGTTGCGACTCCTGGACAGAGATCAAGTTGGTTAATAAGTCGAGAGGGCTTGGAGCGCCCGGAGCCCAATGTGTGGTAGTATCGAGTCATTGGACAACATACACAGAACTCAGGGCTTAAGGACGGTTCCAGTGAGACAACCCACCATGTACTCCTACATGGCCTCTCACCGCTACCTTTACCAAATCGTGTTCACACACTTCACTCTCAGCATCAGTACATATCGTGACACTCCAATTCATTCCCAATGAATCAGACCTGACACAACTCTAAGCAATAGCAGGCATAGCATGGTAGGAACACAACAATGGCTTCAATCAACTCCTACACATGCTAGTGGGTTTCAACTATTTACTGTGGCAATGACAGGTCATGCAGAGGAATGGGTTCAACTACCGCAGCACAAAGTAGCAGATGAATCGTTGTTGTCCTAATGCAATAACTGAGAGCAGGAGCGAGAGAGTAGGGTTTTATCGAAATGAACAAGGGGGTTTTGCTTGCCTGGTAAAACAACAAGGAAGGCATTGCTTCACGGACAGGTACTCTGGAACGTCTCCGGAGCAGGACCTATCGAGAAGGAACGGTGCCGGCAATCAAAACACAATCATATGCAACAATATGATGCATGAACATGGCATGTAGATGTGATGCTGTTGAGCTAATGCAACTAGTGTTCACTTGGTTTGAAGTCCATTTGAACCAAAGGTTCAAATGCATTTCTAAATTAAGTCTCTTATATATGCCATAATGTGTTTTCCCATATTCAGCATGTATAAGTTTGTTTTTCATGCATGAAACTAGTACAGATGGAAAGATGGCATTTTTCTGATAATTTTTCATATATAAATTATTTCAATCTGAGCTACGGTTGAATTTCTATGAATTTTTGAAGTTTAAATCAATTTCTGGAATTTTCTGATTAAATTTAAATCCAGAAATTATATACTGCGCCAGCATGACGTCAGCACGACGTCAGCGGGTCAACGCGGCTGTCCAGGGTCAAACCTGACGTGTGGGTCCCACACGTCAGTGACACTGGGGTTAACCCCGAGTCAAACCCGGGCTGACTAGCTTTGACTAAACCCTGGGCCCACTGGTCAGCGTCAGTAGGTGGGGGATTAGTGACTAATTAGCTAAGCCACGTCAGCCCGCCGGAGTTCTGGCCGGCGGCGACCATTAGCGCAGTGGCGACTCGCCGGACTTGCGTTACAGACGGCGTTTGATCGCGCGAAGACCACCGGGGCGTAGCCCGTCGTCGTCCGCATCCAGGGGAGCTGGTGGGGGGCTGCGGGGGCACCGGAGCTCACCGGAGCAAAGCTCACGGCGGCGGCCGGAGTTCGGGATAGCGCGGGTGTGGGGCTGCAGCTCGCGTTCGAGCGAACGGAGGGCACAGGCGGTAGCTACAAGGCAGCAGGAGCACATCGAGCTATCTACACGAGGCGGAGGTGCTCGGGGGCACGGAGCTCGCCGGCCATGGCGGACGGCGGCTTCGGGCGCTCGCGGGGCAGCGGCTACAGGGCACGCGCGAGAGAGAGAGGTGAGGGGAAAGGAAGAGGGGCTCACGGCGGACTCGCAGAGCAGGCCGGTGTGCTCGGGGACGTCCTGCGTCCGGCGAATCGACGGCGATGGCGGCGAGGTCGATCTCCGGCGTCGGTGGTGAAGAAGACGACGGCGTCGGCGATGGAGCGCGTCCGGAGGTGCGTGGCTTGACGAGGAGGTAGAGGGGGTCGCGGCGGAGCTCGGGGGCTCTACGGAGGGGCGAGGGGACGGCGGGGAGCGCGTTGGTGGCGAGCTGCGGCGGCGGCAGTGCTTCGGGTGAGAGGGAGAGAGAGCAGGGGAAGAGGAGGAGGGCGAGGGAGAGTGAGAGCGGTGCGGGGCAGCTGCGTGGCTTCGTCCGGGGCATCGAGGAAGTCCGGGGAAGCAGGAGGTGGCCAGCCGGGGGGGGGGAGGTGGCGCGCGCGCGTGCCGGCGAGCGTCGGGCACACGCCCTCGTCCTTCTGTCCGAGGAGGGGGACGACAGAAGGCAGCGGGGGTGGGCTGGGCCGCCAGCTGGAGATGGGCCAGGTAAGTGGCCCAGGTAAGCCCCTTCTTTCTTTTATTTCTGTTTTCTAGTTTTTCTGACATTTGTTTTGATTTAATAAATATATTAAATCATTTAATTTTATTATGCCAATTTTTGTAGGAGCTAGATATATTATTCCAGAGCTCTTTTATAATTGGCATAATTTTTGGACCATATTTCATATATATAGAAATATATTTCCAATGCAAATATTTATCGAATTAATCCAAATGGCCAAAATAAATATCCATGAGCTCCTAAAAATATTGTTTTGATTTTTATCTCTGTCCAATAATTTTAGAGGGCATCATGAGCATTTTCTTGGACCCTTTTGGAGAAATTTTTATTTGGGTCATTTTCAAAAATGATTCTGAGGGTTCCACCAATCCTCATTTCAATTTTAAATGAAATTTAAATATGATGCACAGATGGCTAGCTAGCCTAGGTCATACCAGACTAGGGATGTGACACAAAAATTATAGATACGTTGGAGACGTATCAAGAACCCCCAAGCTTAATTCCCGCTCATCCTCGAGTAGGTAAATGATAAAAACAGAATTTTTGATGTGGAATGCTACCTAACATAATTTTCACTAGTGGGTTTCGGAGAATCATAAATAATCAAATCATAAACCCACAATTCATCGGATCTCGGCAAATTTATCATGAAGCTCCTTCTTCGTCATGTTGTCCCAATCAATCTCGTCGGCTTGTTCACTGCAATGTACTGCTCCCATCCATCACCGTAAATACAATTCGAATTTGTGCTCCTCATCAGCCTCATAGTACAACACGTTACCATATGAATTGTTGAAGTCATCCCTTATGTTGCACGGGACAGACTAAGCAGCAGTTAATAATCAACAATAAAGTCAGTAAAATAGTTAAACAAATTATCAGAATTCAATACAAATTCAAGTTAAAGACCACTATCACTGACTTGAAATCACTTTCTCAAATATACCCCAAACTGCACTATAGTTTGAAGACTGCCCGTACATGGATTTTGGCAGACATTGCACATCTTATGCCTCATGGTCCTAATCATTTTGAAGTAGTGATTAATTCCATGACCCGAATGCAACCCCATCCCTTCAAATAAAGAAGCTAACACGGAAGAATATGAAAATTCGGCATGACCTTTGCTTAATATTGAATATATGAGTACCAGAAATTTGATGAAAAGGAAATTAATAAATGTTTCACCAAAATGTTGGCACTCTTTTCAAGTCTTTAATAAGCCCAAGCAGTTATCAAACATAAAAATGCAAATAACACTTTATAAATTAGCATATTGTACCAAGGTCTATGAATCTATCTGTCAATTCGATGACCCGAATTGTCACATCCCTAGTTCTGGTAATGCCTAGTGCTAGCATCTGGTGTTGCATCATGTTTACTTTTCACAGAAAGTTGAAATGGGGATGACAGAACCCCGAGCACCCCCCTGAAACCAACTAGGGTTTACTAAAATTATTTTCAATGAACCTGAAATGCCCTTCTAAAATGTTCATCATCTTTGCCTTGGTCTTAAACCTATCACAAAAATGGTGCACATATTTCTAGGACATCATAGGGTCACTGAATTAAATCATACTCTATTTGCATTTGGGCATGTAAGTGCTATAGAATATTTTAAATGTCCAAATAATCCTAAACTGAAATGTTCCATGTTGGTTATATGCTAAACAGTGGGCATGAGCAGTTTCGTGATTTTTGAAAGTGCCTAAGCATTTTTAGAAAAGCCACAGACTTGCAGAAATAAAAGAAAATAGAAAATAAAAGGAAACTGGACTTACCTGGCAAAGCCATCAGCCGGCCCACCTGGCAGCCCAACACTGTGCTTACCCGTGCCAGCCAGCTACTTCCTCCGCGCCAGGCAGACAAGGAGGCGACACCGGCGTGCACAAGCTCGCCACGGCGCCAGCTGCTTGCCGCTCGAGCCCCTGGACGTCTGGACGACCTCCACATCGTCTTTCCGACCCCCTGGACACCTCCATTCTCCCCTAGCGCCTCTCCCTCGCCCTCTCCCACCATGGCCGATGCTGCCGCAGCCGCGCCGCCATGAAACCGCGACCACCGCCGACTCCACGCTGCCTCGCTGTGTCATGCAGCTCCGCTGTCGTCCTCTTTGATGGAGTCATGGATTAGGGGGTCTCCGGACAGCCAGACTATATCCTTTGGCCGGACTATTGGACTATGAAGATACAAGATTGAAGACTTCATCTTGTGTCCAGATGGGACTTTTACTTGGCGTAGAAGGCAAGCTAGGCCCAATGGAAATTATCATGAGAACTAGAAGAACACACTTTCACAAAGCAATCTTTCTTAGCACGCATCCTAGCGGTTCTTTCTTTGCACTCATCAATGGAAATTCTCATGGCTTTGAGAGACTCATTGATATCATGCTTAGGTGGAATAGATCTAAGTTCCAAAGAATAAACATCAAGAGAAATTCTATCCACGTTCCTAGCCAATTCATCAATCTTAAGCAATTTTTCTTCAATCAAAGCATTGCAATTCTTTTGTGAACTAATAAATTCTTTAATACCAGATTCAAAATCAGAGGGCATCTTATTATAATTTCAATAAGAATTGGTGTAGGAATGAGGGAGTCCTGGATTAGGGGGTCTCCGGACAGACGGACTATATCCTTTGGCCGGACTGTTGGACTATGAAGATACAAGATTGAAGACTTCGTCTCGTGTCCGGATGGGACTCTACTTGGCGGGGAAGGCAAGCTTAGGCAATACGGATATGTATATCTCCTCCTTTGTAACCGACCTTGTGTAACCCTAGCCCCTTCCGGTGTCTATATAAACCGGAGGGTTTTAGTCCGTAGGATAACATACAATCATACCATAGGCTAGCTTCTAGGGTTTAGCCTCTGAGATCTGTGGTAGATCAACTCTTGTACTACTCATATTATCAAGAATAATCTAGCAGGACGTAGGGTTTTACCTCCATCAAAAGGGCCCGAACCTGGGTAAAACATCGTGTCCCCTGCCTCCTGTTACCATCTGCCTTAGACGGACAGTTCGGGACCCCTACCCAAGATCCGCCGGTTTTGACACCGTCATTGGTGCTTTTATTGAGAGTTCCACTGTGCCGTCGCCGTAAGGAAGGATGCCTCGTCTCATTGTTAAAAACAACATTACCGCCGGGGGAGCCCTGGCTGTCGGCCAAACTCTCCGGCTTGGCAGTTTCATCATGACCGCCCGTTCGGCTGTTGCACCGATGATGACCTCTCGGGTCATAAAAAACAGCCTCCATGTCGGCTCTGAATTCATCGAGCAGATGGATCCAATGGAGCTCTCTTCCCTAAACGAGCTCTTGGATCGTATCGCCGCCTTGGGAGTCGCTACAGACTATGATCGGATTGGGCTTAAACCCGATCAAGGGAGATTATCTCTCCACCGGTCACCCATCATATTGCGGTGGTGGAGGAACAATGAGGCGATTCTTCCTCTATCTTGAGGACTAACTATGTCCGGATTCCTGAGCTCTCCGAGCCGGATACCCGTTTACTGGAGGACATCACCCAAGCCCTGAACCTAGAGTCAGGCAGCGGGCCAGACTTATCGGGCAACACTCCGGAATCCGAACTTCCAAGATTGGAAACTCCTCGGCCCCTGGGTCTCAGATCGGGTAGGGGTTCGGACTCAAATCCACCCACCCACCCAGACATAAACGATCTTTCCCACATCAGGCAAGAGCCCCATGAAACAGTGCATCATTATTGGGCTAGATTCCTCCTTGTGATGAACAAGGTTAAGGACTGTCATGAGGAAGACACAATCTCATTCTTCTGCAATAATTGCACGGACAAGGGAATACTTAACGCCTTAAGTCGCCGTGACATATCACGCTTCGCTGACTTGGCGTCCATAGTCCGAAGTAAAAGGGTGCACTATCATAAGACACCCGAGTTAGTTACAAAGAAACAAAAACCCTCTACAGGGCATGGAACCGTATTGGAGGGATGGCTTAACGTACCCTGCAAAATTCATAGTACAACGGATACCATACCAACACACAGCCTTAGTGCATGTTGGATACTCCGGCAGGTGGCCAAAAGTGGTGAGGATCTTCTCATCCCAAATGCCACAGAGCACCATCCCGTGGATAACAATATGGTATTAACAGTCTTTGAAACCTTCGCATCAAATAATAGGCGCAAGCGAACACTCCGCAGCCTCGCCGAAATCTGCCACATGGCAGCAATGAATCCATGGAGTGACACGGCTATTACCTTCAATGCCAGTGACGAACCTAAATTCGGAACAGCCCGAGCACGAGCTGCACTGGTCCTCAGTCCAATTATGGACGGCTTTCGACTCACCAAAGTACTCATGGACGGCGGCAGTGGATTGAACCTCATCTATGAGGAAACTCTTCAAAAAATGGAAATAGACTGGAACCGCATTGAGCAAAGCAGCACAACCTTCAGAGGAATCATCCCTAGTCGGGAAGCACGCTGTGCTGGGAAAATCACTCTAAATGTGGTATTCAGCACGCCGGAGAACTATAGGTCTAAAGAAATTACATTCCAAGTGGCCCCGTTCAGTAGTGGATACCACACCCTTTTATGGGTACATGAAGCTCAAAATGCCCGGACCCAACGGAATCATCACTCTCGCTAGTGATCCAGACACAACACTCCGCGCCGAAAAAAACGACCGCATTGGCCCTCGAGGCATTATGTGAAGCCCTTTCGGCCGAGGAATTAACTGTGCTACGCTCCACAGTGGACAGGGACGATGTGATACTTGACAAGAGATCCAAGTCCACCACTTTTAAACCAGCAGATGAAATAGTCAAATTCCAAGTCCACCCAACAGACCCTACAAAAACAGCCTCCATCGGGGCACAATTAAACCCCGCCATGGACGCCACATTACGAGAGTTCCTGCGCGAGAATTGAGACATATTCACCTAACACCCCTCAGACATGCCAGGAATCCCATGTAGGCTGGCCGAGCACAGCCTCAATATCCTAAAGGGATTCAAGCCGGTTAAGCAGACTCTTCTGCGTTTCTCTGAACCTAAGAGACAAGCTATGGGAGAGGAACTAGCCAAGTTATTGGAGGCCGGATTCATTAGAGAAATAAAACACCCGGACTGGCTAGCAAACCTGGTGATGGTACCAAATAAGGACAAATCCTAGAGCCTATGTGTCAACTTCAAGGACCTCAACAAGGCTTGCCCAAAGGATCCCTTCCCCCTCCCCCGCATTGATCAAATTATTGATGCTACCGCAGGACACGAGTCATTGTGTTTCCTCAACGCATACTCCGGCTACCACCAAATCAAGATGGCGGAGTCCGACCAAGCCGCAACGGCATTTATCACACCATATGGCCCCTTCTATTTCAACACAATGCCTTTTGGGCTCAAAAACGCCGGCGCAACATATCAGCGCATGATTCAGACATGTCTGGAGAAACAGATCGGCAAAACAGTAGAGACATACGTAGATGATGTGGTCGTTAAAACCAAACACGTCGACTCTTTAATAGACGACTTGAGGCTCACATTCAACAACCTCCGAACATATGACATCAAGCTCAATGTGGAAAAATGCATTTTCGGCGTACCAACTGGAAAGCTCCTGGGCTTCATTGTCTCCAGTAGAGGAATTGAAGCTAATCCGGCCAAAATCTGAGCTCTATAACAGTTGGCTATCCCAACGGACCTCAAACAAATCCAGAAATTAACTGGATGTGTGGCGGCTCTAAGCCGCTTTATCTCCCGCTTAGGAGAAAAGGCATTACCCCTTTATCGCCTCCTTCGGCGCACCGAACACTTCGAGTGGACAGACGCTGCCACAGCCGGATTGGAAGAAATAAAGGCCATACTGGCAACCAACCCAATCCTGGCCGCGCCAAACATCGGCGAACCAATGCTGTTGTACATCGCGGCAACTCATCAGGTTGTAAGCGCAGTGCTCATCATCGAACGAGAAGCGGTCGGACATAAATTCCCTCTTCAAAAGCCGGTATATTATGTATCCACTGTCCTCACTCCATGCAAATCACGGTATCCACATTATCAAAAGATAGCCTATGCGGTATTCATGGCATCCCGGAAGCTGCAACACTACTTTCAAGAGTGTTCGATTACAGTAGCCTCGGAAGTGCCACTTAATGATATTATAAACAACCGCGACGCCACGGGCCGGATTGCCAAATGGGCCATTGAGCTCCTCCCGTTCGACATAACTTACAAACCTCAGCGAGCCATTAAATCGCAAGTATTGGCCGACTTTGTCGCCGAATGGATGGAAGCCGAACTCCCTAAAGAGTACGACGCATACTCCAATTGGATCATGCACTTCGACGGCTCCAAAATGCTGGCTGGTCTGGGGGCTGGCGTCGTCCTGACGTCCCCAACCGGAGATACAGTTCAATACGTACTGCAGATACTGTATAGAGACTCCAACAACGCAGCCGAATATGAAGCCATGTTACATGGTCTTCGGATGGCAGTTTCCATGGGCATTCAAGGCCTCGAGGTGCGTGGGGATTCAAACCTTGCAATATCCCAAATATATGGAGACTTCGATGCCAAGGATCAGAAGATGGTGGCCTATCGAAACGCCATCCTAAAGATGTCAGCTCGGTTCGAGGGGCTCGAATTTCACCATGTGGCTCGGGAAAACAATTAGGCGGCGGATATCCTCGCCTGCATCATCGCAAAATGCGATGCGGTCCCCCTTAACATCTTTTTGGAGAGGTTGTTTAAGCCATCCGTGGTATGGGAAGGGGACACCGGTAACAACAGTCCGGACCCGGCCAAAATGCCCGATACCAAACACTCTGACATAATCGGAGGCTCTGCCACCGAAATAACACCTTCAGCCCACGTAATAATGGCCATCATTGCCCCGTGGACAAAACCATTCCTGGCCTACCTAACTAGGCAGGAACTTCCCGAGGACCAAAATGAGGCACGCTGGATAGTACGGCGATCTAAAGCCTACAGGGTCCACGAGGGAGAGCTGTATAAAAAAGCACTACCGGAGTCCTTCAAAGGTGCATCTCCGAAGAGGAAGGGCAGAAGCTTTTGGCAAAAATTCACGCCGGACTCGGCGGCCACCACGCCGCAGCCCAGGCCGTTATAACCAAGGCCTTCCATATAGGTTTTTATTGGCCGACGGCCAGGGCATACGCACATGACTTGGTCCAACGCTGCGTCAGTTGCTAGCTTTTTGCAAACCAAAGCCACATGCCACCCACCGCCCTCCAAACAATCCCCATTACCTGGCCCTTCGTGGTCTGGGGCTTGACATGGTTGGACCCCTTAAAGGGGGAACCCATAAGAAAAAATACTTACTGTTCATGGTGGATAAATTCACCAAATGAATAGAAGCCAAACCTATTAAAACAGCCGAATCCGGACCGGTGATAGACTTCATATCCGGGGTTGTACACCGTTATGGCGTCCCCCACAGCATCATCACTGACAACATCACGAACTTCACGGCCGACGAGGTAAAACTCTGGTGCAGCAACATGGGCATCAAGCTCGATTATGCTTCCGTCTATCACCCACAAACCAACGGCCAAGTTGAGCGAGCAAATGGTCTTATCATGAGCGGCCTTAAACATAGATTAGTGCGGTCCTTAAAGGAGTCTAACACGCACTGGGTAGAGGAGCTCGACTCCGTACTCTAGGGGCTGCGAACCACGCCAAATCGTACTACCGGATATACACCCTTCTTTATGGTGTACGGCGCAGAGGCAGTTCTACCCTGCGACATAATTCATGACTCACCTCGAGTGCGCATGTATGAAGAATGAGAAGCCGAGCTCGATTGGCAGGACAGTCTGGACACCCTGGAGGAGGAGCGTGAAGTGGCAAAAGCCCGTTCCGCATTCTATCAGCAACATGCTCACAAATACCAAAGCAGAGAAGTACGGGCAAAAACTTATAACGTTGGCGAGTTAGTTCTATGCCT
Source organism: Triticum dicoccoides (assembly GCF_002162155.2). Classification (NCBI taxonomy): domain Eukaryota; kingdom Viridiplantae; phylum Streptophyta; class Magnoliopsida; order Poales; family Poaceae; genus Triticum; species Triticum dicoccoides. Next base: position 371,318,922 of record NC_041386.1, on the reverse strand, counting down.
GCCGGAGAAGAAAAAGACCAAGCTCGAGCCCGAATGGGAAGGTACCTTTATTATTGACCAAGTTCTAACCGGTGGAGCGTACCGTCTGCGAGATGCATCGAATAATCGACTTGAGCCGAACCCATGGAACGCAGCCAGGCTCCAAAGATTCTACGCCTAGCGCCGGACTCTATGTTCGTCTCCTTCCTTTGTCCATTTTTTGCATATACATTATCTGTCTTTTTTCTCTTTCTTTCTTTTATTCTTTCTCAAGGCCTTCAAGGGCCAATTTGTGCCTCGCTTGCACACTATAGGCTCACTAACCGCGCTCATTATACCTGGGGGCTTCTTACACAGAAGCTTAATTATCTATCCGGGCTTCATGCCCTGCACATGTGTTATTCTTCCGCATGTAACTTTTCTTCGCCATTATATGCATCGATATGACTTAAGTTTTGGCCAAGTTGGGTTGCCTAGCTCTTGTATTTATGCCCTACGTTCCCGTTAATTCGGCTAGGGCATAAGGGGAGCACCTCTGCGCTTGTTACTGCTGGGTCAGCCGGATGTGTACCTCAGACTGGGTGATGCCGAAAGCTAGCGTGCTTAAGGGAATATTCGGTCGGCGAACAAAAGATGATTTTTATTTATTTTCCATATATGCCGCTAGATGTTTTTGCCTGCGTCTCCGCTCGCAGTCCGGATATGCACTTTAGGGCATGCGTACCTAGGGAAAGGAACCCCTAACGGAACTATTCTCCCTGGAAGATGTTTCTTACTACCCATGTAATATAACATAACTAGTTGGGTACTTGTCTGTTCAAGCACTAATGACCCATACACCTGGTTTCCACGCATACCCCGGTTCTTATATAACTGAGCGGGTATTCGGACACACTCCGGTCTATCGGGTCCCGAGGTTGAAGCGAAAAGGTCCGCCATGCCAAATGATTTATAATCCGGTTAAAAGGCATTATACATGTCACTTTAATTACATAGTCATGTAGGCTGACTAAATTCCTCTTCTATACCATCCAACAGGCGGTCTAGCCTACAATCCTGTTGGGAATACTTTGCGGCTAATTCTACTTGCCCATAAACTAAGCTAACGGGGATCTCTTTCCCATCGGGCCCCACAGGTCCGACCTCGGCCATGTGGTTTGGGTCAGCCTTGGTATACCGCGTCTTCACCATGGCCCAGGCTTCCCTGACACCTTGATGGCAGGCCGATATCTTCCATAATCGGAAGCACCGCCGTGCTCCCTTGAGCTTCTCCACAAGCTCTCCAATGCCTTCTGGCAGGGAGACGGATGGCGACAAGGCCTGGGCAATACCTTGCATCACCTGCCGAACTTGTTTGTGCAGTTGTGAGAGCTCGGATAGAAGATCACCCGCAGACCCGGCAACTCCTCCGCGGGACAGCCCGTCAGCATACCTGCAGACATAACTCTGTTAGCCGGCTTCTCCGCCGCCCCCTTTTTAAGGGTCCGTTCAAGCACTTACTGAAAATGCTGCGTCGAAGCCCGTTATTCTTCTTCTCGGAGTCCGCAAGATGGGCTCGAACATCCTTCAGTTACACGCTCAGCTTGGTATTGGTATCTTGGAGATTGTTTTTCTCCCGCTTGACCTCAGTCAGCACGCGTTCGCCAGCCTTTAGCTGACGTACAACATGCTGGTCCTCTAGATTCTCTCTGGATTCATCTGCAATATCTATTGTTAGATCTGCAGCCACAACCGCACGCTATATGGTACCTATCATTCTTCGAAAGAAATGTTACCAGCTGGGGACTTTTTAGGTTCCTTCAACGCGGCAACGGCGGCCCGAAGTTGGGTCTTGTGTTCCTCCAGCTCCTTTGACAGTCGTGTCTTCTTCTCTGTAAGAACCTGCACAATAGATGATCCTTAAATCAGTTCTGCTAACTGTTTCTAGTCTCAGGGGCTACTGATACATATAATCGTCAGATTTGCTTACCCGTACATCCCTTACATATTGGTCTGTTTCTCTGGCTAGACCATTTTGAGCAGCACAGAGGTACGCATCTCCAGAATTGAAGGCATCAAATGCCTCCGGTGAGCAGAAAGCATCTCGGAGTACGGCCCGGCGACGCCTATGATACATGGCGCTCTCCACTTCTGAATTTGTAGCGGATAGTCTATCCGCATCCTCTATAGGGGGAGTATCCCGCGTCTACCCCATGTTGGCTTCTGCCTCTATGTCTGGTCCTGGAGACCGACCAGTGGAAGCATGATCGGCAGCCTCACCACACATATTCCGGTGAGCACTTTTTTCTGTTAAAGAAACATGGACGTCATTACATTTTGAGAAAGACGACAACCACGGAGCGGGGTTTTTGTCATACCTCTGCGCCGGCGTCTCCGTCCTGACCGCCTTCCTTTTTGGCCTACCCGGCCTTGGTGCCTCTTGTTAGCGAGTTGCTGTGGGTTCGGCACGGCATCCCGAATGCCTTGCCTATAAAACACCATGTGTATATGGTAGGTGAAGTGTCTAAAAGGGGATCCTAGTTTTTGGAGTTGGGATTTTTGGTTTTTCTTATGTGCGACGCAGGAAGCAGTCCGGGATAATCGGCCGTAATGGCCACCATGGCGTCATCACAACTTAATTGATAGAACTCCCGGTCTATCAGCTCCACGAATATGTCCGGATCTTCTTCGAGTCTGGGACCGAGGGCCCGGTCAGGGTCCTCTAGTTGTGGAGATGGGATGTTGACCTCCCTTATGGCTTTTCGCAGTTCCTGCCACAAAATGGCAAGGTAAGTACCTACGACAAAGAATGCGGGAAGAATGGGAGCAAGGAGATATAACTCACCCAGCTTGGAGGGTTGTACATGGAGAATCCATCCCGTGGCTTGATGCGGATGAACTCCTCTTCCTCTCCCTTGAACAACTCGAACATAATTTTTGCTAAAGCAACAACGTTGTCCGGACCCTTACGCCCGCAACGGGTGGCATCATCTTCCCTGTTAAAACACCACATGGGGTGCCCTCGATATTCAAGTGGCTGCACTCCCCGCATTATGCATATTGACATAACCTCAATTACTGTCAATCCTGATTGAGCCAGCGCTTTAATCCGGTTCATCAGGTAAAGGACTTCTCCGTTGTCTTCCTCCCGGGGGCTCCGTGGGCGCCAACTTCGGCGTTTCTTCAGAGGAGCATTGTTGAACTCAGGAAGACCCCGCCAAACGGGGTCTGGAAGGGGGACGTCCTCCATATAAAACCATTCCGAAGGCCAGTCTTCGGACGCCTTCTTCGGAGTACTGGACATGTATCCGGTTTCGGCGATGCACCATATTTCGGCTCCGCCCACTTGATAAAGTGACCCCTTCTGTGTGCGGGGGACGAGGCAAAATAACCTTTTTCACAGCTCGAAATGAGCCTCGCATCCTAGGAATAACTCGCAAAGGGCAACATAGCCAGCGATGTGTAATATAGAAGCAGGGGTGAAATTATGCAGTTGGAGGCCATAAAATTCCAGGAGCCCGCGGAGGAACGGATGAATCGGAAATCCGAGTCCCTTAATAAGTAAGGAACAAGGCACACCCACTCCCTTGTAGAGGGGATGGGGAAGCTCTCTGCTTGCTCCTCGCCATTGTAGGTGGCGAGCCCAGCTCGGATGGGAACCATATACGCTGGAGGGAGAAATCCCTGAGTCTGCAGTTTGACTAATCGACTGTGTGAGACAGAACACCTCTCCCAATCACCGGGCTTAGAGCTATGGGGGCGAGAGGAGGAGCTGCGGTGGTCGGCCATGTTGGAATGGATTTTTCCGAAGCGCGCTCCGATGGATTCTCGCTATGGGAGGATGGCATGGATTGGATCTAAGAATCCCTATCCCTTTAATAGACAATTTATTTATCTGGCTAGGGGGGCGAACGTAAAAATGCCCTGGCTCCTCGTATTCATTCGACGCGTGGAAGATATCCCTTATTGGGTGCATAAGCCAAGAAGTCCAACATTTATGGTGCTGGACACTACTTGACAAACATTCAAAATTTGGAGAAGAACCCGCCTTGCAATGCCGAAGACAATACTGCGTGTCGGACTTGACGTCATTGAAGCCTGGTTCGGGGGCTACTGAGGGAGTCATGGATTAGGGGGTCTCCGGACAGCCGGACTATATCCTTTGGTCAGACTGTTGGACTATGAAGATACAAGATTGAAGACTTCATCTCGTGTCCGGATGGGACTTTTACTTGGCGTAGAAGGCAAGCTAGGCAACACGGATATGTATATCTCCTTTGTAACCGACCTTGTGTAAACCCTAGCCCCCTCCGGTGTCTATATAAACCGGAGGGTTTTAGTCCGTAGGACAACATACAATCATACCATAGGCTAGCTTCAAGGGTTTAGCCTCTCAAATCTCATGGTAGATCAACTCTTGTACTACTCATATTATCAAGAATAATCAAGCAGGACGTAGGGTTTTACCTCCATCAAGAGGGCCCGAACCTGGGTAAAACATCGTGTCCCCTGCCTCCTGTTACCATCCGCCTTAGACACACAGTTCGTGAACCCCTACCCGAGATTCGCCGGTTTTGACACCGACACTCTCCATCGAGCAGGCTGAGCCCCGAGCGCTCGCTTGCCCCGAAGCCACTGCATCAACCTCGCCCGACTCCGCCACCGCCGGAGATCCCCTTTGCCGTCACTGCTGCAGCAGCTCGTCCCCGACCGTGTCGCCTAGCTCATCGTGTTCACCGTGAGTTTCTGCCCCTTCCCATCCCTCTCGTTCTCGCTATCGTCCACTGCTTTGACCGCAATGAGCTTCACCGCACGCGGCGCCGCCTGAGCTCGTCGCCGACGATGCTCCGGCTACCCAACGGGCACACCACCATGTCCAATGACTTCACAGCACCACATAGACCATGTAGGAGTCGGCCTTGAGCCTCCAAGATCACCACAGCGACGAGTTCAACCTCACCCGAACTCCAGCAGCCGCACAGCTCGTCGTCGGCGTCATTTGCGGCGACCTGGAGCTCAACCACCACCACCACTCGACGTGGCTCACTCCCCACGTCACGTAGATGCTCTCCGCCATCCATTTGGTCGCCGGAGGAGGAAACCCGCACTGCCCCGCCGCATCTGGCCTCGCCGACGGCTAAACGCCGGCGAGTTGACCAGTTTGACTGGGGTTGACCCCATTTTCACCCCCCTGGGTCACTGACGTGTGGGCCCCATGCCACTAACTAAACTAGATTAGTGCTAGTTTAACGCTAACTAAATTAGATTAGTTAGGTTAGTCACTGACAGATGGGACCCACAGGTCAGTTTTGACCTGGACCGTCTTCTTTGACTGCTTACATCACCCTGACGCAATTACTCGGTTACTGGATTATTCTTATTCAGGAAATTCTAGAAAATATTGCTAACTTCTAAAATTCATAGGAATTCAACCATAACTCAGAATGAAATAAGTTATATATGAAAAATGATCAGAAAAATCAAATCTATCCATTTGTATTGTTTTCATGCATGTTAGAGAAATCTAACCTTGCTGTTTAGATGAAACAAGATAATGCATTTATATGTGTTCATATTTTGGGTTTGCATTTGAATCTTTGATTGAAATGAACTCAAACCACCCTATTCAAAGCTGCATTAGCCAAAACACACTCATTTTTCCATGTCATTGCATGCATCATATTGTTGCATATTGCCATGTAATGATTGTGTTACCGGTGTGATATTCGTGGTAGGTTCTGCCTCCGAGGATATTCATGCGTATCCAGCTGAAGGGCAGTACCCGTCGACCACTCTGTCAGGCAAGCAAAACCCCCTTGTTCATTCCGATAAAATCGCACTCTCTCGCTCCTCCTCTCTTTTACTGCATTAGGACAACAACGATTCAACTATTACATGCTGCGATAGTTGAACCCCTTTCCTCTGCATGACCTGTCATTGCCACAATAAATGGATGAAACCCACTGGCATGAGTAGTAGTTGTTTGATCCCTGATGTGCCTACTCATTCATGCTTGTTTGTCATGCCTGCTACTTCTTAGAGTTGAGTCAGGTCTGATTCATCGGGGATGAATTGGAATGGTGATGAACATGTCCTACCGTGTGTGAGCTAAGTGTGTGAACACGATTTGGTAAAGGTAGCGTTGAGAGGCCATGTAGGAGTACATGGTGGGTTGTCTCATTGAAGCCGTCCTTAGGAACTGAGTTTTGTGTTTGTGATCCATGAACAACTACTACCACATGTTGGGCCCTGAAATATGACCCCGCTCGACTTATTAACCGCCCATGTCCTTTGTCCAGGAGTTGCAACTAGTTTCTGGTGTTTGTAGTGTATGTGTTGGAGGCCGTGTGTAGCGCTGACCCTAGGGGTGGGCTATGATGTGGTAGATACACCGTGGCATGGTGTACCAGGCGCCCGTTTGGTGTCTCAAGAACCTTGCACACATAGTTTGGGGCTGTGAGCGAAACCACGTCCGGATCTCCTTGCGGATGGAACCCAAATAGGCGATATACCTGGACTAGAGACTTGTGTGGTTAGTTAGGTCGTGGTCTACACCCATGTTGGCTTTCGCTTGAAGTCTGCCGAACACATGTCGTGTGCACACGCTAAGTGGTGGAAACATGTGTGAATAAGTACACCCCTGCAGGGTTATAAATGATCTATTCGAATAGCCGTGTCCACGGTAATGGACTTCTGGGTTGCCTATAACAATTCATAGAAAAGTGAAAGTGGATACTCTAAAATGCGCAAGATAAGCGTGAGTGCTATGGATGGCCTTCTCATAGGGAGATGGGAGCGGATCCATAGTGGTGTATTGTTTGGGTGAATATGTGGACTCGTGTGTGCCACCTCAAAAGAGTTACTTGCAGTCATAGTTCAGGTTAGCCATTGAGTCAAGGCTGGCTTGCTGCAGTTAAACTCCACCACCCCCTTTGTTGATACCGATGCATATGTAGCTAGTTTTGATGTAAGTCTTGCTGAGTACATTTGTACTCACATTTGCTTAATTTTTGTTTTTGTAGAGAGACTTCAGTCTCGCTAGTAGTTCCACGTGGACTTCGACGTTTAGCTTGATACCTCAGCTACGATCTTGTGCCCTCGGCAGGATCTGGTAGATAGTCAGGCTTCTCAGCCTTTTTCATTTGTAGATGTCTGTACTCAGACATGTTAAGCTTCCGCATGTGCTTTGACTTGTATGCTCTGAATGTTGGGTCATGAGACCCATGTTTGTAATATCTTGCTCCTCGGAGCCTAATGAATAAATACTTTGAGTCGTAGAGTTTTGTTGTTGTCGGCGTTCTGGGAACAGGGGTCCCCAGACTTGCCTGCCTGCGGCCTGCGGCGTGGCTCAAAAGGGGGCCCAGCACGGCCCATCTTCACCAACACAAACCAAGACCCTCGCGAGGGGCCAAGCCTCGCGGGGCGGACGACACGAAGCCTCCTCAGGCACGGCCTCGTCAGGCTGGCTCATGAGGAGGCGGAGAGATCAAGGCGGGGTACCTCACGAGGTGCCCATGACGCAAGCCGTGACAACTCAGGGCGCCAGACGGGTGCCAGCCCGCGCAGCGTCCTCCTTTCCTCTTTGGTGCAAAGGGGGCAAGCACAGCCGCGGAGTACCGAGGCATTAGGCAAAGGTTGCCATTTCGGTGCAACGAGACCAAGACCAGGAGGACTACGAGACGCAGGTCACCATGGTGCCCAAGACGGCGTCATCACCAGAGCTTTGCGCAGGCGAAGACTACTTTTGTCAGGATAGTTGATACTTGCTGTCCCCCTTCAAATTGGCCCGCCATTGTTGGCTCCCTTCCCGCTCAATATTTGGGAAGAGGACCAGGGCCTCTATAAATAGGACCAGCCACCCACACAGCAAGGAGGTCGGTCAGAGCAGAGAAAGAGAGAGAGAGAGAGAGAAAGGTGGCTGAACTCCTCCCAGCAGTTCATCGCCTCAGCCAAGAACAGACCCTCGCGAGGCTGTTCTTCCTTGTATTGTTCATCATCATCAGCCCAAGAGGCAATCCACACACCACACACTGGAGTAGGGTATTACACCACAACGGTGGCCTGAACCAGTATAAACCATGTGTCTCTTGTGTTGTTCTTTCCATAGCTTAGATCCTAGCACGGCGGAGGGGTGCAGGAAGGTAGGAGGCGAAGTCTCCGCGCGCACCCCAGTGTTCGAACCTCAAGGGTCTGCCGGAACCCGAAATCCGACATTTGGTGCGCCAGGTAGGGGTGCAACCTGGAAGGCAACCCAGACCCATGGGCAGCATGGCCCGCCCGCGCAGAGCCGCTCGCCTCAGGCGACCCCATGCCCTAGGCAGCTCGCGGTCCGCAGGGCACTGCGGGCCGCGGGCGACGCGGACAGGCTTCGACAACTCTCACACCACGGCAGGCGCAGTCGGCAGCAAGGGCTTCAATCACGTCGCGACCACGACACCGTACATCCACCGGGAGCAAGCAAACTCGAGGGCCGCGCTCACGGTGGCTCGAGAGCTGCTGTAGTGCAGATTGCTGGAGGGCGGCCGCGACGTGCTGCTGGAGCGGGTGGCAGAGCTCCTGGGCTTCGCCGCCTCAGGGGCTCACCCCTTCTGCACCCAGCTCCTAGCTCCAACCTATGGCGGCCCGCGCGGGGGCCCCGCGCGCGCCCGCGGGCTCCAAGGCTACACCAACACCAGCGAGGCTGTCAGCACCGGACCGGCGGCGGCGCAGCCCCCGCTCCTGGTCCGCGAAGAAGAAGGGCTCGACGTGACCCGCGGCCTCAGTGGACAGTCGCGCTGCCACCCCACAGTAGGCGCGTCAGGCAGGACCGCGTGGCGCGCAGAGCACTACAGCGTGGCCTTCGGGGTGGCGGCGCCAGAGGAATACGTGCCCCTCATGATGGATCAAGGACACTCACACGAGGGCGAGCCAGGCTCGATCCTCAGCCTGAGCCGGGGGGACGAGGCGCCAGAAGCTGAGCCCTTCCAGGAGTCTCGGGACGGTCCCACTGGGCACGCTGGAAGCAGCGATTATCGGGTACCGCTAATTCTTCAACAGGCATACGCTAACCATGGATCGCAGGAGGTGCAGGTTGCCGCAGCGGGCAGCTGCCCCGCTCCCACAGCCTCCTACCCCTCGGGAGGAGGACGCAGGGGGCTGCAGGAGAGGGGCAGGGATTCGACATCACCACCGCGGCCCTCCGCTGGGGAGGTGCCCAAGGGCCTGCCCCCGGCGGAGGACCCGTGGTCGTCGGGAGAACCGCTGGCGACCGCTCTACCCCATCGGCAGCGTCTTGGTTTCTGGTCCTCGTTGATGGCACTAGAGTGTGGCGCAAGGCGGGGCCCTCATCTGGCGATATGAAGCAAGGCCAGTACCTGTGAAGAAGGCCCAGTGCCTGTGAAGCTCGCCGCCCCGTGACACTCTCACGTAATAATGAGTGGGGCTGTACACGCCCCGGAGTCTCAGGGGTGCCGGCCTCAGGCCCTGGGGCTCCCTCCCACGCCCAGTGACAGCACTTAGCTCCGCGCTGGTGAGAAGACGTCCAAGACTTGACTAGGTGCCGGACGCGGCCTTTTGTTTGCTTTCGTTGCTCTTTCCCTTGGTTGTCGCTTTTCCCTGCTGGATTTAAGTTGGATTCGAATTTGAGATTTGCGTGTGTTCGGGGAGGGGTGCTTAGTCTCGTTCGAGCAATTTCTCGCGTTTTGGTTACCACTTCGCCTCAGCCGCCTCCCCTCGCGAGCCCCTCGCGAGCCGGGTCAGGCCTAGCTTGCGCGCAGGCCAGACTGCCGCCGCCGCGTCCTCTCAGGAGGGTGTTTTACTGCAGATCCTACGGATTCAATCAGGGGACACTCAGGACACCACAACCCCCGCGGGCTGCCTCAGGGCCAGCATGGAACAAAGGTATACTAGCCGACCAGCGCGTCGCTTAAGCTAGCCACTTGGCGTGGGCGCATGGGTGATGTGGCTTCTACTGATACGATAAACACAAGTTTTACATGAGGGCCCCCCCTCCAAAATGCTCTCACAGTCATCAGGCCAAAACCTGAGTTCTATTCATGCAGGGTAAGGAAGCAGGAACGATGTACAATCAGTCGGACGAATCCCCCAATGCGTCCTTAGGAGCACCACCTGGGCCGTTGCTGGCACCGCTGAACTCGCCATCGCTGTCCGCGTCGCCGCCAGCGGCGTCAGGGCCGCCCATCGCGCCGCCCTCGTCGGCCGCCACGATCGCATCATCGTTTTCTGAGGCAAAGGCCCTGATAAGAGCGTCCATATTGTCCTCCACCCAGTGCGCCAGGTCGCCTCGGACAGCCTAGGGGACTGGGGCAATGGCGGCATCAAAATCAAAATGGGGATCCATGTTCCGGAGGTGACTGAAGACGCGGGAAAAGGCGCGCCTGAGAAGGGGCGGCTCCTCTCCTCCACCAACCTGTCATCCCTGGTCGACCGCGCCTCCAGCTGCGTCACCACATCAGTGAAGAACTAGAGATTGCCCGTGTAGTTGATTGCGTGCGTCTCACCGACGGCCTCCTCGCAGATGTTGCCCAAGGCCGCGTTTGCTCTCTCCCGGAGAGTGGTGAGCATGGGGCCGTGCTCACGCTCCAAGATCCGCCGCTGACGTATCTCGTCCGCATTCTGACGCGCGACGGCCTCAACCTCCTCCACCCGCTGGCGAAGAAGGAGCACCTCATCCTAGGAGGTGGTTAACTCACCTCGCGCCACCTCAAGGGCGGCCCGGGAAGCATCGGCCCGCCGCACCGCCTCCTCCAGCTTGGCCCTCAAAGCGGCAGTCCTGCCTTCAGCTTCTGCCCGGATCAACCCCAGCTTCTCTTCGAACTTGTGCTCGAGGTTCAGATGCGCCATCGCCACTCGACGTCCGACCTCCTCCAGGACGCAGGCTTCCTGTGCAGCAACATCATCCTCCGCCTGCGTCACCAAGTGCTCCCTCGTCTCCAGACGCTCGTACTCGCGGGTACATTCGACGGCTTCCAGTGTCAGCGCCTCCTCACGCTTCTGGAGCTCTGCTAAGTCGCCAAAGGCCACCTTCATCGACGCGAGGGCTGCCTCGCGCAGCTCCACCTGCTCCTCCAGCGAGTGGCACCAGGCCAGAAGCTCCCGAGCCCGATCCTCCGCAGCCGTTCGCCGCTGGTCAGTTTCCCGAGCCTCCTCAGCAGCCCGAGACCGGGCCTCCCGAGAGGCCACCAACGACGCCTTGGCCTCTGCTTCATCAAGATCACGCTCACGGCGTGCAAGGGCGATGGCGCCCTTCAGCTCGCGCTTCTCTGCAGCCAGGCGCAGGCCTTCGGCCTCAAGGCGTGCGTCTTCATCAGCAAGCTCCTCACCAAGCAGGCTCACTACGTCAGTCGCCCTTCGAAGGAACCCTTGACGGAGAGCGTGGCGCTCCGGGGCGCGCTCGAGCACGTCTTCCACACCATCATCCGCCCTGAGCAAGCGCCGGGGGCCGCGAGTCAGCACTCCCCCTCCGGGCTGGGGGCTGGGGGCTGGCACCCTCGCGACGGCCGGGCACGCCGCGTCAGAAGCCCGGCCTGGGGCCAGCCCGTCCTCAGGAGAAGAGCGCAGGAAGTGACTCAGCCAATCGCAGTTCACGACCAGGCGAGAGGCCCATGGCAGGCTAGCTATGCCACGAGAAGGCCCGCGAAGGAGGATCGCGAGGTGCGCGGGGCCGCGGTGCGCCTCGGGATGGTTCGCCTCTTCGATCACCCTCACCACAAGGGCTCCGCTGCTCGGAGCGCTCGAGGACGGTGGAGGGGGCGAAGCCAAGGGGGACGGCTCCTCAGCCGTCTCTGCAAGCTCGGCTGGAAGGGGCCTGCGGAGCAAGGGTCAGTACAAGTAACAGAAGGACCGGGAGCCGGGAAAGGAAAAGTCTTACTCATCAGTGGCGAAGTACTTCCTACGCTTCAGCAGGCGACAAGGGTAATCGTCGCCCAGGGCCTCCCTTCTCTTCCGGAGTGCCTCGAAGTTCACGCGGAAGCGGCCCAAGAGTTGGGCGCATGGATCAACCTTTGACGAAGACGGAGCGGCAAGGCGATCTGCGGCAGGGGCGCCTGCCTGGTGTGCGCTGCCAATCGCCTCCCCAAGAGACACAGCTGGAGCCTCGGGGGCCCCAGTCGCAGGCACTGAGGGCAGCTGCTCACCACCCTCAGCCTCAGCGGCACGGGCCCCAAGAGCTGCTTCCTCATGAGCCTCGCCCGGCGCTGTCACCGTGCCGGGAGCCCCCTCGGCCTCTGGCGCCTCGTGCCTCCCTGCTCCGCCACTCGAGGATGAGTCGCCTTGGCCGACTGGTAGGGCCGTCAACACCACTGGGTTCTCGCGAGGCCCCTGAAGGCCGGCGGGGCGCGGCACCCACTCATCAAAGACAGGCATCTGCTTCACAAAGTCGCCCCTGCTCTGAGAGATACAGCAAGGCCCCTCCCTGCCGGACACTGCCGGGGTTGGGGTCCCCAGCCAGGGTCAAGAGCGCCGTCCTCAGCATCTCAGGAGTCAGGTCCTCTTCCTGGAGCCTCATACAATCCTCGCGCCCACGGAAGGCCCACATCCGGCGAGAGTGGTGTTGAAGAGGAGCAACGCGGCATAACAGGAACTCCTTCACCACTTTGGGCGCTGTCACGCCAAGCGACCTCAAGAGCGCGAAGCGGCGCCAGTCGAAGACGAGCCGGGGGCTCTCAAGCGTCTCCTGGCCCCAGCCAGAATTAGGGACGGTAGGCGAGGTCGGCTCCAATAGCAGGGGGCTGGGCATCCTGCGTCCACATACAGCCACCACTCGCGGAACCCGACCGCAGGCAAGGGAAGCTTGAAGTCAATCCCAGAGGCCGCCGTCTCAGGCGCGGCAACGAAGCTCACACAAGCCCAGCATTGGGTAGGGTCAACAAGATGCAATGAGAAGAAGTGGCGCAGCAGGGCAACCGAAGGAGGGATGCCCACCATAGCTTCACAAACAAAGGCGAGGACCGAAAGAAGGGTGATGGATTCAGGACCCAGATGCATCATGTGGATCTGATAGTGGGAAAGCATGGCGTTGAAGAAATCAGAAAAAGGGGGAACCAGACCTGCCCATAGGGTGTCGACAAGATACGGGACCTCGGTGGCTGTCCTGTCGATGGAGAAGTGGGACGCGGGCCAGGCCGTCGTCCTCCCGCATTCATTGAAGATGGTGGCCAGAGCCAAGCTGACCTTGCCCAAGCCCTCGGCGGGGGCCACCGACGGCGGCGGGCAAGGCGGAGACATGGGTTTCTTCCCTCTCCCCTTCTTCGTCGGAGCCATGGTGATGGGAAGGGGGGAGGGAGGCTCGAGATTGAGTTGAAAACAAAAACCGGAGTTCGAGCAGAGGAAGGACAGAGGGCGCTCGAGCGATAAAAGGGGAACAGCTGTGTACGACTACGGGTCCGCCTAGCACGGCACAAGATAAGGAGGGCGTGGGGGAACAGTGCCGCCCATGTCCAATCAACCGCCACGCGGTGCCCAAGGCCGCAGGCTGTTAGGGCCCGCGGCTCTTCGCCCTTGCCCTTCCGCCTCCCTGCACGGCCAAGTCCAGGCGCGCCTTGAGCCCGGGGGCTACTGTCGGCGTTCTGGGAACGGGGGTCCCTAGACTTGCCTGCCTGCGGCCTGCGGCGTGGCTCAAAAGGGGGCCCAGCACGGCCCATCTTCACCAACACAAACCCAAGACCCTCGCAAGGGGCCAAGCCTCGCGGGGCGGATCACGCGAAGCCTCCTCAGGCACGACCTCGTCAAGCTGGCTCACGAGGAGGCGGAGAGATCAAGGCGGGGTACCTCACGAGGTGCCCATGACGCAAGCCGTGACAACTCAGGGCGCCAGGCGGTGCCAGCCCGCGCAACATCCTCCTTTCCTCTTTGGTGCAAAGGGGGCAAGCACAGCCGCGGAGTACCGAGGCATCAGGCAAAGGTTGCCATTTCGGTGCAATGAGACCAAGACCAGGAGGACTACGAGATGGAGGTCACCCTGGAGCCCAAGATGGCGTCATCACCAGAGCTTTGCGTAGGCGAAGACTACTTTTGTCAGGATAGTTGATACTTGCTGCCCCCCTTCAAATTAGCCCGCCATTGTTGGCTACCTTCCCGCTCAATATTTTGGAAGAGGACCAGGGCCTCTATAAATAGGACCAGCCACCCACACAGCAAGGAGGTCGGTCAGAGCAGAGAAAGAGAGAGAGAGAGAGAGAGAGAGAGAAAGGTGGCTGAACTCCTCCCAGCAGTTCATCGCCTCAGCCAAGAACAGACCCTCGCGAGGCTGTTCTTCCTTGTATTGTTCATCATCATCAGCCCAAGAGGCAATCCACACACCACACACTGGAGTAGGGTATTACACCACAATGGTGGCCCGAACCAGTATAAACCCTGTGTCTCTTGTGTTGTTCTTTCCTTAGCTTAGATCCTAGCATGGCGGAGGGGTGCAAGAAGGTAGGAGGTGAAGTCTCCGCGTGCACCCTAGTGTTCGAACCTCAAGGGTCTGCCAGAACCCGAAATCCGACAGTTGTGATGCCATGTTGTATTTACACATGTCGAGCATATTGTGTGTATGATTGAAATGCTTGGTATGTGTGGGATCCGACAACCTAGTTGTCTATCCTTGGTAGCCTCTCTTATGGGGAAATGTAGTCTAGTGCTTCCACTGAGCCATGGTAGTCTGCTACAGCCCGATTTACCGGAGTCCTGCTAGCCCAGTTACTACTGCTTCGGAACACTTAGACTGGTTGGCATGTGTTCCACTTCGTTCCCGTGTCTGTCCCTTCGGGGAAATGTCATGCGGTAACTTTTGGAGTCCTGCTAGCCTGCTATAGCCCGGGTTCCCAGTGTCCTGTTAGCCCAGTTGCTACAGCCCGGATTCACACGATGATGACCAACATGTTCGAGGCTGGGTCATGTATGCATGTTCCCGTAAGTTAGTGACACTTTAGGTTCAAAACTAGTCATGTCGGCCCGGGTTCTCTATCATATGGATGCTAGCGACACTATCATATACGTGAGCCAAAAGGCGCAAACGGTCTCGGGCCAGGTAAGGTGGCACCCATGGGAATACCGTGCTTGAGGCCGCAAAGTGATATGATGTGTTACAGGCTAGATCAGTGTGACTTAGAATCGGGGTCCTGACACGAATGAAACCCCATCCCTTCAAATAAAGAATATATTGAGTACCAAAAATTTGCCGAAACAAAAGTTAATCAATGTTTCAGCAAAACATTGGCACTCATTTTCAAATCTGTATTGATGGGGAGTGACTTGGCTCTTGTCATATATAGAGTCTAACCGATCCTAAAGCACTTTGATTATAGATTTCATCTTTACCGACACAATTTAAGGTATTACATTTTGTTCTATTACAGACAAAGTATCGCATTTTTGTTCTATTATCCATGGGGTTGCTACTTTTGATCTATAAATTTCCCAATCAAATAAAGAAGGTAACACAGAAGAACACAAAAATATTATACCAGTGACGGCTTCGGGGGACGGTAGCGTCGGTGGGTCGAGGCGGATGATGGCAGCGGCAACCGAGGAGGACGACGGTGGTGGTGGTCGAGGTGGATTACAGCAGCGGCGCTCGAGGCACACGACGGTGGCGGCGGTCAAAGGCGAACAATGAGCGGATCCAGCGGCGGCATGGGTTGGAGGACAACAACAAGCAGATCCAGCGGCATCCATAGTCGGCTAGAAGATTCAACGGCGGTGCGGGTCGGACGGATAGCGGTGCTAGCGGACGAGGCGCATGACGGTGTGAAAGGGGAGAGAAACTCACTAAGTGAGGACTAAACGAGTGGGAACCGAAAAATAGATGCGCGATGGTTCGGCGTGAAGCATCAATAGCTGTGGTGGACGTACAAGTGCGCCCGCCACCGCAAATACCATCAAAATTTGGACGGGGTTGGCGCGGTTTGCTAATCTATAGTTGTGGCGAGCGATGTAAGCAACACGCCACAACTAATGGAGTATCTGTGGTGCGCATCACGAAGTCGCTTGCCACCGTGCTGTTGAGCCGGAGGGCTTATTTTGAAGGGTCTACCTATGACGGGACCAAACCAGTGCCCGCCACTGGTCTACCTTTAGCTGTGACGGGCGCTCTCTGTCACCCGCCACAGGTCTTTTTGGAAAGTAACAGTGCGGGTGCCCCACCTCGCCCGCCACTCCTTGGGGTTCACCTATAAGCCCTTTCCTAGTAGTTTCTAGTGTAATATATGTCCCTTGGGCCTTGCAATACAATCAAGTTGCTTTCATAACAATATTTGTTACAATAATTTTGATGAGCAGACAAAAGTTAAAATTGTGGTTGTTACTTCTGCACCTTCGCCGATAAAGGAAACTATGTCCTGTGTTTCAGAGAGATGAGGGCTATCATTTAAGGTGAAGTAGACTTTGATGATTTGACTAGGAACATGCGAGGACGTCGCGCCTTTGCAATCGCTAAACCAACTCTGAGAGGTTATTGACCACGCCAGAGCACGATCAACCTGACCACGAGGGTCTATTTCCTACAACCAAACAAAGAACAAGCAAGAAATTGAAATTGCAATATAGATATTGCGAATAAAAGAGGAAAGCTTTATAGATCAAGTGGGGTTCTGTGACATTTTGGTCTGGTCGTTGAACAAAAACAAAGTATGTGAAGTTGCAGATATGGCGAACGTTTAATCTAAACAAAACCAAAAGTCTAAATGACACCCTAAAGGCTGTATATATGGAGGAAGAGAGGGGGAATTTCGTGGCTCCTTGTAGGAGGGGTCTGAAACAAACCCTAACTCTGTTTTCCCCACACATACAGACTCTAAAAATAGCCTATAATTCTGTATTTCGAAATGACATGGCCCTAGCCAAATAAAGAGGTGATGCATCACCTATAATAGCCTCTGGACGAAATTTATGAAGTGGAGTCTGGTATCTTTTTTTCAAGGCTTCATGCACTTATTATGGTGGCTTCAATGTCCTGAAATCATCACTTGTAACTTCGTTCTTGTTGCCTTGTGCATGCCATCAACTCCATGCTTGATCTTGCTCCAATGTTCATCCTTATTGTCCAAGCTAGGCCCTTCATTTGTAAGCAAGACAAATGTATCCAATTTAGGCAACATCATATTCTCATGAACTTAGAATCATTACCAAGAAACAAAAGTATCCGGTAATTTAATTGGCGTGCACGAGCTCTAGTAATTGGTCCAGTATGTATAACAACAAGGGATGTGGATGTAACAATGATATTGATGTCCTCATCAACCTCCCCTTCTTGAAATGAAGTCGTCCTCGACGGAAGCTCATCTTCCTCACCCAAATAAGGCTTGAAATCTGCAATGTTAAAAACTGGGACTAACCCCAAAATCTGTAGGCAACTCAAGTTTATATGCATTATCATTTATTTTCTCTAATACCTTAAAAGGACCATCAGCATGTGGCATTAGCTTTGATTTGCGCAAATCAGGAAACCTATCCTGACGCAAATGTAACCAAAAAAGATCTCCAGGTGCAAAGACAACATGTCTTCTACCTTTATCTCCAGCAAGTCTATATTTTGCATTCATACGTTCAATGTTTTCCTTAGTTAACTCATGCATTTTTAAGATCAAATCAACATGCTGATTAGCATCAAAATTAACCTTCTCCGAAGATGGAAGAGGTAACAAATCAATAGGCGCATGAGGTAGGAAATCATACACAATTTCAAATGGCCACATCTTAGTAGTAGAATGTGGTGAACGATTATAAGAAAATTCAATATGAGGCAAGCATTCTTCCCACATTTTCTTATTATTCTTCAAAACACCCCTAAGAATAGTAGATAATGTTCTATTGACTATTGTAGTTTGTCCATCTGTTTGGGGCTGACATGTAGTACTAAAAAGTAGTTTAGTCCCCAACTTAGCTCATAAACATCTCCAAAAGTGGCTAAGAAATTTCATTTCACGATCTTAAGCAGTTGTATTTGGCACACCATTCAAGCAAATAATTTCACGAAACAACAAATCAACAACATTAGCATCATCATCCCTTTTGTGACATGGTACAAAGTGTGCCAATTTTGAGAATCTATTCACGACAACAAATATGCTATCCCTACATATGCAGATTATGTTGATTCACATATATAACCTTTGTCGAGTAGCTCCTGTACTTGACGTATAATCTCCTTCGTCTCCTCTGGATTGGTACGGTATGGTGCATGGTTTGGCAGCAAAGCACTGGGAATTAAGTCAACTTGACGCTCAATCCCTCGAATAGGTGATAATCCCGGTGGTACGTCTTGTGGAAATACGTCGGTGAACTCCTGCAAAATGTTAGTAACAGCAGGAGACAAAGAGGAATGCATGCCCTCAAATGAAAATAATGCCTCTTTGCACACAAAAGCATAGCAAATAGATTTACTGCAATCTAGATCATCAATATCAGATTTCATGGCAAGTAAACATCCACTTCTCAATTTAATTTTAGAAGCAACACTAGATGGTTTATTATTAGGTTTCATTTGTTGCTCAAATTCTTTTGCCACTATCTGATTTTCACTCTTATTTTATTCTTGTTTTGCGTTAGTAGCTCGATTAATATCATCTTTCAAAACGGAATCAGGAGTCATAAGAAGCAAAGTAATATGTTTATCCTTATGAACAAGAGTATACTGATTGTTTCTACCATGGTGTACATAATATTTATCAAATTTCCATGGTCTACCAAGTAATAAGGAACATGCTTGCATGGGTTCCACATCACAATCAACATAATCAACATATGTGGCAATACGAAAATGCACACGAACAGTATGTGTTACCTTAACCTTGCTGTTGTTGAACCATTGGATGTAGTAAGGATGCGGATGGGGTCTTTTGGTGAGAGACGACTTCTCCACCATCTCCATGCTAGCCAAGTTGTTGCAGCTCCCTCCATCAATAATGATGCGGACAGAACATTCCTTCACAACTCCCTTTGTATGGAACAAATTGTGCCTCTGATTTTTATCAGCTTGTGTTACCTGCACACTCAAAACAAGTTGAGCAAGTAAACTCTCATATCTGTCAGCATCTTCAGTAGCCATGTATTGCGTCTCATGTTCAGAATCATCTCCACCATGTTCTTCACTTGCAATAAGAGCCAAAGTCTCCTCATCATAGTCACTAGCGGACTCATACCCACCATCCTCAGTAGCAATCATCACACACTTGGATGGGAATTCTCTCGCATAATGACCACCACCCTTGCAACGACGACAAATGATATCATGTGTTTGCCCTGTTGATGCCATGGATGAAGAAGAGCTCTCTGCAGGCCCAAAAGGTGTGCTCTTGGTGGACGGTGGTGGTGGTGCCTATTTTCTTGTATCTCGGATGGAGTTGGCGGATGAAGTAGGCGGTGCTGCAGTAGGACGTGTGGAAGGAGAAGATGTACGTGGCGTCCATGATGAAGACCGTCCTACAGAAAAATTAGTTCGCGCCAATGCCTGTCGATCCTACACTTCACATTCAGCTTTGCAGGCAAGATGAAATAAATGACTAATATTATTATACTCCTTATATTCTAAAATGGTATGAATCTCTCTATTTAATACACCCATAAAACATGTAAGCATAGCCTCATTATCCTTAACAATACCACATATATAATCATACCAGTTTGTAATTCCTGATAATACTCCTCAACAGAATTTTTCCTTGTCTAAAACGCTGTAGTTTTTGAACTTATTCACGTTGATAATATGGTGGTGGAACCCAACGAGTACACATAGTAGTTTTCAAAGCAGCCCAAGTAGCTGGAATAGGATATCTACAATGTTCAGACCGCCATACACATGCAAAACTAGTGAAAGCACAAATAGTAGTAGCAACATGTCTCTCCTCGAGATATTGGAAACATGTAAAATGTTGTTCAGTTTCTAACTCCCAAGTAAGATATATATCAGGAACATATCTACCATCAAATACTCGAATATTCAATTTCAGTTTAGGAATATGGTCATGATCTCATACCTGAGGTGGTGGTGCAGCAGCCCTACCATAGCGATTATATGCATGAGGATGACCTGGTGATGGTGGTGCTGGTGGTTGCACATAGTTCTAATTTTGATCAACCTCATCCTCATAATAGACCTCCTCTGCTACACAAGCAACAGGAGCTATGGAAGCATCAATAGCAGCACCAGAAGTTTGTCCTGGCTCAAGAGGAGCACGCTGCGCTCGCCCTGCTGGATCGTGAAGTGGTGGTTGTTGATGTTGTTGCAATGGTGCAGCGGATGCGGGTGGTGGTTGAGGTAGATGTGCGAGTACCTCATCGAACTTGGCATACAACTTGGTGTCAATTGTCTTCTCAATGTCATCAATCCTCTCCATTGCCTTTCCAAAGCTGGCCATCACGTCTTCCACCTGTTGACCTAACATTTGCTGAAATTTATCATGATGCTCCTTCTTCATCATGTTCTCCCAGTCAATCTCGTCGGCTTGTTTGCAATGTACTACTCCCATCCATCACCATATATGATGGTTATTATTTCCTTTGCGTAGATCCAATTCGAATTTGTGCTCCTCATCAGCCTCAAAGTACAACACGTTACCATATGAATTGTTGAAGATGTCGGTGGGAACGACACCTATGGGATCACAAGAATCCCTACTACGGTTGCGGGGCGCGGGGTCATGAGAAGAGCAGATCAAACAGATAGCACACGGTTCGTTTATCCAGGTTCGGGCCGCGGGGATGCGTAAAACCCTACTCCTGCTTTGGTGGATTGTATATCTGTGTTCTTGAGCTAGCTATGGGGCATGAGGAGCTCCAAAAAGCCGAATCCTCCTCCTGGTCGCCTCGGGCCTCCTTTTATAGGAAAGGGGTTGCCACAGTGGCACACAGGAGGTGGAAAAAGGGTACAGTGATGTGAGGTTATCCCTCGCATTACATGACAAGGCGCATTTAATGCGTCTTGCCCAGGTGTCCTTGCTTTATCGGGGACGGGGGAGAGACCCGTTTCGTCCGTCGCCGCTCCCTCTCATGTCGACACGCGCCCTGGCTAGCGGCACCCGCGGTGCCATGTAGGCAGGCAGGCGGCTGAGGTGGCGCAGTGGTGGGTCTCCACGAAGATCTGCATGCCGCCACGCAGGTGTCTGCCCAGCTGGTTGGGTTGGCAGCTGCATGCGAACGGCGGTAGAGGTTTGACTGGCGTGGGCCTGATGGTGGCCCTACGGGTGTTCTTGGCAAGGGCCTTGCTGGGGCCCCGGCAAGGGTCTTGCCGTGGAGCCTGCTGTCTTCCCCGGCAAGGCTCTTGTCGGGGGCCTTGTGGTCCTCCTTGGCTGGGATCCCGCAAGGGATCATCATCTTCTAAAGGGTGTATCTGATCTTGAATGTCTTCACAAAGATCTGCAAGCCACCACGGGGATGTCTCCCGAATCCTTGCCCCATGGGGGCAGTGGACTCAAGGGTGACTCACTCCGTAGGTGTGGGGCGAGCTGCCACGGCAAGGGTCTTGCCGGGTTTGCTAAAACCGCCTCCCGGCAAGGATCTTGCCGGGGGGGTCTGCTTCATCCCCTTTGCTCTTTGTGGTCTTGATCTTGGCGTCGTTCTGCTTCTTCTGAGCTTCGGCCTTACCTTGGCTCACCTCCCTTGCCTTGCTCAGTGTGGTGGTGCCCGTGGCTCAGACTGCCCGTGCATAGTTATAGGGGTACAAAAAGTGTACCCCTCTTTTTGTACACCGACAGGAGCCCCCGGGCCTGGGCCACACGTAAGCGCAATCACGTTGTTGGGCTAGGCCCAAAAACGGTGCGCAGGCAGGCGGGGATATTTTTACCGCGGTAAGTCTCTTCGCGCGCTGCGCTTCCGCTTCCCGCGTGTGCCGCGGCATGGGGAGGCGTGTGTGATGTGGGCGGCATGCGTGGGGCTGAGCTGTGCATGCATGCGTCACGTCGTAGTAAAGGGGGCAGTTTGCGCCTTCCCCATAAATGGAGGGAGGCGTGGAGGCGCGGCCCATTTACTGAACGGGACCGAGGTGTGGTCTTCAAGGCGTCCACTCCCCACGATCACGGGGTGGGGAGAGGTCGCCTCACCCGTCGCCTCGGTCCTGCATGCCTGCCACGTGGCTCTCATGCGCTTGGGGTGGTGAACGGTGGAGGCGGGAAACCGGGCTGCCGCAGGCTGGGGCGGCGGGTCGGTCCCAGTTCCCTGCGCCTTCCACGTCTTGATTGGCTGAGCGGGGCGGCCGAGCCCCCACCCCGTTCCTTTATAAAGAGCGGGAGCAGGGGGGATGGCGTCCCGCATTCCTTCATCTCCTCCTTCCTTCAGCTTCTGCTCCCCTCTTCCATGCGTCATGGAGAGAGGGAATCCTGGTCCTTCAACGGTGGCGGCGAGGGTCGCCGCTCGACAACGCGTCCCTCCTTCTCCCGCACCCGCGGTGGCAGAGCCAGCCATGAGGGGAAGGGGGAGGGGGCGAGGCCATGGCGAGGCCGAGGCACTCGGGGAAGAGGAGGACGGGGCGGCGCGCTGGCCTCGCCTCCGCCAGCAGTTCCTCCCCCCGTGGAGGGCCACATTGGGGATGACCCTTGCGAGTTCTTCGTCAGGCTACACCAACCGCCTCGCCGTCGCCTTCGTCTCCCGACTCCATTCACGCGGGAGATGGAGCTGGATGCGACGGAGTCGTTGTGGCTGCACATGAGGGGCTGCGCGATCAGTGGCCCGCGGGCCCGCGTCGATTTCCCCGCCCCTCACGTGATGTATCTTCGTCGGGGATGGAAGATGTTTGCCCATATCCACAGCTTGACGGAGGGGCTCACTCTCCATTTTAAGCTGATGGAGGGTGGCCTTCTCTCCATCAAGGTCTTTGGGTGCTTCGGGACCCGTGCAAGGTGCTGCGTGGAGAGCTCTTCTGATAGTGAAGACTCCTCCTCGGGCGGGAGTGACGAGGAGGACAGTGGCAGCGACGATGAGGGTAGTGGGCGGCAGGATGACGGGTCCGATTAGGTGTCGGGTGCCGCTCCGTGCGGCACCGGTGACCCCATCATCCGCGTCGCCGGCTCCCTGAACTTCCCGGGGTCGTCTCCTTGGGCGGCTAGCGTTGGGAGGCTACGGAAGAGGAAGAGGGCGGGCGGCAAGGTCGTCAAGTCAGAGTACGCGGGCACCGACGCCTTCGACGCGTGCTGACGTCCTGCCGCCTCGTCTTCGAGCTCTGCTTCCGGCGCCATCATCACCATCCAGCCTTCGGACGGCCACCGAGATGTTCTCTTGGTGTCTTCTGCCACCCGTAGCTTGCCTAGGCGCCCCTTTTGCCCATTTCGCCTCCTTGACCTGCCTCCTGAGGAGAGGGACAAGAAAGGGATTACGGGTACCTTATCTCTTTTTAGTTTGTAAGCCTTCGGGCCTTAGCTGAATTTAAAATTTGTAATCCTGTCATTCATGTTTTTCATTCCCTATGGACTGTACCTGAGTGGAATGTTTTTAATGAAAAAGGGATGCTTGCCGGGTCATTTGTTTGTGGGTAGAACCCACGACAAGGAGTAAATCCTTGATATTTTTAAGATAAACATTTCCTTGCCCGGCAACAGGCCTTGCGGTCTCCCCACTTCGCTTGACCTCCCTCACGCCTTTGGCGGAGGCAGGGATGAGGCGGGTTCTGGCTCCTTGTTTCATCCTTTCGCTGCCGCGACTACGACCAAACTTGGCCCCAAGAACGAGCCCTAGGGCCTAGAGTTATGGGAGCACGGTAGCTTGGGGGAAAACGAGGTTTCACATACCTCAGTCCATAATGGAATGCATGATAAGGTATGAAGAACTTATCTGAAGATGCAGCCCCCGACAACTCTGGTTCGCCGTGGGTGAATCTTTGCTCTTGCAGCCCCCGGCAATGCTGGCTTGCCGGGGGCTAGATGCTGGTCTGTTCATCTTCTTTTCCTCCCCAAGTGGTTCGGCACGGATATCCGTGTGTTTTGTGAACCAAAGAAGACAAAAGAAAGACAAAGAGACGCACACTCGACCTCTAAGCTAGGGGTTAGTCACTGCTAAGCACTATCAACCCTAACCAAGGACGAGACTCGACCTAGCATGCATGCTATAACTTAGGGCGCCAGCACTTCATTTATTTGTGCTCAGGGTCTGCGCCTGGCTTTGTACAAAGGGTTACATGCATCATCCGCAATGCTTGTACAAAAGGTGGCTTGCCGGGGGGCCCGGCAAGCCGCACCTCACGGGTAAAACTTGCGAAGATGCTCAATGTTCCAGGAGTTACTCACCGGAACGGCATCTTCGGTCTCTAGGCGGACTGCGCCGGGCCTGGTGACTCATATTACCCGATAAGGGCCTTCCCACTTTGGCGTTAACTTGTTGGAATTCTTGGACGATTGAACGCGTCGAAGAACAAGGTCGCCTTCCTCAAGGCTTCGGGCATGAACCTTGCGGCTATGGTAGCGGCGCAAGGCTTGCTGGTAGCGTGTTGCTCTCACAGCCGCCCGAAGACGATCTTCCTCAAGGAGCATTGCGTCATCTTGCCGCAGTTGCTCTTGCTCAAGCTCATCATAAGTGAGCACTCGAGGTGACCCATATATGAGTTCAGTGGGGAGAACTGCTTCTGCCCCGTATACCAGGGCAAAGGGTGTCTGGCCGGTGGCTCGATTTGGCGTCGTCTTGATCGACCAAAGAACCGTCGGTAGCTCATCAATCCAACGCCTTCCACTCTTGTGCAGCCTGTCAAAGGTCTTGGTCCTTAAGCCTCACAGTACTTCAGCGTTTGCCCTCTCAGCTTGACCATTACTTCGTGGGTGAGCAACGGAAGCGAAACATACTTTGCTGCCGAGGTCTTGGATATATTGCATGAAGGTGCGGCTGGTGAACTGTGATCCATTATCGGTGATGACTCTGTTGGGTACACCAAAACGGCACACTAGTCCCTTGAAGAACTTGACGGCTGACTGAGCTATGACCTTCCTCACTGCCTCCACCTCCGGCCACTTTGTGAACTTGTCGATTGCAAGGTACAAGTACTCAAAGCCCCCGACAGTGCGAGGGAAAGGGCCCAGTATGTCGAGCCCCCAACCGAGAAGGGCCAGGAGAGAGGAATGGTTTGAAGGGCTTGAGCGGGCTGATGAAGCTTCTTTGAATGGAACTGACACGCTTCACACCTGGTGACTAGTGTCGTCGCATCCTGGAGGGCGGTGGGCCAGAAGAAGCCTTGCGAAAATGCCTTGCCGGCAAGGGCCCTTGACCCGATGTGGGATCCACATATGCCTCCATGTATCTCTGCCAACAGCTCCAGTCCTTCCTCCCGAGGGATACACTTCTATTTCACACCGTTCGGCCTCTTCCTGTACAGGACGTCATCGACGAACTGGTACATGGTAGAGCGACGGGCTACTTTTTCCACTTCTTCATGCTCTTCAGGAAGTTCCCCTGTTTGGAGGAATCGGACGGTATGTCGTGCCCACGCTGGAGCCTGAGGCTCGACGACGAGGATTAAAGGCATTTCCTCCGCTATAGGGGCGGCTATCTCGACGACAAGAGCTTGACGCTCTGCCGAAGCTAGCCGTCCCGTGGCGGGCTCAGTGTCCCCGGCAACATCCTTGCCGGCGGCTCCGGGGAGCTCGGCGGGAAAGTACTTGCCGGGTCCTGATTTCCTCCTCTTGTCCTGCTCTATTGATGGATCAACGGATGGCTGAGTTAGCTGGAGCACAAAGGTACCTGGTTCCACAGGTAGCTTGAGGGCAGCGCATTTTGACAGGTAATCGGCGATATCGTTCTCCGCTCGGGGAACATATTCAGCCTGTATACCGTCGAAACGCTCTTCCAGCTTTCTGACTTCATCGACGTAGGCCTTCATCAACAAGCTCTGGTAGTCCTTGTTGACTTGCTTGACGACGAGCTGCGAGTCGCCCCTGACGACGAGCTTCTTGATTCCGAGGTCCGCCGCGATCCTAAGACCGGCAAGCAGCCCTTCGTACTCTGCCGCATTGTTTGTTGACACCTCCCTGGGGAAGTGCATCTGGATCACGTACTTGAGGTGCTCTCCGGTGGGCCCGACAAGTAGTACGCCAGCCCCGTCACCGTGTAAGGAGAAAGCTCCATCAAAGTACATGATCCAACTGCAACTTGCCTCCTTGCCGGGGAGAGCAGTCTCTTGGGATTCTTCGTTAGGCGTTGTGGTCCACTCTGCAATAAACTCCGCCAGGACTCGGCTCTGAATCGTCGAAGTACTTTCAAACTTGAGGCCAAAGCTGGATAGCTCCAGTGCCCATTCCACAATTCTTCCCGTTGCATCTGGATTGTGCAATATCCATTGCAGAGGGAGGCGAGTGACGACAGTGATCTCGTGTGCCTGGAAGTAGTGATGCAGCTTCCTCGAGGCCATAAGAAGGCCGAAGAGCAGTTTTTGCATGCCGAAGTACCTTGATCTAGCTCCCCACAGGAGGGAACTAACAAAGTAGACCGGGTGCTGCATCATTTTCTTCTTCGGCGGCACTTCAACTGGCTGTGTCGTCTTTGCATTAGTGGTGTCGGGCTCTGTCGCTGCCATTACCTCGTCGTCAACCTCTCTCTGCACCACTAGTGCGGCGCTGACCACCTGGTTCGTTGCCGCCAGGTATAGCAGCAACGGCTCCTGTGGTCTAGGCGCAACTAGTGTTGGCGCGGAGGAGAGGTACTTCTTCAAATCTTGCAATGCTATTTCGGCTTCTGGCATCCACTCCATCGGGGCCGCCTTTTTTAGGATCTTGAAAAAGGGAAGGGCGCGCTCGGCAGACTTGGAAATGAATCTGCCCATGGGGGCGACGCAACCACCAAGCCGACGCACATCCTTGATTTGCTTGGGTGCTTCAATCTGCTCTATAGCTTTGATCTTATCCGGATTGTCCTCTATCCCATGCTGTGATACAAAGAACCCAAGAAGCTTGCCGGACGTGACGCCAAAGACGCACTTCTCAGGGTTCAGCTTGAGGTTGATCTTGCGCAGGTTTGCAAATGTTTCTTGCAAATCCGGTATGAGGGTTGCCCTGTCCTTGGTTTTGACCACTATGTCATCCATATAAGCTTCCATATTTCTATGGATCTGGGGTTCAAAACCAATCTGGACCGCCCTTGCAAACGTCGAACCAGCACTCTTCAGCCTGAAAGGCATTCGCATGAAACAATACGTACCACATGGGGTGATGAATGCTGTTTTCTCTTCGTCTTCTCTTGTCATGAAGATCTGGTGGTAGCCGGAGTAGGCATCGAGGAATGACAACAGATCACACCCAGCTGTGGAGTCAACAATCTGGTCGATGCGCGGCAATGGGAAGGGGTCCTTAGGACAAGCCTTATTGATATCTGTGTAATCAATACATATCCTCCACTTCCCATTAGCCTTGCGCACTACGACCGGATTGGCCAACCACGTTGGATGGAGCACTCCTCTTACCAAACCCGCTGCTTCCAGTTTCCGGATCTCCTCTGTGATGAACTCTTGTCGTTCCAAAGCTTGCTTTCTGACCTTCTGCTTGACGGGCCGCGCATGAGGACAAACAGCAAGGTGGTGCTCAATCACCTCCCTGGGAACGCCGGGGATGTCGGAAGTTTGCCATGCAAACACATCGACATTCGCCCGCAGGAAGGTGACGAGCGCGTCTTCCTATTTGTCGTCAAGGGTGGAGATTATGGTGAAAGCCCCTCCCGTGCCATCCTCATTAACAGAAACCTTCTTGGTTCCCGGCGGTATGGCCCTGGGCTTCTTGTTTCTGCCGGTGGAGCTCTCTGGCATGTCCTCGACGGGAGCGCTACACTCCGAAGAGGTGCGCTTGCCGGAGTGGGTGTCCGAGGTCTCACCGGTCTTCTTCGTCTTCTTCCCTCCCGGGGTCCCAGCGGCAGGAGCAAGTGCCCTAGTGGCGGCAGCTACTGCAACTGCTTGCTGGTATAGTTGGTTAGTGCAAATTAGCGCATCTTTCTTATCGGAGGGGATGGTGATAATCGTCACAGGTCCTGGCATCTTCAGGGTGTTGTAGGCGTAGTGTGACACCGCCATGAACTTGGCCAGCGCTGGGCGGCCAAGGATCCCGTTGTAAGGCAAGGGGATCTTGGCAACATCAAACACGATCCTCTCCGTCCTGTAGTTCAGATTGCTTCCAAAAGTCACGGGCAGCGTGACCTCTCCCTTAGGTTGGCTTCTTCCCGGGTTGACCCCCTGAAACGTGCCCGTCTCTTCGAGGTCTCCATCAGGAATCTGCAGTTTCTCGATCATGGCAGGCGAGATCAAGTTTAGACCGGCCCTGCCATCGACTAGCATCTTTGTCACCTTGAGGTTGCGTGTTGTTGGTGAAACCAACAATGGCAAGCTCCCGACCGTAGTAGTGCGATCAGGGTGATCCTCAGTGTTAAAAATGATAGGTGTGCTGGACCACTTTAGCGGCCTTTGGGCATCAAACGACGGCTCTGCCGCTGTAATATCTCGCCCACTGTTTAAGCTGGCGGTGAGAAGTATGCAGTGAGGCGCCACCGTCGACGTACATGGCCTCTGTAGCTTTCTGAAACTCTTGGTCGCCGGATTCGTCATCCTCTTCGTGATCATCGTCTTCCGGCTTTTTGTCACGGCCCCGGGCGGGCCTCTCCTGTTGTTTATCCTTGCCGCGACGGCCTGCCTGGCCGTCACGCTTCTTGCCGGACCCCTCAGCACTGTCTTGGCCCTTCTCCTTGTCCCGCCTCTCATATTCAGCCCTCTACTTCTCAGTGAGGAGCTCAACCTATCGGCAGTCTTGGAGAACATGGCCTTTGGTGCGATGGATCTTGCAGTATCGCTTGTCGGAGTTTTCTGGCTTCTCGGCAACCGCGAAGGCCCGGCAGGCGACACATCCGGCAGTTTCCTTGCCGGGGTTATCTGCCTTGGTTTTCTTGGTGGATCCGGTGCCACCAGATCCCTTGACGTCAAGCACGGCTTTACCTTTGCGCTTTCTGTTGCGGCGCCGGCCCTTCTTTGCCGGGGCGGCAGTATCTTCATCTGAGGAGTCGGTTTCTACGCCGGCGTCTTCGCCGGGGTACTTCCTTCCCTCTTTAGCCCGGGCACATCTATCAGCAAGAACATAGAGTTCTGCTACATCTTTCACCTTGTTCATTGCCAGCTCTTCGAGCATCTTGCGGTTACGCACGTTCTGATGGAACACGCTGATGATGGCGGCAGGGTGAACATCAGGGATATTGTACTGTATCCGGCTGAACCTCTGTATATACTTGCGGAGACTCTCGCCTCCCTTCTGGGGAATGACGTGCTGGTCGCTCGCTTGGCCATGGGCTTGGTGGCCTCCAGTAAAGGCGCCCACAAACTCATGGCACAAATCCGACCAGGAGGAAATAGAGTCTACCGGCAAGTGCATCAACCACGACATGGCGTTGGGTTTAAGAGCCAACGGAAAGTAATTCGCAAGCAGCTTATCGTCGCGGGCTCCGGCAGCTTGCATCGCAATGGTGTAGATGCTGAGGAACTCGGACGGGTGGGTCTTGCCGCTGTACTTTTCACCCACGTCAGGTTTGAAGGTGCGGTGAGTGGGCCACTGGAACTGCCGCAGCTCACGGGTAAAATCCGGACAGCCTACCTCGTAAGGTAGGCCTCCAGGGCTCTCCGGTGCTAGGTGGTTCACAGCAGGCCCTGCTCGCATTTCTGACTGGTGGCATGCTCCGCGCCGGCGCTCGATAGTGGTTCGAGCGTCTTCATGTTCTCGTTCCCGAAGGACTTGGCACTGGTCACAGTGGGTCCGCGGGTCGGACGATGCTATGGAGATTTCGTCGCCTGTAACATCACGACGGGCTGGCGTCCGCGGTACCGGGCGAGGAGGAGGCGAGTGCACCATGGTCGCGGCACCGCCGGCTTTCCTGCCACTGGTGCGTGGGACTCCGTCGGAGCGTCGACACGGGGGCTCCACCGGACTTGGTTCGTATTTGTTGGCCACCGCAACAAGGCTTCGGATAGTGGCTCTCCATTCGTTGGTGGCAGCGAAACCTGCACGGATCGCGGCGCGCTTCGACTTCTGACCATGTCAGAAGGAGCTCTATCACGACCCCGCGGTCGCATGCCATCTTCACCAGCGCCTCGGTGAGCGGGCAGGTCTTCTACCTCCCGGGAGTGGCGCTCGGGGCTCTTCCTGCAGCGACGCCGGGGTCTTCGGCGTGATTACGCCGTTCGTCGCGTGCCGCTTGAGAGGAGCGCGCCGTCGGTGCCGGCGTGGGAGTCTTGGAGGCCCTCGCATCGCTTTCGGGCGGGGTGGCAGCGATCTTGGAAGGCCCCGCGCCACCCGCGGAGGGCCTGGCTCCGTCTTTGGATTTGGCGGCGTGCGGCCCATTACCAGGCGCACGAACATCGCCGCCTCCCAAACTCCGGCTGCTGGGACGGTGTTGGTGTTCATGAACGGCGCCCCGGGTCCTTTCTGCGACCGGTCCGTTGCTCGCCCGCGTCGGGACGGGATGTCCGGCTTCCGACGGGCCAACCGCCACTGTCGTCTTCTTCTTGGGCGCCATGACGATGAAGAAGCATCGAACTAACTGCTAAAGCCGATTCTCACAAGTGTGCCCCCTACCTGGCGCGCCAAAGATGTCGGTGGGAACGACACCTATGGGATCACAAGAATCCCTACTACGGTTGCGGGGCGCGGGGTCGTGAGAAGAGTGGATCAAACAGATAGCACACGGTTCGTTTATCCAGGTTTGGGCCGCGGGGATGCGTAAAACCCTACTCCTGCTTTGGTGGATTGTATATCTGTGTTCTTGAGCTAGCTATGGGGCGTGAGGAGCTCCAAAAAGCCGAATCCTCCTCCTGGTCGCCTCGGGCCTCCTTTTATAGGAAAGGGGTTGCCACAGTGGCACACAGGAGGTGGAAAAAGGGTACAGTGATGTGAGGTTATCCCTCGCATTACATGACAAGGCGCATTTAATGCATCTTGCCCAGGTGTCCTTGCTTTATCGGGGATGGGGGAGAGACCCGTCTCGTCTGTCGCCGCTCCCTCTCGTGTTGACACGCGCCCTAGCTAGCGGCGCTCGCGGTGCCATGTAGGGAGGCAGGCAGCTGAGGTGGCGCAGTGGTGGGTCTCCACGAAGATCTGCAGGCCGCCACGCAGGTGCCTGCCTAGCTGGTTGGGTCGGGAGCTGCATGCGAACGACGGTAGAGGTTTGACTGGCGTGGGCCTGATGGTGGCCCTACGGGTGTTCTTGGCAATGGCCTTGCCGGGGCCCTGGCAAGGGTCTTGCCGTGGCGCCTGCTGTCTTCCCCGGCAAGGCTCTTGCCGGGGGCCTTGTTGTCCTCCTTGGCTGGGATCCCGCCAGGGATCATCATCTTCTAAAGAGTGTATCTGATCTTGAATGTCTTCACAAAATCTGCAAGCCACCACGGGGATGTCTCCCGAATCCTTGCCCCATGGGGGCAGTGGACTCAAGGGTGACTCACTTCGTAGGTGTGGGGCGAGCTGCCACGGCAAGGGTCTTGCCGGGTTTGCTAAAACCACCTCCCGGCAAGGATCTTACCGGGGGGGGGGGGTCCACTTCGTCCCCTTTGCTCTTTGTGGTCTTGATCTTGGCGTCGTTCTGCTTCTTCTGAGCTTAGGCCTTACCTTGGCTCACCTCCCTTGCCTTGCTCAGTGTGGTGGTGCCCGTGCCTCAGACTGCCCGTGCACAGTTATAGGGGTACAAAAAGTGTACCCCTCTTTTTGTACACCGACAGAAGTCATCCCTTATGTTGCATGGGACAGACTAAGCAGCAGTTAATAATCAACAATATAGTCAGTAAAATAGTTAAACAGATTATCAGAATTCAATACAAATTCAAGTTAAAGACCACTATCACTGACTTTTGAAATCACTTTCTCAAATATACCCGAAACTGCACTAGAGTTTCAAGACTGCCCGTACATGGATTTTGGCAGACATTGCACATCTTATGCCTCATGGTCCCTAATAATCATTTTAAAGTAGTGATTAATTCGATGACCCGAATGCAACCCCATCCCTTTAAATAAAGTAGCTAACACAGAAGAACATGAAAATTCGGCATGACCTTTGCTTAATATTGAATATATGAGTACCAGAAATTTGATGAAATGGAAGTTAATCAATGTTTCACCAAAACGTTGGCACTCTTTTCAAGTCTCTAATAAGCCCAAGCAGTTATCAAGTGTAAGAAAATGCAAATAACACTTTCTAAATTAGCATATTTTACCAAGGTGTATGAATCTATCTGTCAGTTCCATGACCCGAATGAAACCCCATCCCTTCAAATAAAGAATATATTGAGTACCAGAAATTTGCTGAAACAAAAGTTAATCAATGTTTCGGAAAAACATTGACACTCATTTTCAAATCTCTATTGATGGGGAGTGACTTGGCTCTTGTCATATATAGAGTCTAACCGATCCTAAAGCACTTTGATTATAGATTTGATCTTTACCGGCACAATTAAGGTATTACATTTTGTTCTATTACAGATAAAGCATCGCATTTTTGTTCTATTATCCATGGGGTTTCTACTTTTGATCTATAAATTTCTCTCTCAAATAAATAAGGTAACACGGAAGAACACGAAAATATTATACCAGTGACGGCTTGGGTGGACGGTAGCGTCGGTGGGTCGAGGCGGATGATGGCAGCGGTGGCCGAGGAGGACGACAGTTGTGGTGGTGAGGTGGATGACGGCAGCGGTGCTCGAGGCGGACGACGGCAGCGGCGCTCGAGGCGGATGACTGTGGCGGTCGAAGGCGAACAATGAGCGGATCCAGCGGCGGCGTGGGTCAGAGGAGAACGACGAGCAGATGCGGCGGCTTCCATAGCCGGCTAGCAGATTCGATGGCGGTGCGGGTCGGACGAATGGCGGCACCGGCAGGCGAGGCGCATGACAGCGCGAAAGGGGAGATAAACTGACTAAGTGAGGACTGAACGAGTGGGAACCGAAAAATAGATGTGTGATGGTTCGGCGTGAAGCATGAATAGTTGTGGCGGACATACAAGTGCGCCCGCCACCGCAAATACCATCAAAATTTGGATGGGGTTGGCGCGGTTTGCTAATCTATAGTTGTGGCGGGCGATGTAAGCAACACGCCACAACTAATGGAGTATCAGTGGTGGGCACCACGGAGTCTCTTGTCACTATGTTGTTGAGCTGGAGGGATTATTTTGAAGGGTATACCTGTGACGGGACCAAACCAGTGCCCACCACTGGTCTACCTTTAGCTGTGACGGGCGCTCTCTGTCACCCGCCATAGGTCTTTTTGGAAAGTAACAGTGGCCGGTGCCCCACCTCGCCAGCCAATCCATAGGGTTCACCTATAAGCCCTTTCCTTGTAGTTTCTAGTGTAATATATATGTCCCTTGGGACTTGCAATACAATCAAGTTGCTTTCATAACAATATTTGTTCCCTTAATTTTGATGAGCAAACAAAAGTTAAAATTGTGGTTGTTACTTCTGTAGCTTTGCTGATAGAGGCAAAGGTGTCCTGTGTTGCAAAGAGATGATGGCTATCATTTTTGGTGGAATAGACTTTGACAATTCGACTATGAACATGCGAGGACATCACACCGTAGCAATCGATAAACCAACTCTGAGAGGTTATTGACCACGCCGGAGCATGATCAACCTGACCACGAGGGTCTATTTCCTACAAGCAAACGAAGAACATGCAAGAAATTGCAATTGCAATCTGGATATTGCGAATAAAAGAGGAAAGCTTTATTGATCAAGTGGGGTTTTGTGACGTCTTGGTCTGGTCGTTGAACAAAAACGAAGTACGTGAAGTTGCAGCTATGGCGAACTTTTAATCTAAACAAAACCCAAAGTCCAAATGACACCCTAAGGGCTGTATATATGGAGGAAGAGAGGGGGAATTTCGTGGCGCCTTGTAGGAGGGGTCCGAAACCAACCCTAAATCTGTTTTCCCCACACATACGGACTCTAAAAACAGCCTATACTTCTGTATTTTGCAATTACATGAGTCTGACCCAATAATAAGGTGACGCAGCACCTATAATAGCCTCTGGATGAAATTTATGAAGTGGAGTCTGGTATATTTTTTCAAGGCTTCATGCACTCATTATGGTGGCTTCAATGTCCTGAAATCATAACTTGTAACTTCAGTCTTGTTCCCCTTGCGCATGCCATTATCTCCATGTTTGATCTTGCTCCAATGTTCATCCTTATTGTCCAAGCTAGGCCCGTCATTTGTCAGCAAGACAAATGTATCCAATTTAGGTAGCATCATATTCTCATGAACTTAGAATCATTACCAAGAAACGAAAGTACCAGGTAATTTAATTGGCGTACGCGAGCTCTAGTAATTGGTCCAGTATGTATAACAACATGGGTTGTGGGTGTAACAATGGTATTGGTGTCCTCAACATCCTCCCCTTCATGAAATGAAGTCATCCTCGATGGAAGCTCATCTTCCTCACCCCAATAAGGCTTCAAATTTGCAATGTTAAAAACTGGCCCCAAAATCTGTAGGCAACTCAAATTTATATGCATTATCACTTATTTTCTCTAACACCTTAAAAGGACCATCAACACGTGGCATTAACTTTGATTTCCGCAAATCAGGAAACCTATCCTGGCGCAAATGTAACCAAACAAGATCTCCCGGTGCAAAGACAACATGTCTTCTACCTTTATCTCCAGCAAGTTTATATTTTGCATCCATACGTTCAATGTTTTCCTTAGTTAACTCATGCATTTTAAGATCAAATCAGCATGTTGAGCAACATCAAAATTAACCTTCTTCGAAGATGGAAGAGGTAACAAATCAATAGGTGCACGAGGTAGGAAACCATACACAATTTCAAATGGGCACATCTTAGTAGTAGAATGCAGTGAACGATTATAAGCAAATTCAATATGAGCCAAGCATTCTTCCCACATTTTCTTATTATTCTTCAAAACAGCCCTAAGAATTGTAGACAATGTTCTATTGACTACTTCAGTTTGTCCATCAGTTTTGGGGTGACATGTAGTACTAAAAAGAAGTTTAGTCCCCAACTTAGCTCATAAACATCTCCAAAAGTGGCTAAGAAATTTAGTATCACGATCTTAAGCAGTTGTATTTGGCACACCATTCAAGCGAATAATTTCACGAAATAACAAATCTGCAACATTAGCATCATCATCCCTTTTATGACATAGTATAAAGTGTGCCAATTTTGAGAATCTAATCACAACAACAAACATGCTATCCCTACATATGCTGATTATGCTGATTCACGTATATAACCTTTGTCGAGTAGCTCCTGTACTTGATGCACAATCTCCTTCGTCTTGTCTGGATTGGTACGGTATGGTGCAAGGTTTGGCAGCGAAGCACCGGGAATTAAGTCAACTTGATGCTCAATCCCTCGAATAGGTGGTAATCCCGGTGGTACGTCTTGTGGAAAGACGTCAGTGAACTCCTACAACATGTTAGTAACAGTAGGAGGCAAAGAGGAAGGCTCTCCCTCAAATGAAAATAATTCCTCTTTGCAAACAAAAGCATAGCAAACAGATTTACTGCAATCTAGATCAACAATACCAGATTTCATGGCAAGTAAACATCCAATTTTCAAATTAATTTGAGAAGCAACACTAGATGGTTTATTATTAGGTTTCATTTCTTGCTCAAATTCTTTTGCCACTATCTGATTTTCACTCTTATTTTATTCCTGTTTGCGTTAGTAGCTCGATTAATATCATCTTTCAAAATGGAATCAGGAGTCATAGGAAGTAAAGTAATATGTTTATCCTTATGAACAAGAGTATACTGATTGTTTCTACCATGGTGTACATAATTTTTATCAAATTGCCATGGTCTACCAAGTAATAAGGAACATGCTTGCATGGGTACCACATCACAATCAACATAATCAGCATATGTAGCAATACTAAAATGCACACGAACAGTATGTGTTACCTCAACCTTGCTGCTGTTGTTGAACCATTGGATGTGGTAAGGATGCGGATGGGGTCTTTTGGTGAGAGATGGCTTCTCCACCATCTCCATGCTAGCCAAGTTTTTGCAACTCCTTCCATCAATGATGATGCGGACAGAATGTTCCTTCACAACTCCCTTTGTATGGAACAAATTGTGCCTCTGATTTTTCTCAGCTTGTGTTACCTGCACACTCAAAACACGTTGAGAAACTAAACTCTCATATCTGTCAGCATCTTCAGTAGCCATGTATTGTGTCTCATGTTCAGAATCATCTCCAACATGTTCTTCACTTGCAATAAGAGCCAAAGTCTCCTCATCACAGTCACTAGTAGACTCATACCCACCATCCTCAGTAGCAATTATCACACACTTAGATGGGCATTCTCTCGCATAATGACCTCCACCCTTGCAATGACGACAAATAATATCATGTGTTTGCCCTGTTGATGCCATGGATGAAGAAGAGCTCTCTGTAGGCCGAGAAGGTGTGCTCTTTGTGGATGGTGGTGGTGGTGCCTGTTTTCTTGTATCTCGGATGGAGTTGGCGGTTGAAGTAGGCGGTGCTGTAGTAGGACGTGTGGAAGGAGAAGATGTACGTGGCATCCGTGATGAAGATTGTCCAACAGAAAAATTAGTTCGCGCCAATGGATGTCGATCCTGCTCTTCATGTTCAGCTTTGCAAGCAAGATCAAATAAACGAGTGATATTATTATACTCCTTATATTATAAAATGATATGAATCTCTCATAAAATGTGCAAGCATAGCCTCATTCTCCTTAACAATACCACATATATAATCATGCCAGTTTGTAATTCCTGGTAATACTCCTGTACAGAATTTTTTCCTTGTCTCAAACGCTGTAGTTTTTGAACTAATTCACATTGATAATATGGTGGTGGAACCCAACAAGTACGCATAGTAGTTTTCAAAGCAGCCCAAGTAGCTAGAATAGGATATCTACAATGTTCAGACCGCCATACACATGCAAAACTAGTGAAAGCACAAATAGCAGCAGCAACACGTCTCTCCTCGGGGTATTGGAAACATGTAAAACATTGTTAAGTTTCTAACTCCCAAGTAAGATATATATTATGAACATATCTACCCTCAAATGGTGGAATATTCAATTTCAGTTTAGGAATATGGTGACGATCTCATACCTGAGGTGGTGGTGCAG
Organism: Triticum dicoccoides; assembly: GCF_002162155.2. NCBI lineage: Eukaryota > Viridiplantae > Streptophyta > Magnoliopsida > Poales > Poaceae > Triticum > Triticum dicoccoides. Next base: position 371,281,943 of record NC_041386.1, on the reverse strand, counting down.
TAGCCCTTCCGTTGCGATTATATGCATGAGGATGACCTGGTGGTGGTGGTGCTGGTGGTTGCACATAGTTCTGATTTTGATCAACCTCATCCTCGTAATAGACCTCCTCCGCTACAGAAGCAGCAGGAGCTACGGAAGCATCAACAGTAGTAGCAGCGTGATAACCCACAAGTATAGGGGATCGCAACCGTTTTCGAGGGTAGAGTATTCAACCCAAATTTATTGATTCGACACAAGGGGAGCCAAAGAATATTCTCAAGTATTAGCAGCTGAGTTGTCAATTCAACCACACCTGGAAACTTAATATCTGCAACAAGGTATTTAGTAGCAAAGTAATATGATAGTAGTGGTAACGGTAGCAAAAGGTAATGGTAACAAAAGTAATGTTTTTGGTATTTTGTAGTGATTGTAACAATAGCAACGGAAAAGTAAATAAGCAAAGAACAATATATGGAAAGCTCGTAGGCAATGGATCGGTGATAGAGAATTATGCCGGATGTGGTTCATCATGTAAAAGTCATAACATAGGGTGACACAGAACTAGCTCCAATTCATCAATGTAATGTAGGCATGTATTCCGAATATAGTCATACGTGCTTATGGAAAAGAACTTGCATGACATCTTTTGTCCTACCCTCCCATGGCAGCGGGGTCCTAGCGGAAACTAAGGGATATTAAGGCCTCCTTTTAATAGAGTACCGGACCAAAGCATTAACACAGTGAATACATGAACTCCTCAAACTATGGTCATCACCGGAAGTGGTCCCGATTATTGTCACTTCGGGGTTGCCGGATCATAACACATAGTAGGTGACTATAGACTTGCAAGATAGGATCAAGAACTCACATATATTCATGAAAACATAATAGGTTCAGATCTGAAATCATGGCACTCGGGCCCTAGTGACAAGCATTAAGCATAGCAAAGTCATAGCAACATCAATCATAGAACATAGTGGATACTAGGGATCAAACCCTAACAAAACTAACTCGATTACATGATAAATCTCAATCAACCCATCACCGTCCAGCAAGCCTACGATGGAATTACTCACGCACGGCAGTGAGCATCATGAAATTGGTGATGGAGGATGGTTGATGATGACGATGGCGATGGATTCCCCTCTCCTAAGCCCCGAACGGACTCCAGATCAGCCCTCCCGAGAGAGTTTAGGGCTTGGCGGTGGCTCCGTATCGTAAAACATGATGAATCTTTCTCCCTGGTGTTTTTCTCTCCGAACACGAATATATAGAGTTGGAGTTGAGGTCGGAGGAGCTCCAGGGGGCCCACGAGGGAGGGGGCGCGCCCAGGGGGCAGGCGCGCCTCCCACCCTCGTGGCTAGGGTGTGGGCCCCCTGGCCTTGATCTCTTGCCAGTATTTTTTATTATTTCCAAAAATACACTCCTCGGAGTTTTAGGTCATTCCGAGAACTTTTGTGTCTGCACATAAATAACACCGTGGCAATTGTGCTGAAAACAGCGTCAATCCGGGTTAGTTCCATTCAAATCATGCAAGTTAGAGTCCAAAACAAGGGCAAAAGTGTTTGGAAAAGTAGATACGACGGAGACGTATCAACTCCCCCAAGCATAAACCTTTGCTTGTCCTCAAGCAATTCAGTTGACAAACTGAAAGTGATAAAGAAAAACTTTTACAATCTCCGTTTGCTCTTGCTATTGTAAATATGTAAAGCCATCATTCAAGTTTTCAGCAAACATTATAAACTAACCATATTCACAATAACGCTTATGTCGGTGTACAAAACTAGGGGCACATTTCTGTACCCCATTACATGTGCACGGGTCGTCAGAGTCGCGCCCGTGACCACACCAAGCAGAGCAAGGGAGGTAAGCCAAGGTAAGACCGAAGCCCAAGACGAAGCAAAGCAACGACAAGGACCAAGGCCACAAAGATCAGACGGGCTTAGCAGGTTTCCCCGGCAAGACCCTTGCCGGGGCAGCTCGCCCATGCCAGCCGAGCGAGCCACCCTCGATCCACCAACACTCGACAAATGCATTGGACAGGGCTCGGGAGGCACCTCTGTGGTGGCATGCAGATCTTCGTGAAGACAAAGAATAGTCAAGGTCAAATGAGGATAGGAAGGAAGCCATCCTCACCGAAGAAACCCACAAGACCCCCGGCAAAATCCTTGCCGGGGACGCCTGACGCCACAGCAAGACCCTTGCCGGGCGACCCGGCAAGGCCCTCGCCAAGCGCACCAGCAGGGCCACCGTCAGGCCCACACCAGCCAAGTCTCCGCCGCCGTTCGCATGCAGCTGCCGACCCAACTAGCTGGGCAGGCACCTGCGTGGCGACAAGCAGCCCTTCGTGGAGACTCCACCACCGCACCACCTCAGCTGCCTGCCTACCTACATGGAACATCATGCATCGCTGGCCAGGGCGCGTGTCGAAGCTTGGAGGAGCAGCGACGGACGGGACGGGCCTCACCCCCGCCCCCGATAAAGTGAGGGACACCTAAGCCTCACATTTAATGCACTTTGTCCTGTAATACCAGGATAACCTCACAACACTGTTGCCTTTCCACCTCCTATGTGCCACTGTGGCAACCCCTTTTTCTATAAAAGGAGGCCCAAGGCGACGAGGAGAGGGATTCGGCTTTTTGGAGCTCGTTAAACCCTGTAGATAGTTCAAGAACTCGGAATACATCCACCAAAGCAGGACTAGGGTTTTACGCATCCTCGTGGCCCGAACCTGGATAAACGAACTGCATGCTCTCTGTTAGACCCGGCTCTTCTCTCAATCCCGCGCCCCATAACCGCAGTAGGGATTCTTGTGATCCCATAGGTGTCGTATCCCACCGACATCCTTTGCGCGCCAGGTAGGGGAGCGCAATTGTGAGAATCGGTTTTAGCAGTTAAGTGAGCGTTTCTTCATGGCTATGGCTCTAAGAGAAGCGGGAGAAGGGGTCGAAAGATCGACGTCAGCGCGACTAAAAGAAGAAGCTAAGTCACACCAAACCCTGACTACTTTCTTTCCTCTTTATACAAGGTTATTTCCCTCGGAGATGTCGTGCCTTTGTATGGAAAACCTGCACGCTAGGGGGCTCTCCCGCTATCGGCAATGCCCTTGCCCTGTTTCGAGTCCGCTCAACACCTCAAGCGGCCGCGTTGAGTGCGGCAGGGTTAGCCTTACGTGATTGACAACGCTCTCGATTCTGACTCGAGTCAAGCTTGATAGTTCGAGCGGCCGCGTTAAGAACGGTAAGGTGGCTCGTCCGGCAGCACGCATACCCGGCAGGCCAATGGGGATCCGTCCCCAAGACGCCGCCTTGGGCTTCCCTGCCGGCAAGCCTCCCCAGTTGGCGTAGGGTGCGTATACAAAGGGAAATCGAACAGGGAAATAACATGCATAGTATTGAAAGTGTTGTAGAGTTATGTTACATCAAATTGTTGCCGTAGTTCTAACTAGAGATAGCAATTGTCTTGGTTGTGAACCCATAGCAGCAATGAGGAATGAGATGCCTAATCCCGGCGCTGGCCCTCCACCCTTAGAATGCCGCCGACACGACTGATGAAGGGCTTGATGCGCTCCCTAAGCGGTGCGAGGTCAACACCCTCCGGCAAGCTCTCGACCCCGGCGTCGAAGTCGAGGTCGGGGTACTAGTGCGCCAACTTGGTGAGGACCTTGGTCATGGCGCCCTGGCAAAGCATCCGGGACTCCTCAGCCAGTGAGGCCGCCAGGTTGGCGTGGAGCTGCTCCAGAGCATGGACGACCTTCTCAAAGAACAAGGTCAGGGTGCAATGGGCGCTCATGTTCCGCTCCGGGGCATACCTCACGTCTGGCATCCCCATGGTGGCAAGTTGCGCAGCAGCCTGGTTGGCGACGGCAGCAAGGCGTTCGAGCCAACGGTTCTCGCTCGCTACATGATTGGCGAAGTTGAGGCCTTCGTTTTGTCGCAACTGCTTCTCGCCCTCCAGCGCCGTGGCCAGGTTTCCCTCTCGAGTCTTGGCCTCCTCCAGCGCCTCCTCGAGACCCTTCAGCTTCAGCTTGAGATCCCCGATGGAGTTGTTGGCCTCGGCAAGCTCCCCAGCCTTGCTGATGACCGCGCCCTGTGCCTCCGTCAGAGCACCGTTAAGTGCGTCCTTCTCCCGGGACAGCTTCAGCGCCTGCTCCGTCAGCCTGTGGTGCTCCTCCTCCAGCTCCTTCATCTTGCCGGCATGAACCTGGGCCTGGGCATTGAGTGCCTCCTTGTGCCTCTGCTCCAGCTCACTGGTCCACTGCAGGACAAGCTTCTCCACCTCGGCATCTTTGCCACGAAGTGTGGCGGCGAGCTTCTCCTCGCGTGCGGCAAGATCCTCCTCCTGGGAGTTCAGCGCGGTCTCGCGCCGGGTCCGAACAGCCTCGGCCGAGTTCTTCGCCGCCTCCTGGGCTTTCTCGACACCGGCGAGCTTCGTGGTAAGCTCCACATCGCACCTGGCCTGCTCGTCCTGGGCCGCCTTGAACTTCTCGGTGGCCTCGCGGAACCAATCCCGCGCTCCGGTGACGCGCTCCTGGAGGTCCGCCTCCGCCTTCTCCACCACCACCATCCTGGACTCAACCTTTTCCAGGCAGGCGCGGTGGAGTGCCTGGAGCTTCCGGAAGCATGCACCCATGGCATGAAGGAGCCACCCTTCCTGCGAACCGCCGCCGCCGATGATTGGCTCGTCAACGACTTCGAGCCCGGCGGTGGCAAGCACCTCATCGTCGAACACCTCTCCTTCAACAGGCGTCCTGGTGCTCGACGCGCCCGGAAGGTGGATGAACAAGTCATCGCTCACCCTCAGGTACTTGCCGGAGCTGGAAGAAGCAGAGGAGGAAGGCCGGTCACCAGCCTCCTCCTCCGTCTCCCCGGCAAGCCCCTTGCCGGCCTATTCAGCGGCAGCCTTATCGGCCTCCCTGGAAGGCCCCACGGTGGCCTTCTCGACAGCGACCTTCTCAGTGTCCTCCCCGGCGGCCTTGGCGACACCCTCGATGACGGCGTCCACATGCTCTGGGGCCACCAAGGAGGAATCTGGGCACCGAAGACAGGGGTGAGGCAAAGCCAAGACCAAGAGCTGGAAAGAAGAAGAAGTAGGGGCGAAATGGCGAAGGACTTACCGATGCCGACACCCGGCTGGGAAACAGAAGACCCCTCTCTGCCAACATTCGACGTTGAAGCAAAGCCACTGGCGCCCAAGTTCTCTTCCTCCTCCTCCATGTGTGTGGGCCCGGTGCTTGCCGTGTTGGGGAACGTTGCAGAAAACAAAATTTTCCTATGGTTTCACCAAGATTCATCTATGAGTTCATCTAGCAACGAGTGATCGGATTGCATCTACATACCTTTGTAGATCACGCACGGAAGCATTCAAAGAACGGGGATGAGGGAGTCGTACTCGACGTGATCCAAATCACCGGAGATCCTAGCGCCGAACGGACGACACCTCCACGTTCAACACACGTACGGTCAGCGTGACGTCTCCTCCTTCTTGATCCAGCAAGGGGGAAGGAGAGGTTGATGAAGATCCAGCAGCACGACGGTGTGGTGGTGGATGCAGCAGTCACCGCAGCAGGGCTTCGCCATTCTTCTGTGAGAGGGAGAGGTGTAGCAGGGGAGAGGGAGGCGCCAAGAGTCAAGGGGTGCGGCTGCCCCTCCCTCCCCCACCCCTTTATATAGGCCCCCTAGGGGTGCGCCGGCCCTAGGAGAAGGGATCTCCTAGGGGGGGGGGGCAAGGGGTGGAGTGCCCCCCAAGCCAGGTGGGGCGCCCCCCACACTAGGGTTCCCAACCCTAGGCGCATGGGGTGGGCCAAGGGGGGCGCACCATCCCACTATGGGCTGGTTACCCTCCCCACTTAGACCATGGGGCCCTCCAAGATGGGTGGCCCCACCCGGTGGACCCCCCGGGACCCTTCTGGTGGTCCCGGTACAATACCGGTGACCCCCAAAACTCTCCCGATGGCCGAAACTGCACTTCCTATATATAATTCTTCACCTCCGGACCATTCCGGAACTCCTAGTGACGTCCGGGATCTCATCCAGGACTACGAACAATTTTCGGGTTACTGCATATTCATATCTCTACAACCCTAGCGTCACCGAGCCTTAAGTGTGTAGACCCTACGGGTTCGGGAGACATGTCGACATGACCGAGATGGCTCTCCGGTCAATAACCAACAGCGGGATCTGGATACCCATGTTGGCTCCCACATGCTCCTCGATGATCTCATCGGATGAACCACGATGTCGAGGATTCAAGCAATCCCGTATATAATTCCCTTTGTCAATCGGTACGTTACTTGCCCGAGATTCGGTCGTCGGTATCCCAATACCTCGTTCAATCTCGTTACCGGCAAGTCACTTTACTCGTACCGTAATGCATGATCCCGTGACCAGACACTTGGTCACTTTGAGCTCATTATGATGATGCATTGCCGAGTGGGCCCAGAGATACCTCTCCGTCATACGGAGTGACAAATCCCAGTCTTGATCCGTGTCAACCCAATAGACAATTTCGGAGATACCCGTAGTATACCTTTATAGTCACCCAGTTACATTGTGATGTTTGGTACACCCAAAGCACTCCTATGGTATCCGGGAGTTACACGATCTCATGGTCTAAGGAAAAGATACTTGACATTGGAAAAACTCTAGCAAACGAACTATACGATCTTGTGCTATGTTTAGGATTGGGTCTTGTCCATCACATCATTCTCCTAATGATGTGATCTCGTTATCAATGACATCCAATGTCCATAGTCAGGAAACCATGACTATCTGTTGATCAACGAGCTAGTCAACTAGAGGCTTACTAGGGACATGTTGGTGTCTATGTATTCACACATGTATTACGATTTCCGGATAACACAATTATAGCATGAATAAAAGACAATTATCATGAACAAGGAAATATAATAATAATCCTTTTATTATTGCCTCTAGGGCATATTTCCAACAGTCTCCCACTTGCACTAGAATCAATAATCTAGTTACATTGTGATGAATCGAACACCCATGGAATTCTGGTGTTGATCATGTTTTGCTCTAGGGAGAGGTTTAGTCAACGGATCTGCTACATTCAGGTCCATATGTACTTTACAAATATCTATGTCTCCATCTTGAACATTTTCACGAATGGAGTTGAAGCGACGCTTGATGTGCCTGGTCTTCTTGTGAAACCTGGGCTCCTTGGCAAGTGCAATAGCTCCAGTGTTGTCACAGAAGAGTTTGATTGGCCCCGACGCATTGGGTATGACTCCTAGGTCGGTGATGAACTCCTTCACCCAAATTGCTTCATGTGCTGCCTCCGAGGCTGCCATGTATTCCGCTTCACATGTAGATCCCGCCACGACGCTCTGCTTGCAGCTGCACCAGCTTACTGCTCCACTATTCAACATATACACGTATCCGGTTTCTGACTTAGAGTCATCCAGATCTGTGTCGAAGCTAGCGTCGATGTAACCCTTTACGACGAGCTCTTCGTCACCTCCATAAACGAGAAACATTTCCTTAGTCCTTTTCAGGTACTTCAGGATATTCTTGACCGCTGTCCAGTGTTCCTTGCCGGGATTACTTTGGTACCTACCTACCAAACTTACGGCAAGGTTTACATCAGGTCTGGTACACAGCATGGCATACATAATAGAACCTATGGCTGAGGCATAGGGGATGACACTCATCTCTTCCATATCTTCTGCCGTGGTCGGACATTGAGCTGAGCTCAATTTCACACCTTGCAACACAGGCAAGAACCCCTTCTTAGACTGATCCATATTGAACTTTTTCAATATCTTATCAAGGTATGTGCTTTGTGAAAGACCTATGAGGCGTCTTGATCTATCTCTATAGATCTTGATGCCTAATATATAAGCAGCTTCTCCAAGGTCCTTCATTGAAAAACTCTTATTCAAGTAGGCCTTAATGTTGTCCAAGAGTTCTATATCATTTCCCATCAAAAGTATGTCATCTACATATAATATGAGAAATGCTACAGAGCTCCCACTCACTTTCTTGTAAACGCAGGCTTCTCCATATGTCTGCATAAACCCAAACGCTTTGATCATCTCATCAAAGCGAATGTTCCAACTCCGAGATGCTTGCACCAGCCCATAAATCGAGCGTTGGAGCTTGCACACCTTGTCAGCATTCTTAGGATCGACAAAACCTTCCGGCTGCATCATATACAGTTCTTCCTTAAGATAACCGTTAAGGAATTCCATTTTGACGTCCATTTGCCATATCTCATAATCATAGTATGCGGCAATTGCTAACATGATTCGAACGGACTTCAGCTTTGCTACGGGAGAGAATGTCTCATCGTAGTCAACCCCTTGAACTTGTCGATAACCCTTAGCGACAAGCCTAGCTTCTGTCTGTCTTCTTCTTCAAGATCCATTTATTTTCTATGGCTCGCCGATCATCGGGCAAGTCAGTCAAAGTCCATACTTCGTTTTCATACATGGATCCTATCTCGGATTTCATGGCTTCCAGCCATTTGTCGGAATCCGGGCCCACCATCGCTTCTTCATAGTTCGAAGGTTCACCGTTGTCTAACAACATGATTTCCAAGACAGGGTTGCCGTACCACTCTGGTGCGGAACGTGTCCTTGTGGACCTTCGAAGTTCAGTAGGAGCTTGATCAGAAGTATCTTGATCATCATCATTAACTTCCTCTCTAATTGGTGCAGGCACCACAGGAACATTTTCCTGAGCTGCGCTACTCTCTGCTTCAAGAGGCAATACTTCATCAAGCTCTACTTTCCTCCCACTTACTTCTTTCGAGAGAAACTCCTTCTCTAGAAAGGATCCATTCTTGGCAACAAAGATCTTGCCTTCGGATCTGAGGTAGAAGGTATACCCAATAGTTTCTTTAGGGTATCCTATGAAGACACATTTTTTCGACTTGGGTTCGAGCTTTTCAGGTTGAAGTTTCTTGACATAAGCATCGCATCCCCAAACTTTTAGAAACGACAGCTTAGGTTTCTTCCCAAACCATAATTCATACGGTGTCGTCTCAATGGATTTCGACGGTGCCCTATTTAAAGTGAATGCGGCAGTCTCTAAAGCATAGCCCCAAAATGATAGCGGTAAATTGGTAAGAGACATCATAGATCGCACCATATCTAATAGAGTGCGATTACGACGTTCGGACACACCATTACGCTGAGGTGTTCCAGGCGGCGTTAGTTGTGAAACTATTCCACATTTTCTTAAGTGTGTGCCAAATTCATGACTCAAGTATTCTCCTCCATGATCTGATTGCAGGAACTTGATTTTCCTGTCTCGTTGATTCTCAACCTCACTCTGAAATTCCTTGAACCTTTCAAAGGTCTCAGGCTTGTGTTTCATTAAGTAGACATACCCATATCTACTCAAGTCATCAGTGAGGGTGAGAACATAACGATAGCCACCGCGAGCCTCAACACTCATTGGACCGCACACATCAGTATGTATGATTTCCAATAAGTTGGTTGCTCGCTCCATTGTTCCTGAGAACGGAGTCTTGGTCATTTTACCCATGAGTCATGGTTTGCACGTGTCAAATGATTCGTAATCAAGAGACTCTAAAAGTCCATCTGCATGGAGCTTCTTCATGCGTTTGACACCTATGTGGCCAAGGCAGCAATGCCACAAGTATGTGGGACTATCATTATCAACCTTACATCTTTTGGTATTCACACTATGAATATGTGTAGCATTATGCTCGAGATTCATTAAGAATAAACCATTCACCATCAGAGCATGACCATAAAACATATCTTTCATATAAATAGAACAACCATTATTCTCGGATTTAAATGAGTAGCCATCTCGTATTAAACGAGATCCTGATACAATGTTCATGCTCAAACTTGGAACTAAATAACAATTATTGAGGTTCAAAACTAATCCCGTAGGTAAATGTAGAGGTAGCGTGCCGACGGCGATCACATCGACCTTGGAACCATTCCCGATGCGCATCTTCACCTCGTCCTTCGCCAGTCTCTGTTTATTCCGCAGCTCCTGCTTTGAGTTACAAATGTGAGCAACTGCACCGGTATCAAATACCCAGGAGCTACTACGAGTACTGGTAAGGTACACATCAATTACATGTATATCACATATACCTTTCGTTTTGCCGGCCTTCTTGTCCGCTAAGTATTTGGGGCAGTTCCGCTTCCAGTGACCACTTCCCTTGCAATAAAAACACTCAGTCTCGGGCTTGGGTCCATTATTTGGCTTCTTCCCGGCAGCTTGCTTACCGGGCGCGGCAACTCCCTTGCCATCCTTCTTGAAGTTCTTCTTACCCTTGCCTTTGTTGAACTTAGTGGGTTTATTCACCATCAACACTTGATGTTCCTTTTTGACTTCTACCTCTGCTGATTCCAGCATTGCAAATACTTCAGGAATGGTCTTTTCCATCCCCTGCATATTGAAGTTCATCACAAAGCTCTTGTAGCTTGGTGGAAGCGACTGAAGGATTCTGTCAATGACCGCGTCATCCGGGAGATTAACTCCCAGCTGAGTTAAGCGGTTATGTAATCCAGACATAGTGAGTATGTGCTCACTGACAGAACTATTTTCCTCCATCTTACAGCTGAAGAACTTGTCGGAGACTTCATATCTCTCGACCCGGGCATGGGCTTGAAAAACCATTTTCAGCTCTTCGAACATCTCATATGCTCCGTGTCTCTCAAAACTCCTTTGGAGCCCCGGTTCTAAGCTGTAAAGCATGCCGCACTGAACGAGGGAGTAGTCATTAGCACGTGTCTGCCAAGTGTTCATAACGTCTTGGTTCTGTGGGACGGGTGCGTCACCTAGCGGTGCTTCTAGGACATAATCTTTCTTGGCAGCTATGAGGATGATCCTTAGGTTCCGGACCCAGTCCGTATAGTTGTTGCCATCGTCTTTCAGCTTGGTTTTCTCTAGGAATGCGTTGAAGTTGAGGACAACGTTGGCCATTTGATCTACAAGACATATTGTAAAGATTTTAGACTAAGTTCATGATAATTAAGTTCATCTAATCAAATTATATAATGAACTCCCACTCAGATAGACATCCCTCCAGTCATCTAAGTATAACATAATCCGAGTTAACTAGGCCGTGTCCGATCATCACGTGAGACGGACTAGTCAACATCGGTGAACATCTTCATGTTGATCGTATCTTCTATACGACTCATGCTCAACCTTTCGGTCTTCTGTGTTCCGAGGCCATGTCTGTACATGCTAGGCTCGTCAAGTCAACCTAAGTGTTTGCATGTGTAAATCTGTCTTACACCCGTTGTATGTGAACGTTGGAATCTATCACACCCGATCATCACGTGGTGCTTCGAAACAACGAACTGTCGCAACGGTGCACAGTTAGGGGGAACACTTTCTTGAAATTATTATGAGGGATCATCTTATTTACTACCATCGTTCTAAGTAAACAAGATGCAAAAACATGATAAACATCACATGCAATCAAATAATAGTGACATGATATGGCCAATATCACATAGCTCCTTTGATCTCCATCTTGGGGCTCCATGATCATCTTGTCACCAGCATGACACCATGATCTCCATCATCATGATCTCCATCATCGTGTCTCCATGAAGTTGCTCGCCAACTATTACTTCTACTACTATGGCTAACACGTTTAGCAACAAAGTAAAGTAATTTACATGGCGTTTCTCAATGACACGCAGGTCATACAAAAAATAAAGACAACTCCTATGGCTCCTGCCGGTTGTCATACTCATCGACATGCAAGTCGTGATTCCTATTACAATAGCATGAACATCTCATACATCACATATATATCATTCATCATTCATCACAACTTTGGCCATATCACATCATAAATCACTTGCTGCAAAAACAAGTTAGACGTCCTCTAATTGTTGTTGCAAGTTTTACGTGGCTGCAATAGGGTTCTAGCAAGAACGTTTTCTTACCTACGTGAAAGCCACAACGTGATTTGTCAACTTCTATTTACCCTTCATAAGGACCCTTTTCATCGAATCCGCTCCAACTAAAGTGGGAGAGACAGACACCCGCCAGCCACCTTATGCAACTAGTGCATGTCAGTCGGTGGAACCGGTCTCACGTAAGCGTACGTGTAAGGTTGGTCCGGGCCGCTTCATCCCACAATACCGCTGAAGCAAAATAAGACTAGTAGCAGCAAGAAAGTTGACAACATCTACGCCCACAACAAATTGTGTTCTACTCGTGCAAAGAGAACTACGCATAAACCTGGCTCTGATACCACTGTTGGGGAACGTTGCAGAAAACAAAATTTTCCTACGGTTTCACCAAGATTCATCTATGAGTTCATCTTGAAACGAGTGATCAGATTGCATCTACATACCTTTGTAGATCACGCGTGGAAGCGTTCAAAGAACGGGGATGAGGGAGTCGTACTCGACGTGATCCAAATCACCGGAGATCCTAGCGCCGAACGGACAACACCTCCTCGTTCAACACATGTACGGTCAGCGTGACGTCTCCGCCTTGTTGATCCAGCAAGGGGGAAGGAGAGGTTGATGAAGATCCAGCAGCACGACGGCGTGGTGGTGGATGCAGCAGTCACCGCAGCAGGGCTTCGCCGTTCTTCTGCGAGAGGGAGAGGTGTAGCTGGGGAGAGGGAGGCGCCAAGAGTCAAGGGGTGTGGCTGCCCCTCCCTCCCCCCTTTATATAGGCCCCCTAGGGGGTGCGCTGGCCCTAGGAGATGGGATCTCCTAGGGGGGGGGCGTCCAAGGGGTGGAGTGCCCCCCCCAAGCCAGGTGGGGCACCCCCCCACCCTAGGGTTCCCAACCCTAGGCGCATGGGGTGGGCCAAGGGGGGCGCACCAGCCCACTATGGGCTGGTTCCCCTCCCCACTTAGCCCATGGGGCCCTCAGGGATGGGTGGCCCCACCCATTGGACCACTCGGGACCCTTCTGGTGGTCCCGGTACAATACCGGTGACCCCCGAAACTCTCCCGATGGCCGAAACTACACTTCCTATATATAATTCTTCACCTCCGGACCATTCCGGAACTCCTAGTGACCTTCGATATCTCATCCGGGACTCCGAACAACTTTCGGGTTACTGCATATTCATATCTCTACAACCCTAGCATCACCGAACCTTAAGTGTGTAGACCCTACGGGTTCGGGAGACATGTAGACATGACCGAGATGGCTCTCCGGTCAATAACCAATAGTGCGATCTGGATACCCATGTTGGCTCCCACATGCTCCTCGATGATCTCATCGGATGAACCACGATGTCGAGGATTCAAGAAACCCCGTATACAATTCCCTTTGTCAATCGGTACGTTACTTGCCCGAGATTCGATCGTCGGTATCCCAATACCTCATTCAATCTCGTTACCGGCAAGTCACTTTACTCGTACCGTAATGCATGATCCCGTGACCAGACACTTGGTCACTTTGAGCTCATTATGATGATGCATTACCGAGTGGGCCCAAAGATACCTCTCCGTCATACGGAGTGACCAATCCCAGTCTTGATTCGTGTCAACCCAACAGACACTTTTGGAGATACCCGTAGTATACCTTTATAGTCACCCAGTTATGTTGTGACGTTTGGTACACCCAAAGCACTCCTACGGTATCCGGGAGTTAGACGATCTCATGGTCTAAGGAAAAGATACTTGACATTGGAAAAACTCTAGCAAACGAACTATACGATCTTGTGCTATGTTTAGGATTGGGTCTTGTCCATCACATCATTCTCCTAATGATGTGATCTCGTTATCAATGACATCCAATGTCCATAGTCAGGAAACCATGACTATCTGTTGATCAACGAGCTAGTCAACTAGAGGCTTATTAGGGACATGTTGGTGTCTATGTATTCACACATGTATTACGATTTCCGGATAACACAATTATAGCATGAATAAAAGACAATTATCATGAACAAGGAAATATAATAATAATCCTTTTATTATTGCCTCTGGGGCATATTTCCAACATGCCGCCCTTGTCGGGGACGTCCCTCGGGGCGGCGTGGTCGATGGGGGCGGCGTGTTGATAGTAGCCCCGTGTGGCTCCTCCTGCTGCCGCTCCCCTCCTGCACACCTGGCAAGGTCAGCACCAAAGTGTCGCGCTCCTGACACATGTCGAAGAGATAAGAATGATGAACTTACGCTTGTGGCTTTGCCGGGGGCTGCTGTCCAGGCTGCTCAATACCACCAAGGGCGCCCTCGAAGTACCAGCCGGGGGCTGGCCACCCGCCGAGGCCTTGGGCCTTTTTGCTCTCTGGGGCAGCGTCTCCGCGTCCCTGCAAAGATGAAGACAAGTCAAGATCAGTAACGCAGGTTGGGGAGGCAGAAATAATGGGGAGGAACTGGATGCTTACTCATCGTCCTCGTTCTCCTCTGCTGGCTTCCTCTTCCTCCTCGGATTGAGGGATCCATAATCAAAGGTGATCCCCGCACTGATGTTCGTCGGAGGAGGGGAGGGAGGCGGTGTCTGGGCATGCTTGGATGAAGAAGGAGCGACCGTCTTCTTCTTCACCGCGACCTTCGATGGCTCCTTCGCCGCCGCGGCCCTCATGTGGGGCCGGGACCCCTCCGAGGTCAGCTGCGGCTGCGCAGCCCTGCGGGGCCTGACCGGCTCGCCAGAACTAGCCCGCCGCAAGACTCGCCCCCTCCCCGTAGGTGGCGTCAGATCTGTGGTCTCGGCCTCCTCATCCGACGACTCGCCGGTCACATCCTCGACCAGAGGAGCCTCGGTGCCGGCGCTGCTGGCTCCCCCTCCGCAGCTGTCATGGCCTCATCCTCCACACTGCCGGCGCTGCCGACCTCCCTGGCAAGCTGTGCCACCCTCGCCCTGGTGGCAATGTAGTCCAGATCCGCTTGGGTGATGTCCATGACAAGCAGTTGCTCGGTGTCGTCATCGACGTACCCCTTGTGCAGGGTGTCAAAGAACTGCTGCACTTCGACGTCCTCCGGCTCCTTCCAGCTCGGGTCGGGGCCATGCGTGTTGCAGTCCGGCATCATGGCAATGATCTCGGACTGACGCGAATTGTTGCACAATGGGACCATCCCCATTGGCAGCTTGAACAACGGCCCCTTGACGACCTTGCCGGCCTTTGCGGTGGCCCTCGCAACCTTGCCAGTCCGCTCAACCTCGCCGTCGCGGACCACGTCAAGCTGGAAGAGCCGCTGGCAGAAATGGGCGTGCGCCAGCACCGTAAAGTTGTGGTCGAGGCCGGGGCGGAGTCGCATGATGTCAGCAGGGTTCGAGAAGAGCCAGGCTGGCCTCCCCTTGTTATGCAACGGAGCAATCCGGCGGTGGATGAAATCCGCCCCGATCATTTCAAGGGTGAGCCCGGCCTGGGTAAGACAGAGAATCCTGGTGGTGGCAACCGTGAGCCTCCCGTCGGCAGCATCAACATTGCTCCAATCGCTACCGCGAACTGGCGGCACCCGGCGAACTTTGCAGAAGGTCGGCGGGTCCTTCTCTTCAATCCAGCACCACCGGCCCCGCCATTCCTCCCACCTCTCCTTCATGGCGTCGTCCGGGTACACCCCCTTGGATCTTGGGATCCAAGTGACGCAACCAGAGATGGCACCCCCCGGCTGGATCTGAGGGAAGAAATAGTGGTGGAAGAGTGTCGTGCTGGGGTGTACTCCGGCAAAGCCCTCGCAAAGGTGCGCAAAAAGGGCCATGCATGCCACCGCATTCGGAGTAAAATCCAAGAGACGGAAGTCGAAGGTGTGCATGACGTCACTGAAGAAATCGGAGAAGGGAGGGCAGAGCCCGCAAGAAAGGTAATCAACGAAGAAGGGGTACCGATTTTGGGCAGGGTCGGTGCAGGCGGCGGGGATGACGGGCATGGCCGGGTGCCCCGAATCCCCCCCCCCCCGCCGCCCCGTCTTCACTCCCCACAGGGGCCTGAAGAGGTCCCGAAGCTCCAATGCGTCGACCGTCGAGGGGAAGAAGAAGGCGGTCTACGTCCGTTGCCCCGACAGCGCGCATTCCGGTGGCTCCACAGCCCTAGCATCCTTGGCCATCCCCTTGCCCCTGGTGGATTTTGGCGCCATGGTGGATGAAGGAGGAGGGAGGAGCGGAGGGCGGTAGAAGCACAACGGCGGTGAGCGGAGGCGAAGCTTGGAGAAGAAGAGGGAGACAGGCGGAGGTTTCCGAGATTGGGGTCGCGCGAAGGGTAAAAGGAACAATGCGCCCGCAGTTATCCCTTTTTATGGGGAAGCCGCGGGTCGCGCCACCCATTTACCATGATTTGATGCCTGCGTGTGGAAACCGCCCCACGCATGCCGCCCACGTCATGCACGCCCCTCCACCTCGCGCCACGCGCGCGGGTCGTGGGGAGCACAACGCGCGAGAAACCTTATCGCGGTAAAAACCGCCCCGCCTGCTTGTGCACCGTTTTGGGCCTGACCCAACAACGTGTCGCGCTTATGTGTGGCCCAGGCCCGGGGGCTCCTGTCGATGTACAAAACTAGGGGCACATTTTTGTACCCCTTTACCTATGCACGGGCAGTCAGAGCCCCGCCCATGACCACAGCAAGCAGAGCAAGGGAGGTAAGCCAAGGTAAGATCGAAGCCCAAGACGAAGCAAAGCAACGACAAGGACCAAGGCCACAACGATCAGATGGGCAAAGCAGGTTTCCCTGGCAAGGACCCTTGCCGGGGCAGCCTCTGCGGCCCCGGCATGACCCTTGCCGGGGCAGCTCTCCCACGCCAGCTGAGCGAGCCACCCTCAAGCCCACCAACACTTGACAAATGCATTGGACAGGGCTCGGGAGGCACCTCTGTGGTGGCATGTAGATCTTCGTGAAGACAAAGAATAGTCAAGGTCAAATGAGGATAGGAAGGCAGCCATCCTCATCGAAGAAACCCACAAGACCCCCGGCAAAATCCTTCCCGGTGACGCCTTCATGCCACGGCAAGACCCTTGTCGGGCCACCCGACAAGGCCCTCGCCAAGCGCACCAGCAGGGCCACCGTCATGACCACACCAGCCAAGTCTCCGCCGCCGTTCGCATGCAGCTGCCGACCCAACCAGCTGGGCAGGCACCTGCGTGGCAATATGCAGCCCTTTGTGGACACTCCACGACCGCGCCACCTCAGCTGCCTGCCTACCTACATGGCACCGCATGCATCGCCGGCCAGGGCGCGTGTCGAAGCTTGGAGGAGCGGCGACGGACGGGACGGGCCACGCCCCCGCCCCCGATAAAGTGGAGGGACACCTAAGCCTCGCATTTAATGCGCTTTGTCTTGTAATACTAGGATAACCTCGCAACACTATTGCCTTTCCACCTCCTGTGTGCCACTGTGGCAACCTCTTTTTCTATAAAAGGAGGCCTAAGGCGACAAGGAGAGGGATTTGACTTTTTGGAGCTTGTTACACCCCGTACCTAGTTCAAGAACTCAGAATACATCCACCAAAGTAGGACTAGGATTTTACGCATCCATGCGGCCCAAACCTGGATAAACGAACCGAATGCTCTCTGTTAGACCCGCTCTTCTCTCAGCCCCGCGCCCCGCAACCGCAGTAGGGATTCCTGTGATCCCATAGGTGTCGTTTCGCACCGACAGCTTAGGCCTCATGTTTACTCATATCAATGGCATAATCAACTAGCGAGCAATAATAATAAATCTTGGATGACAACACTTTCTCAAAACAATCATAATATGATATAACAAGATGGTATCTCGCTAGCCCTTTCTAAGACCGCAAAACATAAATGCAGAGCACCTTTAAAGATCAAGGACTGACTAGACATTGTAATTCATGGTAAAAGAGATCCAGTCAAGTCATACTCAATGTAAACTAACAGTAATGAATGCAAATGACAGAGGTGCTCTTCAACTGGTGCTTTTTAATAAGAGGATGATGACTCAACATGAAAGTAAATAGATAGGCCCTTCGCAGAGGGAAGCAGGGATTCATAGAGGTCCCAGAGCTCGGTTTTGAAATAGATATGAATACTATTTTGAGTGGTATACTTTCATTGTCAACATAACAACCAAGAGATGGCGATATCTTCCATGCTACACACATTGTAGGCGGTTCCCAAACAGAATGGTAAAGTTTAAACTCCCCCTCCACCAGCGAGCATCAATCCATGGCTTGCTTGAAACAATAAGTGCCTCCAACTAACAAGAGTCCCAGGGGGAGTTTTGTTTGCAATTATTTTGATTTGATTTGCACAAAGCATGGGACTGGGCATCCCGGTGACCAGCCACTTTCTCGTGAGTGAGGAGCGGAGTCCACTCCTCTTGAGAATAACCCGCTTAACATGGAAGATACGGACAGCCCTAGTTGATACATGAGCTATTCGAGCATACAAAACAGGATATTTATTTGAAGGTTTAGAGTTTGGCACATAAAAATTTACTTGGAACGGCAGGTAGATACCGTATATAGGTAGGTATGGTGGACTCATATGGAATAACTTTGGGGTTTATGGGATTCGATGCACAAGCAGTATTCCCGCTTAGTACAGGTGAAGGCTAGAAAAAGTCTGAGAAGCGACCAACTAGAGAGCGACAACATTCATGAACATGCATTAAAATTAATCAACACCGAATGCAAACATGATTAGGATATAATGCACCACGAACATAAATATCGTAGAGGCTATGTTGATTTTGTTTCAACTACATGCGTGAACATGTGCCAAGTCAAGTCACTCGAATCGTTCAAAAGAGGATACCACCCTATCATACCACATCACAACCATTTTAATAGCATGTTGGCACGCAAGGTAAACCATTATAAGGTCCTAGCTAATTAAGCATGGCATAAGAAACTATGATCTCTAATTGTCATCGCAAACATGTTTATTCATAATAGGCTGAATTAGGAACGATGAACTAATCATATTTACAAAAACAAGAGAGGTCGAGTTCATACCAGCTTCTCCCATCTCAATCAGTTCATCATATATCGTCATAATTGCCTTTCACTTGCATGACCGAACAATGTGGATAATAATAATAGTGCACGTGCATTGGACTAAGCTGGAATCTGCAAGCATTCAATAAACCGGAGAAGACAAGGCAATATGGGCTCTTTTGTGAGATCAACAATAATGCATATAAGAGCCACTTCAAAAATTTAATCATGATCTTCTCCTATCGACCCCCAAAGAAAAAAAAGAAAAAAAACTATATACACGGGAAAGCTCCCAACAAGCAAAAAGAAGAACAAGAAATCTTTTTGGGTTTTCTTTTTTAATTAGTACTACAAGCATGGAAAGTAAACTAATTAAAAGCTACAACTATTTTTTTTGGTTTTTCTTAAGGTTTATTAAACACACAAGAAGAAAGCATAAAAAAGGAAATAAACTAGCATGGATATTACAATGAAAAAGTATGAGCACCGACATCTAGCACTGAGTGTGTGAACATGAATGTAATGTCGGTGGGAAATACGTACTCCCCCAAGCTTAGGATTTTGGCCTAAGTTGGTCTATGGCCACGGTTGGCCTGGCGGATATCCCTAGTAATAGTTGGAGTCGTACTGAGAAGAAGAAGACTCTGATTTCCACTGGTTGGCAATCATCTCCGGATCCCACTGGTAATTAGACTGTCATGGAGGATCAACTTGTGGTTCTGACTCTAGCTCTTTGGCTGATGTAGGGTTCCAGTAGGCGTGAATAGCCTCCAATGGAACAAGGTACTTGCCTGCAGATAAATCAAACAAGGAAGGAGCAGGTAGGGTAATAGTCTCAGGATGATGTTTTTCAAAGAACAATTTGTATTTGAGCTCATTTCCCCTATTCTTAACAATAAAATCATGTGCTACCATACTCTTATAATCTAAATAAACAGGAGGCATCAATTTTTCTTCCTTCTCATAATGCCTAATAGGTATGTTAAAATGTGCAGCTAGGCGCGAGGCGAAGATGCCTCCAAAGACGGGGCCCTTAGTACGGTTAAGATTTAACCGCTTTGCAATAAGAGCACCCATGTTGAATGTATCATCATGAAATAAGGCGTGGCACAAAATAACAATATCAGGGGCACTCAGGTTTCCATAGTTTCCGCACCCAATTAAGCATCTACTAGCAAATATAGCAAAGTAACGTAGAACAGGAAAGTGTATACTAGTAGTTTGTGCATCGGAAACCTTCCTCGTTTCCCCTACAGTGATGGTATCAACAAACCCATCCACATCGCCGCGATGTGGTTCCTCTATGATGCCCTCAAAAGGGATCAAACAAACCCGACAAAAATCGCAAAGTGACATCTCCTTATGCTCATCATATAAATAAAACTCCACCGTAGGTGGTGAGCTCCTAGCATGGAAATGAAAGTTTTGCACAAAGATATTGGTGAGTAAGAGATATTGTTCACGCTGGTCGTGGAGGAAGGCGGTGAGGCCTGCATTCTCAGCCAATTCATAGAAATCATCATAAATCCCGGCTGCTCTCAAGAAATCATCACAAGGCCATTCACACGACCGAACCTCTGTGATGCGAGGCAGATTATATTTGGGCCACTTTGCTTCTTCATTTTGCTTTTCCTTCGAGCTTCGGCTCGATGAGCCCCTCAAAAATCTCTTCATTCTTCTCTGAAAAATTCTAATTTTTTTAGTAACTTCAAATAAAAGTGAACCAAACTCAACAAAATTGATAGCAACTACTCGTACAAGTGCCTAGAGCCTATATCATGCATCAAAACTACTTGGAACCACATAAATTTGACATGCAAGCTCAAGAACATGGTCACCTAGGCAGCACAAATTTGCAATGAATAAAGCACTAGAACAAAAACTAATTGAACCAATGGAGGAGTCACATACCAAGGAACAATCCCCCAAAGCAGTTTGTGAGAGGTGCTTTGAGCAAGGAGATCGAAAATCGCAGCAAAATGAGGTAGAACTCGTGCTTGAGCTGGATAATGGTGTTTGTGGGAGGAAGAAGGAGTGTGTGGGTGCAGGAATAAGTGGAGGAGGACCACCGTGGGCCCATGAGGCAGGGGGCACGCCCTCCACCCTTGTGGCCAGGTGGATGCCCCCTGCTGTGTTCTCAGTGCCAAATATTCTCAAATATTCCAGAAAAAATCATATTTAAATTTCACGGCGTTTGGAGAACTTTTATTTTTGGGGTATTTTTATATTGCACGAATAATTTAGATAACAGACAGAAAATACTATTTGTATTTTATTTAATATAAATAACAGAAAGTAAAAGAGGGTACAGAGAGTTGTGTTTTCTAAATTCATCCATCTCGTGATCATCAAAAGGAATCCATTAACAAGGTTGATCAAGTCTTGTTAACGAACTCATTCCGAATAACATGGAACCGGAGAATTTTTGAATAACACTAGGTTACCTCAACGGGGATATGCACATCCCCAATAATAAGAATATCATATTTGTTCTTGACAGTAGGAAGAGGAAATTCAAAACCTCCAAAAATAATCGATGGAATTTTTCCAATAGAATTGATATTGTGGACTTGAGGTTGTTTCCTCGGAAAGTGTACCGTATGCTCATTACCATTAACATGAAAAGTGACATTGCCTTTGGTGCAATCAATAACAGCCCCTGCGGTATTCAAAAAGGGTCTTCCAAGAATAGTAGGCATACTATCGTCCTCGGGAATATCAAGAATAACAAAGTCCGTTAAAATAGTAACGTTTACAACCACAACAGGCACATCCTCACAAATACCGATAGGTATAGCAGTTGATTTATTAGCCATTTGCAAAGATATTTCAGTAGGTGTCAACTTATTCAAATCAAGTCTACGATATAAAGAGAGAGGCATAACACTAACACCGGCTCCAAGATCACATAAAGCAGTTTTAACATAATTTCTTTTAATGGAGCATGGTATAGTGGGTACTCCTGGTTCTCCTAACTTCTTAGGTATTCCACCCTTAAAAGTATAATTAGCAAGCATGGTGGAAATTTCAGCTTCCGGTATCTTTCTTTTATTAGTGACAATTTCTTTCATATACTTAGCACAAGGATTCATTTTGAGCATATCAGTTAATCGCATACGCAAAAAGATAGGTCTAATCATTTCAGCAAAGCGCTCAAAATCCTCATCATCCTTTTTCTTGGATGGTTTGGGAGGAAAAGGCATGGGTTTTTGAACCCAAGGCTCTCTTTCCTTACCGTGTTTCCTAGCAACTAAGTCTCTCTTATCATAACATTGATTCTCTGATTGTGGGTTATCAAGATCAACAGCAGGTTCAATCTCTACATCATTGTTATTGTTAGGTTGAGCATCAACATGAACATTATCATTAACATTATCACTAGTTTCAAGTTCATTACCAGATTGTGTTTCAGCATCAGAAATAGAAATATCATTTGGATTCTCAGGTGTTTCAGCAATAGGTTCACTGGAAGCATGCAAAGTCCTATCATTTTTATTTTTCTTCCTTTTAGAAGGACTAGGTGCATCTATATTATTTCTCTGAGAATCTTGCTCAATTCTCTTAGGGTGGCCTTTAGGATACAAAGGTTCCTGAGTCATTTTACCAGTTCTAGTAGCCACTCTAACAGCATAGTCCTTATTCTTACTATTCAATTCATTGAGAGAATCATTTTGAGCTTTAAGTACTTGTTCTACTTGAGTGGTAACCATAGAAGCATGTTTACTAATAAGTTTAAGTTCACCTTTGACATTAGCCATATAATCACCCAAGTGTTCAAGCATATCAACGCTGCGTTTTAATTCTCTACCAAAATAAGCATTGAAGTCTTCTTGTTTAACCATAAATTTATCAAACTCATCTAACCATGTGCTAGCAAACTTAGTAAATGGGATTTCAGTTTTATCATATCTATAGGGAGAATTTACCTTTACTACCTGTGTCGGGTTATCAAGACCATGTGTTTCTTCAATAAGTGTGTAACAACCTGGATTTTGGCCCTTTCTTTTCCTTTTGATTTATCTGGTTTTTGCTCTGTTTTTCTTTTTGGAGTGGTTGTGTGGCCTTGTCACCTGGGAAATGATCTTCATTCCCTCTCCCAAGTGGCTCATCATCCTAAAAACCTTGCCAAGATCATGTCACTTCACTCCATGACCAAACCCTAATTTCTTTCTCTAGGGAGAATTCCTTTTTCTATTAAAGTTATAACCCTATCTGCCCTTGGTTGTGAAGCAACCTATATTTATGCCCATCCAAAAATCCCAAAATAATTCTTATAAATTGTTGGGGTCATATCTTCCTCAAATATGGCAACATATTTCATTAGCCATATTTCTCATCATGCTCAATAAAATAATTTCCTATTCTGTCCTAAATGGCACATTGTGAAGCAAGTGCTATTTATCTTTTCCCATTTGACCCCAAACTTTTTGGACATCTTTTCCTGTCCAAATAGTTGACCTGTGCCAAAATTCAAATTTATTTGCCTAGCCAAACTTCCTCAGGAATTTTTCAAACTTTCTGTCAGACAGAAGGCATTGTGAAGGAAGTACTAGCTAGGGTTACTCAAATGAGTTGAACTTTTGCACACTCCTTCATGTGCTCATATTAGCACACTCCTCCAAAGTTCAGCTTCATCCCTTGAGCTATGTGAGAACATGACCAAATCTTTGCTTCTGGTAAAACCTTCAGGTTGTGAAGCAAGTATAATTTTTATTGCTTCAAAAATCCTAATAAATTACCAGATTGTTCTCCTACCCAAATAACTTCTCTCCACCAAATTTGGCACCATTTCACCTAGCCAATATTCTCTAGAATTTTTGCAAAATTCTGGTCAGTGAAGATGTTTGTGAAGCAAGTACCACTTTGGCTTATCCATTTGGTATGAAATTTTTACAGCATCTTACTATGACCAAATCATTAGGCCTTGCCAAATTTGAGCTCAAGTGGCATCACCATGTGAGTGCATCATCCAAATCTCATTTCTGGACCAGATTTGGCAGTTGTAAAGCAACTATATTAAATCTTGATCCTAATCCCCTCAAAGTTACCAGGGTGAAAGTCCTTCTTACCCTAAACCTACCAGACAACTCCTTTGCTTCCAAACCCCTTCCTGTTGATCAGCAGTGCTTGGTCAGGTTTACTGCAGTAAACTTCAGGTGTGAACTTCCATTTAACCATGTCACTTTTAACCAAACTACCACCACAGTTGCAATCTCCCCAGGAAGGACAAGCCCCCAGACATTGTTTGGCCAGACGTGTGCCACTTTGCGCACCAGTGCACGCGGTGATCACAAGCTTTGGCATGCAATGCGCGCGCTCTAATGGCGTTGGCCGCATCCAGGATGGATTCTAGCTCCGGCCCCTCTCCCTCTCGCCGCCTTAACGCTCATGAGCCTGTCCAACAGCAAGCCCGCGTTGTCGCCATCCTCCCGAAGCCTTCTCCCACTCCGTCAGCTCTCCTCGCCGCGCGCCCACGGGAAACCTGTAGCCGACCGTCTCCATTCGCGCCATGGCTTCTTCCTTCTCTTGTCCCTGAGCTCTACTCATCCCTGTGCACCGCTGTAGCTCTGCTGCACCTCTCCGTCGCCTTCCCCGAGCTCATGCGCGAGCACACGCGTCCGTGGCGCCGGCCACGCGTCCGCGACAACGCCAGCACGGCTCCCCCTCTCCCTGGCTATAAATAGCCATCCCCGACCTTGTCCGAGCACACCAGCAACCCTCCCTCACTCCATTAGCCATCCTCGACCACCCAACTCAGTTCGAGAAGCTCTCCTTCCCTCCCACTGCTGCCATGGCCTCTGCCTCTGCCCCTCTATGATTTCGGTGGTCCGCACCTCCTCCCTGCCGCTAGCCACCACCAGTGAGATCCCCTCACTCCGGCGATCCTCCCCATGCCCTCTCACCCTTGCTGGAGGCACTATGGCCACAAGCCCATCTCCACCCGTAGCTTCCCTCCGCCATAGCCCCTGTCCTCCTCGACCTCGTGTCCCCGGCGACCGTGCTACCTTGGAACGGAGCCGCCTCGTCATCCCGAACCTGCCGGTATCCTCGGCGCCTTGAACAGTGGCCAGAGCTGCTGGCAACCCTCGCTGGAGCCGTGCCCCTGCTCTGCTCCGTCGGGCACGCGCGAGGTAGGAGATGGAGACGAGGCCAGGCGGGCCCCCTCCTTTCCCCGACCCCACCAGGCAGCGACCCAGGCGGCCGGTCCCGCCACTGCACGTTGACCTGCCTGGTCCACGTGGATAAGTGACGGGCCCCATCCCCATGGGACCCACCCGTTAGCGACCACATGCCCAGTCCCGCCTCTGCTGACTGGGTAAGTGGAAGCGTCAAGTGGCGGAGTGCATTTTCTATTCTAGGAAAGCGTATTCTTTGTTTTACGCTTTTAGTTTCTACTTAGGCCCAGGCTGAAAAACATTTCTTTACATATGGGACCCTGGCAGAAAAACTATCATATCTTTTTGCTCGAGACTCCGGTTAAGGTGAAACCAAAGCCCAATTCTTTGTTTCGTCGAGCTTGTTCTGTTGGATTCATTTTCACTATGGTTTGACACTGTGAAAATGACCTTTTTTCCCTTGCACGAAAGCAGCCCCTCCGAGAGAGAACTGTTTTCGGCAAACAATTTTGCGGCTTCCCCGCACTTCTTCCCGGTGATTTCTTCATCCCCAGGCAAGCCACAATACCCACTTGCATGATAGTCATGCAGTAGCCATGGTTTTCAACTTGAATATTTATTAAATGTTTTCTTGTTTAAAATGTGGTTATCGTTGTTTCAGTAATGATTCCTGGTTAGTGCTTACCTTCTTGCTATGTTGTTATGCACCTAGTTGTCATGCCCTGCTAGTTGTTAGTATTCCTTTCATATGCTTATGCTTGCTAGTAGTACATGTTGATGTCGGTAATGGTCTTCCGTGCATGACTATCGTCTGTTCAGAGTGCCGTTGTTATGCATGTTTTATTGCATACTGTTGGTTAAATGCTTGCATTGTTGTTATGTTCTTGCATGATATTTATTGTTGATGCTAGTGGTCATGCTATGTTTCTGAGAAGTGTGTACTTGTGATGTTCATGTTAGTCAGTATGCCATGCTCAGTTGGATATGATTCATTGTTGATATAGTGGATAGTTATGTCGTACTCTCATGCTTATGTTGATATCATGCTCATGCTTTGCAATTGCATCATGTTATTTTATCATGGCTCAGCATATTTGCATTCAAGTTTAACCGGATTAAATTGAACTTGAACAACTGTTGGCTGAGTCATGGTGCCACCATATCGAGCTGACCAGTGCAAGCACACTTGCCGGTATGGGAAGGTCCTAACTAGGTCTATTGTCATGCCTCTCGCCGGTGCCTCCAACTAGGGAAGGTTATGGGCGTGCTTACCTTGATCAGGTAGGCGGACAAAACCTTGTGTGCCCGTAGATTGGATGATAAGCACTTTTGTCCCTGTTTGGGACGGGCCACGAGGGTTTGTGTCTTTGGTAGACACGGGGCCACCCATGACTTAGCCCAAAGGGGAGTTGGTCGGAGTGGCCGGGAGAGTGTCATGGCAGTAGATCGGTTTTGTCGGAACACCGTTGGTCCACCCGAATGGGAGTGCGAGGCCATGGGTTCCGTAGTGTGGGTACAGTGTACTAACCTCTGCAGAGTGTATATTAAAACTATCAATAGCCGCGCCCGTGGATAAGGGCCCAGTTCGTGTCAGTTCCACTGTGAGTCAACAGTATTAATAATAATGTGTTTAATAACAACCCCAGTTCGATGAGGAGATAAGTTGGTTGTGATCGCCGGAAGGATCACGGTTTGAGACCAAGTGTTGGTCATGATTGTGATCGCCGGAATGATCACCATGGTATCAAGGATACCGAGTTGTTTGATATTCGTGATGTTGTGCGAGAATCATGGGTAAAGATCAAGCTCCTCATGGTCATTTAATGATTACTATGGTATTGTTTATGCCAAGCTTGATTTGATCCTGAGATGATCGTGTAATGTCCGCGGTTGGTAAGTGTTGCATGTGATGGTTATGAGATAACCCAAGTAGAATAAATGGTGCATATAGTGTCATCATGTTGCATGCTGGTATTGTCAGACATATATTGTTCATGCCATGATATATTGTTCTAGTAGCATTATGTTCATATTGATCATGCCATGATCATATTGTTCTAGCAGTATTATGTTCATGTTGTTCATGCCATGTTATTCTGATGATATCATGATAATTCTTGCTCAACTTGTAATTGCCATGATGTTGTTTGTCTTGAATGCTTCTGGTTATTGTGAGCTTGCAAGTACATTCAATGTACCGACCTGGCGTGTCATGCCAGTTTGCAGGTCGTGCCCGGATTGCTTGCTTGTTTGGTGTTGTTCCTATGTTCGCGAGATAGGATAAACATTTCAGCTAGAGTCCCTACGGATTGGAGTTCACCACCGTCGTCGTTGTTCCGCTGCAAGAAGTTTTTCCGCTGTTTCGAGTTGTTCTGCTGCTTGTATAGAGCAACTGTGGTTGGCGTAGTGTCGTCATACCGATGTTATTCATTGTAATATCGAAGACCTTGTATTCATATTCGTGTTATAATAGAAATCTGGTTTGTTCTATGGTAAGCAGTGTCGTATTCCAGAAGACTTCTCCTCGATCTCTGGGCTGGAATACGGGGCGTTCCGGTTTTTCTGAGTCGGGTGCCACAAGGTGATGGATTAAAACCATATATTTCTTCAACAGGCGGTAAATTAAGACCATGTATTTCTTCCATAGGAGGTAAATTCTTAACATCTTTAGCTTTAATACCCTTTTCTTTCATAGATTTCTTTGCCTCTTGCATATCTTCAGGACTGAGAAATAGAACACCCCTTTTCTTCGGAGTTGGTTTAGGAATAGGCTCAAGAGTTGGCTTAGGAAGTGTCCAATTATTTTCATTTGGCAACATATTATTCAATAGAATTTCAGCTTCATCCGGTGTTCTTTCCTAGAAAACAGAACCAACACAACTATCTAGGTAATCTCTGGAAGCATCGGTTAGTGCATTACAAAAGATATCCAGTATTTCATTTTTCTTAAGAGGATGATCAGGCAAAGCATTAAGTAATTGGAGAAGCCTCCCCCAAGCTTGTGGGAGACTCTCTTCTTCAAGTTGCACAAAATTATATATATCTCTTAATGCAGCTTGTTTCTTATGAGCAGGGAAATATTTAGCAGAGAAGTAATAAATCATATCCTGGGGACTACGCACACAACCAGGATCAAGAGAATTAAACCATATCTTAGCATCACCCTTTAATGAGAACGGGAATATTTTAAGGATTTAAAGTAGTGAGTTCTCTCATCATTAGTGAACGGGATAGCTATATCATTTAATTTAGTAAGATGTGCCACAACAGTTTGAGATTTATAGCCATAAAAAGGATCAGATTCAACCAAAGTAATAATATCAGTAACAAACATAGGTGACGTAGCATAAGCAGGATCATATTTCATTCTAGCATTCAGAGTTTTTTTTGTTTAAGCTTAGCTAATAATTTCTTAAGATCACTTCTATCATTGCAAGCAAGAAAGTTTCTTTTAGTTTCTTCATCCATAACATAGCCCTCAAGCACAACAGGTAATTCATATTTATTAGGAGAGCCTTCATAATCACTTTCATCAGTATTATCAGTTTCAATAATATCATTCTCTCTAGCCCTAGCAAGTTGTTCATCAAGAAATTCACCAAGTGGCACAATAGTATCAGGCATAGAAGTAGTTTCATCATAAGTATCATGCATAGCAGAAGTGGCATCATCAATAATATGCGACATATCAGAATCAATAGCAGAAGCAGGTTTAGGTGTCGCGAGCTTACTCAAAACAGAAGGTGAATCAAGTACAGAGCTAGATAGCAGTTCCTTACCCCCCCCCTCCTAGTTGAGGGATAAATCTTGGTTTTTGGATCTCTTAAGTTCTTCATAATGATAAGCAGATATAAATCCCAAGTGACTCAATGAATAGAGCTATGCTCCCCGGCAACGGTGCCAGAAAATAGTCTTGATAACCCACAAGTATAGGGGATCGCAACAGTTTTCGAGGGTAGAGTATTCAACCCAAATTTATTGATTCAACACAAGGGGAGCCAAAGATTATTCTCAAGTATTAGCAGCTGAGTTGTCAATTCAACCACACCTGGAAACTTAATATCTGCAGCAAGGTATTTTGTAGCAAAGTAATATGATACTAGTGGTAACGGAAGCAAAAGGTAACAACAACAAACATAATGTTTTTGGTATTTTGTAGTGATTGTAACAATAGCAATAGAAAAGTAAATAAGCGAAGAACAATATATGGAAAGCTCGTAGGCAATGGATCGGTGATAGAGAATTATGCCGGATGTGGTTCATCATGTAATAGTCATAACACAGGGTGACACAGAACTAGCTCCAATTCATCAATGTAATGTAGGCATGTATTCCGAATATAGTCATACGTGCTTATGGAAAAGAACTTGCATGACATCTTTTGTCCTACCATCCCGTGGCAGCGGGGTCCTAGCAGAAACTAAGGGATATTAAGGCCTCATTTTAGTAGAGTACCGGACCAAAGCATTAACACGTAGTGAATACATGAACTCCTCCAACTACGGTCATCACCGGAAGTGGTCCCGATTATTGTCACTTCGGGGTTGCCGGATCATAACACATAGTAGGTGAATATAGACTTGTAATGTGAAGCCCCAAGACCGGAGTTTCAGATGCCTTCCAGGGTTTCCGAGTTTAGTCATGTGATTTGTTTTGCTTGTTGCATTCCTCTTTGCATATTTTGCATTGAATCATGTCATCATGCCATCTTTTTATCAAAGCTAACTAAAACTTTCTTAAATAAATTGCATGGATCTTCGATCCATTTAAACCAAGGTAACTCACATGGTGATTCTCTTTACAACATATATCCCAGTATTAGGGAGCTATAATAAATATTCCTTTATTTTGGAATTCACCATAACACACTTGCAAAAATAACCCCATGACTTTTCGAGTTGATCCCCAAACCTTGCCCAATAATTCTTTTCCCTTTTACCGGGGTTCCTCCAAAAATCCAAACATTTTTGGACCTTCCTTTTACCAAGTCCTAGTTCAAACCCATTTGAATTAAATTCAAATGAGTTTGAATTTACATCTTTCAATCATGCCTTTTTTCTATTTTTCTTGGAACCAGCGCATTTTTGCGAGTCCGGGAAAATCAACATCTTGCCCAAATTCCTTTCCCTAACCCCCCCCCCCTCTTCCTTTTCTTTATCTCTAGTGCTGTTCTGTTAAAGAAAATTAGAGAGAGGGAGAAGAGAGTCCAGCCCAACTGGGCCTCTCACCGGCCCAACCTTCCCCACCCACGTCGGCATGTAGGCCCATCCCCGCAAGCCCACCTACCCCCGCTCTAACCCTAGCACCCCTGGCCCAATCCCCTCTTCCCTCGTACCCTTCCACCCAGCCCCGCCAGGGAGAAGCCCGACCCCATCCCCGTGCACTCGATTCCCTCCTCACTCGACGCGTTGTCAGAGAGAGACCAGTGCCGCTCTTCCCGATCCCCATCTCTCCCTCTCGACCAGGCCCTCCGCCGCCTTCGCGGCCATCATGGCCCTGCGCCCTCAAGCTCGAGCGACCGTCGCCGCTCCGTGCACCCCGGCCATCCTCCTACGCCCCTCGCCTCTGCTTCACGCAACTCCGTCCTCTGTATCCTTGCCTCGACCTTGAGCTCCTCTATCGCTTGTCGCGGATCTCCGCTTCCTCTTCCTCGCGTGGCATGGATCCCCGCCGCGTGCCTGGTTGCTCACCCGCAAACCCCCTCCCCGTGTGCCCCTACTCCCCTCGCCTCCTCGTTGTTGGCTCCGCCTGCACTGGAGCACGCGAGCAGCAGCAGCCTGAGCCGCACCCTACCTGCACCGCGCCATCGCCGACCAGAGACCAAGCGCCCCTACTCCTCCTGGTATGTCCTCCTTTGTGCGGAGCAGCACCACCACGGGTCCTCGACCCGAGCTGTTACTCACCACCGACCAACGCCGACCCAGGGCAGGACCTTGCTAGGTCCACCCCGCTCCGGCCACGACACCGGCAAGACCACTGCTGCATCTGTACACCACGTTGTTGCTCGTTGCATGTCAAGAGCGTCATACTTCTATGTGATTACCAATCCTTCTTGATCATCGAGGTTGTCTTTTCAATTCTTTCCAACCGGTGTTTGTTTCATCCGTCCCCAAGTTGCCTTTGTTTTCCTACCCACACATCCCTTTTTCTTAAAGGACTCGGATTTCTTAAGCAAATATCCATTTTATGGATGTGAAGCTTCCCCATTCTTTTCCGTCAATGTTCTTATCTGGTGATTCTTAGGAAGATACTAACGGAGCCTCAAGTTCATCATTCTTCGTTCTCTTTTCCTCTCAAGTGGATTCAATTCAAGCTTTTAGTGTTGATCATATTCCTTTCCTCGTTTCAAATGTTAAATCATGCCGGTGCACCTCTTAACCTTCCACTTCTCACCATTCAATTGTTCCGTAGTGCTGAAGATATCTCAGAAGATTCTAGTTTCCATTCTCAATTTGTTCAAGTTCTTTTGAGGTTGTTATCTTATTCAAGCCATTTAATTCAACCAGCGCAGTCTCCCTTTCAAGTAATCGTTCAACGGTCTTTTTCTCTTGAGTGGGCCCTAGCCCATATGTCTTTTGCCAGGGTCTTACCTGACTCTTCTAATTTTCCGGAGTAATTTTTGAATTCCTTTCAAAGTATGACGGAAGAATGAATTATCATCAGTCATATGTATTTCTCCAAGATCGGTCAAATTCTTTTCATCGTCGGTTCAACCTTTCTAATTTTTTCCAGAGTGCCTCAACAATTTGTGGTGGTGTTTCTCATCTTCATTCTCAACACTTGAAGAACGAAGAAGAGTTTCTCTCAAATCTTGGTTCGTTCTCTCGAAGATTCATGGTTCTAGCTTGATGCCATCCTCTCATAATTGTTTTAGATTGTGAGAATTCTTTTCACCCATGCGGAGCATTTCAAGAGTCTATCAGTTTGATTCTCTGAAGGCCATCATTTAGGGATTATTCATATTCGGCTTTAAGCTCTTGTTCTCCAAATCTTACTGGTGCATCGCTCAAGTACTCTCTAGTCAGTTCATGATCTATTCGTTCTCATGATTCAAATTCCCCCAAGTATCTTCATTCGTTCTTTAATTGTTCCCGGTGTTTCTTTATTTTTTCTTCGTTCTTTTTCAATTCTTACGGTGGTTTGTTCAAGTTTCTTCTTCCTTCATTTTCATATCAATTCATTCGTTGTTTTCAAATCCTACCGACGATTCGTTGAAGACCTTCTCAAGTTTGCAATATACCTATCTTAATCCTTTCTACGAGAATAAGTAGTATGTCAAATAAGCATAATGTAATTGTTATTCTTGTTTCATCCAAGTGATTAATTTCTTATTCCAAAGGTTCATCAAAATTCTTGATTTTATTTGTTCATCTTTCTTTTCTGGAGTTCCATATTTTTCAGCATTATCTCGTTGCAAAGCTCCATCTAAATCATCGCAGGGCTTCACCTTGTGTTTTCAACTTCTCCTTCCTTTCGTTTGATCATCCTTTTGTTACCGGAGTTCTTCATGGAGGCTCTACATAATGGCTCATCAAAGATATAATTGCTTCTCAAAGTGTTCATCGGGATTCTTTTCAAAGGAACTCAAGTGTTCTTCATATTGCATTCCGAAGTGCATTTGTTCTACCTTATCTTTTGAGGTGGTGTTATGTCATTTTGAAGGCTCCCTTCTTGTGTCATGATTCACAAGTCGGCCGAAATGACATATTTTAAATCCATCATTTTCAGCTCATTCAGGACATCTTTTCAACCCATCAATCCCTTCATTGGAGTATCTTGGGTTATATTTAACCTAAAGCTTTCCCTAAGGGTTGTTGCTATTTATGGTGCTTATAAATGACCCGAGTTCTTCATTTATCCTCCCGGTGAAATAAGTTTCTCGTCTCCTTGTTGATATCAATCCAATCTATTATTTCCGTTAGTGGCGGTGTCGGTGTCAAAACCGGCGGATCTCGAGTAGGGGGTTCCGAACTGTGTGTCTAGGCCAGATGGTAACAGGAGGCAGGGGACACAATGTTTTACCCAGGTTCGGGCCCTCTTGATGGAGGTAAAACCATACGTCCTGCTTGATTAATATTGATGATATGGGTAGTATAAGAGTAGATCTACCATGAGATCAGAGAGGCTAAACCCTAGAAGCTAGCCTATGGTATGATTGTATGTCATCCTACAGACTAAAACCCTCCGGTTTATATAGACACCGGAGAGGTTAGGGTTACACAAGGTCGGTTACAAAGGAGGAGATATACATATCCATATTGCCTAGCTTGCCTTCCACGCCAAGTAGAGTCCCCTCCGGACACGAGACGAAGTCTTCAATCCCGTATCTTCATAGTCTAACAGTCCGGCCAATGGAGATAGTCCGGCTGTCCGGAGACCCCCTAATCCAGGACTCCCTCAGTAGCCCCTGAACCAGGCTTTCAATGACAATGAGTCTGGCGCGCAGTATTGTCTTCGGCATTGCAAGGCAGGTTCCTCCTCCGAATACACCACGGAAGAATTTTGAATATAAGGATAGTGTCCGACCCTGCAAAATAAGTTCCACCTACCACCGTAGAGAATAATATTTCCACAAATCTTAATCCGCTGAGACGTTTTGGCAACATGACATTATGCCATGGCCCGGTGCTTATTCGAACCGTTTTTCTTCAACCAGCTCCACACATAACGCGAGGCAGTTTCTTGACACGTCTTGTCAAAGCAGAGATCATGTTCCCCCAATTATGGTATTCTCATTAATACGGTCGTGGGTAACCCAACCGTGTCTAGGACTCCTAGATTATCGGCAAGTCCAAACGGCCATGGTGAGGACGCTTGATATTCACCCTCTTTATAAAGGGACAAGGTTTTTGCCTTTTCCCTCTCGTGCTCAATCGAACCCCTCCCCCGCCTCGAGTTCTAACACCCAAAGCCCAGGTCAGGTGCTTCTGATCTTCAATCATGTCCGGATCCGGCCTTCAAGGCCGATGGATGCCCTCCTCCGTCACGAAAGAGGATATCAAGAAGTTGAGGGAGGCCAGATACCTGACCGCCGAGGTTTCGCATCGGCTGCCTGCTCAAGGACAGGTCGTCCCCACTCCCGAACCCAACGAGAACGTCGTGTTCGTCTCCCACTTCCTCCGAGGCCTAGGCCTCACTCTGGATCCCTTCGTCAGGGGTTTGATGTTCTATTACGGGCTAGATTTCCACGATCTAGCTCCAGACTCCTTTCTCCACATCTCGACATTTATTGTCGTGTGTGAGGCCTTCCTCCGCATTACCCCTCACTTCGGCCTGTGGCTCAAGACATTTGAAGTGAAGTCGAAGATGATCGAGGGGCAACATGCAGCGTGCGGAGGCGCATCAATAAGCAAGATGGCAGGAGCTCCGTGGCCGAAAGATTCCTTTCCAGAGGTGTCCGGATTATGGCAACGGGAGTGGTTTTACATCATGGCTCCCAGAAGTGCCAAGTGGGCGGCTGCCCCCGCTTTCCGCTCGGACCCCCCACCACAACTGATGTCATGGATTAGCAGAGGACTGAGCTAGGGTCCAGCCAAGGACGTGCCTATACTGCAAAGCTGCATTCAAGATCTCTTCGAGGGAGATTTTAATTTGGTTGTGGTAGTGCAAGTTATGCTGGTTCGTCGAGTCCAGCCCTGCAAACGCCGGCCCCTTCGCTTATGGTAGTTCAACCCAGAAGGACCGCGTGCTATTCAAAGTTTCCCCGGCCTGACGCATGAGGAAATGTACAAGTCATTCTTCGGACCTCAAATAGAGTGTCCGGATACTACCGAGGACATGGTCCTGAGCAGT
This sequence comes from Triticum dicoccoides, assembly GCF_002162155.2. Taxonomy (NCBI): domain Eukaryota; kingdom Viridiplantae; phylum Streptophyta; class Magnoliopsida; order Poales; family Poaceae; genus Triticum; species Triticum dicoccoides. The sequence continues at coordinate 371,247,221 of NC_041386.1, read as the reverse complement.
AACCGCGTCGCCGAACAAGTAAGTAATCCTCTAGCCGAACACAACGTCTTTTATTCATCATGACGTCATCTCTGAGAAATCGCTCTTTGACTAGGACTGGCTAACAAAAGCGAAGATGATTCGATGTTCGGCCCCCCTCCCTGAGGGTTTGGAAAATCAGATGCTGGAAAAGATGCTCGAACTCGCACCTTGCCCCGAGCCCTCGAAGGAAGATACATTGGGGAATAATATGGGCCAAAGTGGGCCCCCATCGCTGCCAGTTCCAACCGACGGAATGAGCGCCTCCATAAAGGAGGATAACCGGGGGAGGAAGAGGACTGCTTCTGAGGATCTGGAAGCCGAGACCTCCAAACAAGAGAAGAAGTCTCCAACACACGGTCCTGCGTCGAGCAGTGCTCTTGCCGCACAAAGTCTGCGGGAGGATCAGCCCTCCAACGAGTCATAAGTGATTCAAAAAATACTTTAATAGTGAAGGGATACTACCGTTCCTCTGAGGAGAATAACCGCCGCATATATCATGCAGTTCGGGTCTTAGCCCTTCTCAGCTGAGCTCGTCTTCGGGGGATCTTCTTCCGAAGATGATGGAGAGCGAAACGCCTCCCCCAGACTCCTCCGCTCAAGAAGCGGGCGACCCCAAAGTGTCGTCACGGAGGGCCTCTCCGGATCCGGTGAGGCCAGAAGATAATCCCATAGTCACCCGAAGTCCCCAATGTCCAGCTATCGAAGAGAGAAAACAATAGAGTCCGGCACCATCTGGTATGCGGTCGGACGTTCTGAGGGAGCTGTTGGAGCGAGCGGCCATCTCAGAAGAACACCGTACGCTAATGGGTATGGTGATGGAAAGAATTTCGTCCGTCGAAAGCGGATTACATGAAGCCTTTATGAGTCTACTGACAGGCTTTGAGGTACGTGAAATGATATTTGATAGTACCGCACATGTTAGGTGTGCCCTATGTAGATAGTAGCCCCTGAGACTCTGGTTGTTGTCGAGAATGGCGGCGAACAGAGGATCATAGTCCCAGGCAATAACCAGACTGCCTTTATGTGCAGGTGGTGGAAGCTCCGGTGGCTAGCTGGACTAGTGAGTTTGCCGAATTAAAGCCACAACTGGATGCGGCAGACGCCAACATTGAGCTTGTTAACAAGCGGCTTGACGAATCACAGGGTAAGTAATGTTTTATGGTGAATGTCACATGATAAGAGCAGCATGATGCCGATATCTTTAATATGTTGTGATTGCGGACGGAGCTGCCACCGTGGAGACCCTTCGGGCGGAACTTGCCCGAGCCAAGGAACAAGCAAGAATTAGTAATGCGGCCGCTTTAAAGGCGGCCGAAGAGTTAAGAGCCGAAAAGGCTGCACATTGCGAGAGCAAAGATAAAATGGCCAAGATGGTTGTAAAGTTAAAACACACTGCCGACCGCTGCCGGCTCCTTGAAGAAGAAAACCGAGCGAAGGCGACGGACCTTGAAAAGGCCGCTGTGGCGATCAAAGACACCCGCTCTGCTATGAGGGCAAAGAAGGAAGAGCTATGTGAAGCCGGGGATATTGCGGCTGGGAAGCCCTTTTTGCTGTGGAGGAAGTTCAGAGATCTTCGGTATGCCCTTCTGGATCGCCTGTGGAGTTCGGCAGACGCATATATGGACTTGGCGGCGAGCGCTATTGATGCGGCCGAATACTTCCGAGATCAAACAGATCGTGAAGTGGACAAGCTGTTCTGGTCGTAGTTTAACGTTCCAGAGCGTCCGCTTCCATTGACTGATCAGGTAGCCGAATGGGCCGAACTCAACAGGTTGTCCGGACTCGCCATGAGGTCCGTCGTAGATCATCTGTGGCCGGAAAAACCGAAGCCGAACAACTATTTCAGCTTAGTGCAGCAGTTCCTTGGAGCGGTGCCGCGCATTAATGCGATGAAGAGGTAGGCGTGTATAGAGGGCTCGCGGATGGCCCTTGCCCGTGTCAAAGCATACTGGGCGGAGATGGATGCTACCACTGTTGCGGCGCAGGGTTCGGCCATAGGCCGAGTGGCTGCCGAGCATTATTTCGAAGAAGTTCTCAAGGGCGCTCGTTTGATAGAGGCCCAGTGCTCAAAGAATATTATGTTTGAGTGACATGTATTCCCATTGTAAACACAATGTTTTTATGAAATTTATTAAGGCTGTATTTATACTTTTTCCCGGAAGTAATATGATGCCTCCTGTGTGGCCGTTTATGTATACATGTGTATAACCTAAAAGATTGCAGTCGTCGGCTTTAGCCCCCACGCATATAATGCGGGGGCGTTCGCAGAAAACGCGTATTCACACTTAACGCAACGTCTTGGTCCTAATAAGGAGGTGATGGCGCAGCGAACGAGGCAACCGGACTATAAGCTTTAACACTTTCACTTAGCCATAGGAGTTTGACAGTGGGGCTACTAGATAGCCCCTGGTGGCTCCGCACTCTCCCGATCTCGGGGTGCGTACATGCCTGGCCGAAAAATGGCCCTTCGTTAAGGCGGAGGAATTCTAACATTCCGATAGGTCATCGAGTGGTTGACCAGTCTCATGCTATATCATGACAGTCAGTTTTTGGCTTTCTCTACTTAGGTGCTCGTCCGGATGAACCAGGGCACAATCACAGTAGTTCTCCTGGTGCTGCCTTAGCCGATAAAGCGGAATTTAAGGCACCAAAACACAGGAGCCAGGCAAACCCAACATTTGACCAAAGACAATGATTCGGAGCTGATGCATATAAGGCCAAACTCGCGACGCCGAACACTCCCTAAGGTATTCGGCCTTTATGGTATAAACCAGGCCTAAATAGTGCCCTTTGTAAGAAGCCCCTTGTGTCCAGGTACGTGCATTATTCTGACGTGGCCACATGCCAAGACGTCAGCATCCTTCTCAATTGTACTGAGAATTCGAGGGATGTGTATCAACAAGAGACAGTAAAAAAGGTTTACACAGGGTCTTAATCTAAAAAGAATCCTTGGAGCGGGTCCCTGCTGCACGTCTGCGCCTGTGTCTCTGTTGTGCCGTATCCTAGACGGGTGTAGCACGATGGTCATCTGTAAAAGAGAGGAACTTAGGTGAAAAAGTTGTCGTGCACAAATGTGGTTTTTTAAAGAAACCATGTATAATTAAAAATGAGTAAAAAAATTGCCACTTGTCTGCACGCGTTGAGCCCCTTGTATTTGTAATAGGGGTGTGGCCCTCAATCTGGTATGAATTACATATAGCTGCGCCGGACTCGTCTAGCCATGTCCATGGTCTTTACGACCTATCGAATGCTTTAGTTTGTGAGGCCGTTTTTAGTGTGCGGCTGATAAGGCAATCGCATTCTTTTCGGCGCGCAAAGATTGCTCAATATTTCCGTTCACTGTAATGATGCCACGTGGACCGGGCATCTTGAGCATGAGGGAAGCGTAATGCGGTATTGCATTAAGGCGAGCAAAAGCTTCACGTCCAAGTAGTGCTTGATTGCCACTTTGGAACGGAGCAATGTGGAAGGTTAAATGTTCCCTACGGAAGTTATCAGGGAAGCCGAATATAACTTTTAGTAGCAGGGAGCCCGTGCAGTGAGCCCCTAGGCCTGGCGTTACTCCTTTAAAGGTAGTGTTGCTATGGAGGATTTTCGTTGGGTCTATCCCCATTTCGCGGATTGTATCCTGGTAAATCAGGTTTAAACTGCTGCCACCGTCCACCAGGACTCGTGTAAAGTGGTCTCCGTTAATTATTGGGTCTAATACCAGGGCAGCCCATCCTGCACGTCGGATACTTGCTGAGTAATCACGATGGTCGAAAGTGATCGTTTGAGACAACCAGTGGCAGGACTTCGCTGTGATAGGCCCTTGGGCATGTCTCTCTGGGAGTGCCGCTTTGCTTCCCTTGATCACGTGTAACACGTTGACTGTTTTGACTTCTAGTGGGAACTTCTTTTGTTCCCCAGTGTCTTGCTTGAGAGGCTCATCCTCGTCTTCGCTTGGTGTATCCTCCCCCTTGTGTACGGCGTTGAGCTTGCCGGACTGCTTGAAGACCCAACATTCTCTGTGGGTATGATTAGCGGGTTTACCAGGGGTTCTATGGATCTGACATACTTGGTCCAGAATTTTGTTTAGGCTGGACAGTTCATCTCTGGCGCCTTTAGAGGGCGGCTTTTGCTGACTTGGCCGAGAGCTTTTGAATTCGGCGTTTGCTGCCGTGCTCTTCGTGTTGTCTTCTTTATTCCAGCGTTTGTTATTGTTGTTGCACCGTGATTTCCCGTTTCCATCTCTAGCTTCAGATGTACTGGGGTCGCTGGTGCTGCATCTGGCTAGCCAGCTACCTCACCCGCGCAAAAGTGGGTCATGAGGCTTGTTAATGCTGCCATTGTTCTCGGATTTTCTTGGCCGAGGTGTCTGGCAAGCCATTTGTCACGGATGCTATGCTTAAAAGCAGCCAAGGCTTCGGCGTCCGGACAGTCGACTATTTGGTTCTTTTTAGTAAGAAACATGTTCCAAAGCTTTCGGGCTGACTCTCCGGGCTGTTGAGTTATATGACTCAAATCGTCCGCGTCTCGAGGTCGGACATAAGTCCCTTGAAATTTTGCCCAAAAAGCGTCTTCGAGCTCTTCCCAGCTTCCAATGGAGTTTTCGGGGAGGCTTTTAAGCTAGTGCTGAGCTGGCCCTTTGAGTTTGAGGGGTAAGTATTTAATGGCGTGGAGATCGTCTCCTCGAGCCATATGGATGTGGAGGATATAGTCCTCAATTCAGACCCCAGGGTCTGTTGTTCCGTCGTATGCCTCTATGTTTATGGGTTTGAATCCCTCTAGAAATTCATGGTCCAGCACCTCATCGGTGAAACATAGGGGGTATGCGGCGGCCCTGTATCTGGGCGTGCCGTGGTGTTCGGATGTTTGGTGTGTTGCATCGTGTGCTGGAGTGCGCTTGCGCGGTCCATAGAAGGATCTAGTTGCTCCATCCTTTTGATGAGAGCACTTGCGTGGATCGCGTATTGGCTTCTGTGCGGCGTTGCTTGCCGCTCCAAGTTGGCCGTGAGGTCGTCTATCCGGCCGGGTGGCCGTTTAATTTTTTGTTGCGGGGGATCTAAGGCCTCCTCATCGAATTCAGGTAGCAACTTCTGCTTCGGGTAGCTCTTGGTGAGGCGATTACCGCCATACTTCGCTGCTGTGTTGAGTATTTTACTCCATCTGATTTGGAGTGTGTCTTGCGCCGCCTTGAGCCTTTGCTTCTGCCTTTTTAGACTCCTCGCAGTGGCAACGAGCCTTTGATGGGCATTTTGTTGCTCCGGGCATCTGTACGGTGTTATGTCCTCTGGACTATTATCCTTGACAGAGTTGGTTTGTTCGGTTTGATTCTCCGCGTTGCCGTGGTCCGGCAGTGGTTCGCCCTACTATAATGCTGGGTCTATATGATCATTATTTCTATCAAGGCGGGATTTGGGGCGGCGCTTACGCCGCCACTTTGACTGCTTCTCGAGGGGACAACCCTTCATTGCGTCCTTCTGTTCCTCGTCGTCGTTTTCCTTTGGTGTGTCCACCATGTATACATCAAGTGATGAGGTGGACGTCCAGTGCCCTACGGGCAGTGGTTCCTCTTTGTCTCTCGCATCGTCGTCCATACTGTCGATGTTTTCGGAGTCGAAGTCGAGCATGTCGGTTAAGTCATCGACAGTGGCTAGTAAGTGGGTGGTGGGTGGGTCGTGAATTTCTTCGTCGTCCGCATCCCAGTCCTGCCGGACATAGTTCGGACAGGATCCTCCTGATAAGGATAGAGACCTTAACGAGTTCAGTATGTCGCCAAAGGGCGAGTGCTGAAAAATATCCACGGAGGTAAATTCCATGATCGGCGCCCAATCAGATTCGATAGGAACGGGCGCAGGCGGTTCGGAGTCCGTGGCCGGAGAAGGATCCGGCAGTTTAACAACACGGCTCTCGTGCAAGGTAAGGTCGATGTTCGGCTTGATCGCCGCTGAGGGTAAGGCCTCCATGGCGGGGTCCATCCACCCGTCCGCGGAAGGCGCAACTGGCTCCGAATTGAGGGTCGGAGCGGCTGCCGGTGCGATCTCCTTAACACTGTCCGATGGGAGAGCTAAGTCATAATCATCATGACCGCGTGGCGCACAAGGCAGAGGCTCGAATCCGTCGAAGATCGAATCTCCACGGATATCGGCCGTCTAGTTTAAGCTTCCAAACCTGACCTGGTCGCCAGGGGCGTAACTTTCAATCTGCTCCAGATGGCCAAGCGAATTGGCCCGCAGTGCAAAGCTGCCGAACACGAAGATCTGTCCGGGGAGAAAAGTCTCACCCTGGACCGCATCTCTATCGATGATAGTAGGAGCCATCAAGCCTAATGGCAACGACATAGAGGAACTCTCAATGAAAGCACCAATGTCGGTGTCAAAACCGGCGGATCTCGGGTAGGGGGTTCCGAACTATGCATCTAGGCCGGATGGTAACAGGAGGCAGGGGACACAATGTTTTACCCAGGTTCAGGCCCTCTTGATGGAGGTAAAACCCTACGCCCTGCTTGATTAATATTGATGATATGGGTAGTACAAGAGTAGATCTACCACGAGATCAGAGAGGCTAAACCCTAGAAGCTAGCCTATGGTAAAATTTTATGTCGTCCTACAGACTAAAACCCTCCAGTTTATATAGACACCGGAGAGGTTAGGGTTACACAAGGTCGGTTACAAAGGAGCAGATATACATATCCATATTGCCTAGCTTGCCTTCCACGCCAAGTAGAGTCCCCTCCAGACATGAGACGAAGTCTTCAATCCCGTATCTTCATAGTCTAACAGTCCGGCCAATGGAGATAGTCCGGCTGTCCGGAGACCCCCTAATCCAGGACTCCCTCGAGCGGAATTTCACTTCATAGTTTTGAGATGTTCTCCATAAGCCCACTACAACCTTGTTCTTTTCGTTGTTGGTTTTCCAACAACTCCGTTCGACCCTTCTCCTAAATATGCTTTTCAAGCTCATTTGAGGTAGAATATGTTGTTTTCTCCTCTGTTCTTTTGATTCCATTCTTACTTTTGTTCAGGAGGCATTGTGATGTTGCTCTCTTCAACCCAGCATCTTGTTTGTCAAGATCTTGTTCAATTCCTTCCATTTACAGTCGGAGTGCTTCCCAAATTATACCATTCTTTTCCCTCTCTATCTTGTTTTTAACCGGAGTGTTGTGGCCTCTGCTCAAGTTCTTTTCGCCTTATCAAGCCTTGCATCTCTTTTCGACCGGAGTGCTGTCCGAATCTGTTGATCCTTGTTCCTCTTTTCTAACCGATTGTTTTCAACTTCGTTCGTCTCTGCTGTATTCTTCTGTCCAATTGTTTAACCTCTCAAGGTTCATTGGTTTCACTCGTTTGTCAAAGAAGCAACTTTGTTTTACCTCTTCATCTTCCGTTTCTCTCCGGTGCCATCCTAGATCTTGGGACGAGATCCTCTCGTAGTGGTGGAGTGTTGTGACGCCCCAAGACCGTAGTTTCAGATGCCTTCCAGGGTTTCCGAGTTTCGTCATGTGATTTGTTTTGCTTGTTGCATTGAATGCATTCCTCTTTGCATATTTTGCATTGCATCATGTTATCATGCCATCTTTTTCTCAAAGCTAACTAAAACTTTCTTAAATAAATTGCATGGATCTTCGGTCCATTTAAACCGAGGGAACTCACGTGGTGATTCTCTTTACAACATATATCCCAATATTAGGGAGCTATAATAAATATTCCTTTATTTTGGAATTCACCATAACACACTTGCAAAAATAACCCCATGCCTTTTCTGCTTCGAGTTGATCCCCAAACCTTACCCAATAATTCTTTTCCCTTTTACCGGGGTTCCTCCAAAAACCTGAACATTTTTGGACCTTCCTTTTACCAAGTCCTAGTTCAAACCCATTTGAATTAAATTCAAATGAGTTTGAATTTACATCTTTCAATCATGCCTTTTTTATATTTTTCTTGGAACCAACGCATTTTTGTGAGTCCGGGAAAATCAACATCTTGCCCAAATTCCTTTCCCTAACCCCCCTCTTCCTTTTCTTTATCTCTAGTGCTGTTCTGTTAAAGAAAATTAGAGAGAGGGAGAAGAGAGTCCAGCCCAACTGGGCCTCTCACCGGCCCAACCTTCCCCAGCCAAGTCGGCCAGTAGGCCCATCCTCGCAAGCACCCCTGGACCGATCCCCTCTTCCCTCGTACCCTTCCACCCAGCGCTGCCAGTGTAACGCCCATGATGTGGGTATATCTCCCACGTGTCGAAGCAAGACTTAGAGGCATAACCACATTGTAAGCAATGTCGCAAGAGGGGTAATCATTACACATCCCATTTACTGAATAAGTAAGAGGTACAGAGTTGGCTTACAATCGCCACTTCACACAATACATGACTATAGCATTACATCAACCAGATACAATCAAGGTCCGACTACGGAACCAAAATAAAAGAAGACTACCCCTAATGCAAAAGATCCCCGATCGCCCCGACTGGGCTCCTCTACTGATCAACTGGAAACGAAACAACACAATGAACAAGATCTTCATCAGGCTCCTCCTTGAGCTCGGTTGCGTCACCTGCACGGTATCATCGGCACCTGCAATCTGGGTTTGGAAGTAAACTGTGGGTCACGGGGACTCAGCAATCTCACACCCTCGCGATCAAGACTATTTAAGCTTATGGGTAGGAAAAAGGTATGTGAGGTGGAGCTGCAGCAAGCACTAGCATATATGGTGGCTAAACTTACGCAAAAGAGAGCGAGAAGAGAAGGCAAAGCACGTTCGAGAAACTATGATCAAGAAGTGATCCTAGACTACTTATGTTCAAGCATAACTCCAACACCGTGTTCACTTCCCGGACTCTGCCGGAAAGGGACCATCACGGTTACACACGCGGTTGATGCATTTTAATTAAGATAAGTTTCAGGTTTTCTACAACCAGACATTAACAAATTCCCATCTTCCCATAACCGCGGGCACGGCTTTCGAAAGTTCAAAACCCTGCAGGGGTGTCCCAACTTAGCCCATCACAAGCTCTCACGGTCAACGAAGGATATTCCTTCTCCCAGGAAGACCCGATCAGGCTCGGAATCCCGGTTACAAGACATTTCGACAATGCTAAAACAAGACCAGCAAGGCCACCCGCTGTGCCGACAAATCCCGATAGGAGTTGCACATATGTCGTTCTCAGGGCACACCGGATAAGCTAAGCGTACGGGAGCCAACGTAACCCAAGTTTCCATGGGACGGCCCCGCACGGTGCTCTGGGTTGGACCAACACTTAGAGAAGCACTGGCCCAGGGGTTTAATAAAGATGACCCTTGGGTTGGCCGACCCAAGGGAAAAAGAGGCTAGGTGGCAAATGGTAAAACCAATGTTGGGCCTTGTTGGAGGAGTTTTATTCAAGGCGAACTGTCAAGGGGTTCCCATTATAACCCAACTGCGTAAGGAACGCAAAATCAAGGAACATAACACCGGTATGACGGAAACTAGGGCGGCAAGAGTGGAACAAAACACCAGGCATAAGGCCGAGCCTTCTACCCTTTACCAAGTATATAGATGCATTAATTAAATAAGAGATATTGTGATATCCCAACATGTAAAACATGTTCCAACAAGGAACAAACTCCATCTTCACCTGCAACTAACAACGCTATAAGAGGGGCTGAGCAAAGCGGTAACATAACCAAACAACGGTTTCCTAGGACAAGGTGGGTTAGAGGTTTGACATGGCAATATGGGAGGCATGATAAGCAAGTGGTAGGTATCATAGCATAGGCATAGCAAAAGAGCGAGCATCTAGCTAGCAAAGATAAAAGTGATTTCGAGGGTATGATCATCTTGCCTGAAATCCCGCAAGGAAGAAGAACGAGTCCAAGAAGAAGACAAACGGACGTAATTGAACGAATCCTCACCACACGACGTTATCGGAACCAACCCGAAGAAGCAACACCGGAAAGGAGCAAATAACATAGTAAACAACGAACACATGAACAAGGCATGATGCATAACCAAGTATGATGCATGTCCGGATTAATGAAGCATGGCATGGCAAAGTGCACATGCAATCCTACAAATTAAGTGGAGCTCAATATGCAACTCCGTTGCATATTGACGGAACACCACATTCAAGTTATTTAGTTTGATCTCGTTTATGTACTCAACAATATTAAATGTTGTTTCGCATGGCAAGGGGTGAAGCATAGTAAAACTACCTATCTAGGCAAGTTTAAATGAGGCCGGAACAACAAGCAACAAGTCCGGAAAAACCTCATGTGCATATTTATGGATTTGGTACTTATCTACCCTAAACACAATTTTAGAATTGTTAAACATGCAAGGTGAAGACACCATGTTAAACTAGGCATTTTTCCACCCCATTTACATATAAAGTTTATTAAATTCGGAGTTACGGTTATTTAGTTATGAATTAAATCATCTTAACAAGTTATTTAAGCAAATTAATGCAAACAACAGTTTAAACATTTTAAACATGGATGAAAATGACATATTATGAAACTAGATGAAAAACTAAGCATATTTCATATGTAAATTGTTTTAATCCAATGCACGGTTGTGAAGTTATTAAATGCATGAAGTTAGGGGGGTTTTCTGTAAATATGTAGTTTTTCTGTAAATAGCAAAATTCGCAGCGCATGGAAAAAAGATTACATGGGCCGAATCTGACTAGGCCAAGGGTACAGGAGAGGGCTGGAAGGGCTGCTCACCCATGGGCTTGGCACGGTGAGGCAGGGGCGAACTGGGCCGGCTGGGGTGAGGAGTGTGCGCTGGGCCTTGTGTAAGGAGGCCCAGGCGCGGGCAATCTGGAGAGGGGCCGACTATGAACGAGCTGGCAGGCCGCGGCTGTGGAGCTGGGGCTAGGCTGACTTGCACGGGAGGCGGGGCCGAGGCGTGCGATATGCAAGACGCGGCCCAGGCGCGGGCACGAGGAGGCTGGATCGGGCGGTGAACGCTTGGGATGAGCGTGCTCGATGTAGGGGAAGCAGAGGTCGTGGCGCTTGTCTCCCTCGAATAGAAGACACAGCAGCGGGACTGCAATGGCGCTGGTCCTCATGCACAGGAGCAGGGCCAAGCGGAAGCAGGACTTGGTGCGGACAAATCGAGGGACTCGACGAGGTCTTGGGCGGCAGAACGGACGGATCCCAGAGGTCCTGACGAGGGGGAGCCAGTTCCTGGTAGTTGGAGTGCGGGACGGCTTGATGAGTAACAATGGGTGGTGCAGCTTGAACTTGTTGTGGCCACGGTGATGAACGGTAGGGACGATAGGGCGCAAGGAAGGAGGTGTGGAGCACCAGATCCGAAGCAGGGGAATGGGAGGAGGTCAGATTCGGCGCGGAGCAAGCTCGATTCACCATGGCCGTTCTGCGGATGCTCCTGCAACAGACGGACAGGAGACAGAGAGATGAGAGGGAGAATCGGGAGGAGCACGGGAGAGACAAGAAGGGCCAGCGGCGCTTATCTCCGGTGAAGCTTGCGACGGCAAGGTGGCGCGAGGTGTTGGTCCTGCGGGACTGAGGGCGAGGCAGGAGATTGGCCCGGAGCTGAAAATGAGGGAGTTGGTCGGGATCGGCTGGGACTGGGTGGACGGATCTGGGAGGATCCCGATGGCGATGATGAGTGGGTGGCGGCGGCGGAGACGAGTGGAATTTGGTGGATGGGACAAAGTCCCTAGATTTTAGGTTTGCCCACTATTTATATCACAAAGGGATTTAGGGTAGAGGCTATCACGTCCCTACGATCGCAATCGGACGGTCATGAATAAAATAGTTAGGGAGTCCAAATAAGAAAATGGAGACGTTTTGTAGATGTTTGGGGACGATCTGAGTCCAACGGTGGCGACTGTCCAGGTCGGGTCCGAGACAGTTTCGGGCGCGCGAGAGGGGTACAAGCACTGCGCAAATAGGGGTAGGCTCGGCCTAGGTGGACTGTGTAGAAGGCCATGGGCTAACAGGAGAGAAGAGAAGTGCAGCCCGGCAAGGTTTTCGGAGACCGAAACGTCCGACGTTTGCCCGGCTATAATGCCGCTATAGTTTAACATTGGGGTGTCAAATAAACTCCGAATGCGATGAAACTTGCGAGGCGACCTACTGACAACATAACAACACCGCATGCCAACTTTCAACCCATTCCGAGAACATTTTCCGACCACTTATAAAATAATATTTCGGAGGTACCGCGGGCGCTTGCAAGTGTGTCTGGGCTCAGAACGGACAACAGACGGAACTGGGGAACCCGAACGGATGCAAGTTTGAAAACATGATGATGCAATGCACATGATGACATGATGAAATGCAACACGCAAGAAAATGACAAGGCAACAAAAACGAATAACCGGAGGACACCTGTCGCATCGGTCTCGGGGCGTCACAACACTCCACCACTACAAGAGGATCTCGTCCCGAGATCTAGAATGGCACCGGAGGGAAACGGAAGAGGATAAGGAAGGGGCAAAACTAAGTTGCTTCTTTGACAAACGAGTGAAACCAAAGAACCTTGAGAGGTTGAACAACTTCGAGAAAAGAATACAACGGAGATGAACGAGGTTGAAAACACTCCGTTAGGGAAGAGTAACAATGAAGAACAAATTCGTATAGCACTCCGGTTAAAATAGATGCAAGACTTGATAGGACGAAAAGGATCAATTACGATAAGACTCTGGTTAGAAGAGGAATAATAGACACAACACTCCGGTTAAGTGAATAAGCAAAGAAAAAGAACACGGTCCTCACAACTTGAGATGATGATAGAAAAGAGCAACATCACAATGCCTCTGGAAGGAAGAAATAGAAGACAGATAATTGAAATAGGAGAAAGGAGAAGAAAATGCTAACTTTTGCCACAAAAGATCTTGAAAAGGCATCCTTAGGAGGAGGGTCGAACGGAGTTGTTGGAAAACCCACAACGAAAAGAGTAAGCTTGATATGGACTTATGGAAAAACATCTCGAAACTATGAGGTGAAATTCTACCACTGACGGAAACAATAGATTGGATTGATATGAACAAGGAGACGCGAAACTTATCTCACCGGGTGGATAAATGAAGAACTAGGGTCGTTTATAAACACCATAAATAGCAACAATCCTTAGGGAAAGCTTTAGGTGAAATATAACCCAAGATAACTCCAATGAAGAGATTGATGGGTTTCAAAGGATCTCATGAACGGATTGAAAATGATGGGTTTAAAATATGTCATTCCGGACAACTTGTCAATCATGAACACGAAGGAAAATTATCAGCAATGACATAACACCACCTCAAAAGATGAGATATGAAGAACTGCACTTAGAAATGCAAGATGAAGAATGCTTAAACTCCTCAAGACAAAACATGTGTTGAGCACCATGTTTATATTAGAGTATAGATTGGTGGATCTTAGCTCTGAGAGAAATCTTGAAGAACAATTGAAGAATGAAAGGAATCCTTGGCGAACCACCATGTAGAGCCTCCGTGAAGAACTCCGGTAACAAAATGATGATAAAAGAAAGAGAAGTTGACAACACAAGGTGAAGCCTTATAATGATTTAGATGGATCTCCGTGGTGATATAATTGCGAGAGCTTGGAACTTCGGGAAAATAAAAAAAGATGAAACAATTGAAAACCGAGAACTTGATGAACCTCCGAAATAAGGAATTGAATTTACTTGATGAAACAAGAATAAGAATTACATTATGCTTATCCTTCATCAATTAAATTGATGACAAATAGCTAATTTGGCATACTATTTATTCTCGTTGAAAGGATTAAGATAGATATAGCGCAAACTTGAGAAGGTCTTGAATGAACCACCGGTAGCATTTGACATAACGAATGAATTGATATGATAACGAAGGAAGAGAAATCTTGAACGAACCACCATAAGAATTGAAAATGAACGTAGCAAAAGGCACAAATCACCGGGAAGAATTGGAAAAACGAATGAAGATACTTATGGGAATGTAGATACATGAGAACGAAGAGATCATGAGCTGATTAGAGGATATTTGAATGATGCACCAGTAAGATTTGAAGAACAATAGCTGAAAGTTGAGAATGAATAAACCCGAAATGATGGCCTTCCGAGAATCAAACTGAAAAGACTCCTGAATTGCTCCAGATGGGTGAAAAGAAATCTCACAATTGAAAACAATTATGAGAGGATGGCAGAGAATGGAGCAAGATTTAAAAGAAACTCTTCTTCGGTCTTCAAATGTTGAGAATGATGACGAGAACCAGCACTGGGAATTTTTGAGGCACTCCGAAATGAAAATTGGAAAGGTTGAGCCAACGATGAAAAGAATTTGAAAGATCTTGGAGAAACCATTTGACTAGTGATGGATCATTCCTACGTCAAACTTCAAAAAAGAATTGAGAATAACTCTGGGAAAATAAGAAGAGTCAGGTAAGATCCTGGAAAAAGACCTGTGGGTTAGGGCCCACTCAAAAGGAAACACCATTGAAATGATTGCTTAGGAAGAGATAATGCACCGGTTGATTTAAATGGTTTGAATGAGATAACATCCTCAAAAGAACTTGAACGAATTGAGAATGGAAAATCTTGAATATTATGAGATATCTTCAGCACTCCGGAACAAAATGAATAGCGAGAGGTGAATGATTAAGAGGTGCACTGGCAAGAGAAAACATTTGGAACGAGGAAAAGATATGATCGACAAGGGTTGACTTAAATCCACCGGAGAAGAAAGAGAACGAATAATGATGAACTTGAAGCTTCCTTAGCAACTACACGATAAATCACCAGATCGAAACTTGAAAGAAAAGGATGAAGAGACTTCAAATGAATAAAATGGATAGTTAATTTAGAAATCTGAGTCCTCGATGAAAAAGGGTGGGAGGGTGGGAAAACAAAGGCAACATGGGACGGATGAAACAAACTCCATTGAGAAGAAATGATAATTGATCTTGCTGATGTTGAAATGATCGGATCCACTTGAAGAGAAACACGCCGGTTGAAAGGATTGACATGACAATCTCGATGATCAAGAAGTATTAGTATCCACATAGAAATATGAGAACACCGCTTAGGAAAGGTATGGAATCAACATTTGACTTCAAAGCAACTCGAATACCACAACTAAAAACAAAACAAAGGATTGGCTTGCAGAATAAGCCGGAACAAACATATGGTAGAGATTTCGTCCGAAGTTTTCGTGGTGGGGCCTACATGGGCTCGATCGTACAACACCATCATGTACAAGGCAGTGCACATGACATACGAAGCGTCCCTGAGTCAGCATAGCCAAGGACTCTTTAAGACGCAACGAGACCACTGTAAAATCAACCGTGGATAGGCGGACCACTAGACGTCGAACCCCAATCTCATATCATACATCTATCGAAAAGATATCCTAGGAGCTACTTGAATTCCCACTTATAAACTCCTGAAATTTTCCGGTTATGCAATCAGGTGTTGGGGATACATGGGAAGCATAATATCTCACCCAAAACTAACAAATCCTACATCCAGCTGTATCCATCCTTCAACACATAACCAAGAAACCTTCGGAAATCATTTACCTCAACCTTCGAAAAGCATCCGTTATACAAGTTATGGCAATACTCCCGAACTCCCGCCCCAGTACTGGGTGGCGTCGAGGTTATCTCACCAACAACTGCATAAAATAGATTTTTGATGTCGGCGAAACTCAGGTATTCCAGAACTACAACGATAAAATTGTGACGACAACACCTCGGAGCTCAACTCCCCGGGACATTGCCACAACCCCTAAATGTCAGGAGGCACCAAGAACAATGTTCTCGTCACAAAACCATCGGAACGATTCCAAGATACCCGCGTGATCCTACAAAAAATTCGTGAAATTTGAGAAGAGAAGAGTCAAAACTCTACGTCAGGATGCCTCACCAGAGCGATGAAGGGACTAAGGAGTAAAAAGAATCCTACTCTCCGATATATATATTCCTAAAAGACTCAAAACATTTTTCTAGACTCAACAACGCCAGCGATTCGATCAAGTAGGGTGCTCCTAAGTCGGGGAAGGCTCTGATACCAACTTATAACACCCATGATGCGGCTATATCTCCCACGTGTCGAAGCATGACTTAGAGGCATAACCGCATTGTAAGCAATGTCGCAAGAGGGGTAATCATTACACATCCCATTTACTGAATAAGTAAGAGGTACAGAGTTGGCTTACAATCGCCACTTCACACAATACATGATTATAGCACTACATCAACGAGATACAATCAAGGTCCGACTACGGAACCAAAATAAAAGAAGACTACCCCTAATGCAAAAGATCCCCGATCGCCCCGACTGGGCTCCACTACTGATCAACTGGAAACGAAACAACACAATGAACAAGATCTTCATCAGGCTCCTCCTTGAGCTCGGTTGCGTCACCTGCACGGTATCATCGGCACCTGCAATCTGGGTTTGGAAGTAAACTGTGGGTCACAGGGACTCAGCAATCTCACACCCTCGCGATCAAGACTATTTAAGCTTATGGGTAGGAAAAAGGTATGTGAGGTGGAGCTGCAGCAAGCACTAGCATATATGGTGGCTAAACTTACGCAAAAGATAGGAAGAAGAGAAGGCAAAGCACGCTCGACAAACTATGATCAAGAAGTGATCCTAGACTACTTACGTTCTAGCATATCTCCAACACCGTGTTCACTTCCCGGACTCCGTCGGAAAGGGACCATCACGGTTACACACGCGGTTGATGCATTTTAATTAAGATAAGTTTCAGGTTTTCTACAACCAGACATTAACAAATTCCCATCTGCCCATAAGCGCGGGGACGGCTTTCGAAAGTTCAAAACCCTGCAGGGGTGTCCCAACTTAGCCTATCACGAGCTCTCACGATCAACGAAGAATATTCCTTCTCCCAGGAAGACCCGATCAGGCTCGGAATCCCGGTTACAAGACATTTCGACAATGGTAAAACAAGACCAGCAAGACCATCCGCTGTGCCGACAAATCCTGATAGGAGCTTCACATATCTCGTTCTCAGGGCACACCGTATAAGCTAAGCGTACGGGAGTCAACGTAACCCAAGTTGCCAAGGGACGGCCCCGCACGGTGCTCTGGGTTGGACCAACACTTAGAGAAGCACTGGCCCGGGGGTTTAATTAAGATGACCCTTGGGTTGGCCGACCCAAGGGAAAAAGAGGCTAGGTGGCAAATGGTAAAACCAATGTTGGGCCTTGCTGGAGGAGTTTTATTGAAGGCGAACTATCAAGGGGTTCCCATTATAACCCAACCGCGTAAGGAACGCAAAATCAAGGAACATAACACCGGTATGACGGAAACTAGGGCGACAAGAGTGGAACAAAACACCAGGCATAAGGCCGAGCCTTCAACCCTTTACCAAGTATATAGATGCATTAATTAAATAAGAGATATTGTGATATCCCAACATGTAAAACATGTTCCAACAAGGAACAAACTCCATCTTCACCTGCAACTGACAACGCTATAAGAGGGGCTGAGCAAAGCGGTAACATAGCCAAACAACGGTTTGCTAGGACAAGCTGGGTTAGAGGTTTGACATGGCAATATGGGAGGCATGATAAGCAAGTGGTAGGTATCATAGAATAGGCATAGCAAAAGAGCGAGCATCTAGCAAGCAAAGATAGAAGTGATTTCGAGGGTATGATCATCTTTCCTGAAATCCCGCAAGGAAGAAGAACGAGTCCAAGAAGAAGACAAACGGACGTAGTCGAACGAATCTTCACCACACGATGTTATCGGAACCAACCCGAAGAAGCAACACCGTAAAGGATCAAACAACATAGTAAACAACCGACACATGAACAAGGCATGATGCACAACCAAGTATGATGCATGTCCGGATTAATGAAGCATGGCATGGCAAAGTGCACAGGCAATCCTACAAATTAAGTGGAGCTCAATATGCAACTCCGTTGCATATTGACGGAACACCACATTCAAGTAATTTAGTTAGATCTCGTTTATGTACTCAACAATATTAAATGTTGTTTAGCATGGCAAGGGGTGAAGCATAGTAAAACTACCTATCTAGGAAGATTTAAATGAGGCCGGAACAACAAGCACGAAGTCCGGAAAAACCTCATGTGAATATTTATGGATTTGGTTCTGATCTGCCCTAAACACAATTTTAGAGTTGTTAAACATGCAAGGTGAAGCCACCATGTTAAACTAGGCAATTTTCCACCTATTTACATATAAAGTTTATTAAATTCGGAGTTACGGTTATTTAGTTATGAATTAAATCATTTTAACAAGTTATTTAAGCAAATTATTGCAAACATCAGTTTAAACATTTTAAACATGGATGAAAATGACATATTATGAAACTAGATGAAAACTAAGCATATTTCATATATAAATTGTTTTAATCCGATGCATGGTTGTGAAGTTATTAAATGCATGAAGTTAGGGGGGTTTTCTGTAAATATGTAGTTTTTCTGTAAATAGCAAAATTCGCAGCGCATGGAAAAAAGAATACATGGGCCGAATCTGACTAGGCCAAGGGTACAGGAGAGGGCTGGAGGGGCTGGTCACCCATGGGCTTGGCCCGGTGAGGCAGAGGCGAACTGGGCCTGCTGGGGTGAGGAGTGTGCGCTGGGCATTGTCCAAGGAGGCCCAGGCGCGGGCGACGTGGAGAGGGCCCGGCTCGGAAGGAGCTGGCAGGCCGCGGCTGTGGAGCTGGGGCTAGGCTGACTTGCATGGGAGGCGGGGCCGAGGCGCGCGATTTGCAAGACATGGCCCAGGCGCGAGCATGAGGAGGCTGGATCGGGCGGTCAACGCTCGGGATGAGCGTGCTCGATGCAGGGGAAGCAGAGGTCGTGGCGCTCGTCTCCCTCGAACAGAAGACGCAGCAGCGGGACTGCGATGGCTCTGGTCCTCATGCACAGGAGCAGGGCCAAGCGGAAGCAGGACTTGGTGCGGACGAATGGAGGGACTCGACGAGGTCTTGGGCGGCAGAACAGACGGATCGCAGAGGTCCTGACGAGGGGGAGCCAGTTCCTGGTAGTTGGAGCGCGGGACGGCTCGATGAGTAGCAACGGGTGGTGCAGCTTGAACTTGTTGCGGCCACGGCGATGAACGGGCAGGCGCAAGGAAGGAGGCGTGGAGCACCAGATCCGAAGCAGGGGAACAGGAGGAGGTCGGATTCGGCGTGGAGAAGGCTCGATTCACCATGTCCGTTCTGCGGAAGCACCTGCAACAGACGGACAGGAGACAGAGAGATGATAGGGAGAATCGGGAGGAGCACGGGAGAGAGAAGAAGGGCCAGCAGCGCTTATCTCCGGTGAAGCTTGCGACGGCAAGGTGGCGCGAGGTGTTGGTCCTGCGGGACTGAGGGCGAGGCAGGAGATTGGCCCGGAGCTGAAAATGAGGGAGTTGGTCGGGATCGGCTGGGAATGGGTGGATGGATCTGGGAGGATCCCGATGGCGATGATGAGTGGGTGGCGGCGAGAGACGAGAGGGATTTGGTGGATGGGACAAAGTCCCTACATTTTAGGGTTGCCCACTATTTATATTGCAAAGGGATTTAGGGTAGAGGCTATCACGTCCCTACGATCGCAATCAGACGGTCATGAATAAAATAGTTAGGGAGTCCAAATAAGAAAATGGAGACGTTTTGTAGATGTTTGGGGATGATCTGAGTCCAACGGTGGCGACTGTCCAGGTCGGGTCCGGGACAGTTTCGGACCCGCGAGAGGGGTACAAGCACTGCGCAAAGAGGGGTAGGCTGGGCCTAGGTGGACTGTGTAGAGGGCCATGGGCTAAGAGGAGAGAAGAGAACTGCAGCCCCGCAAGGTTTTCAGAGACCGAAAACGTCCGACGTGTGCCCGACTATAATGCCGCTATAGTTTAACGTTGGGGCGTCAAACGGTCTCCGAATGCGATGAAACTTGGCAGGCGACCTACTGACAACATAACAACACCGCATGCCAACTTTCAACCCATTCCGAGAACATTTTCCGGCCACTTATAAAATAATATTTCGGAGGTACCGCGGGCGCGTGCAAGTGTGTCTGGGCTCAGAACAGACAACGGACGGAACTGGGAACCCAAACGGATGAAAGTTTGAAAACACGATGATGCAATGCACATGATGACATGATGAAATGCAACACGCAAGCAAATGACAAGGCAACAACAAGGAATAACTGGAGGACACCTGGCGCATCGGTCTCGGGGCGTCACAGCCAAGGAGAAGCCCGACCCCATCCCCGTGCGCTCGATTCCCTCCTCGCTCGATGCGTCGTCAGAGAGAGAGAGAGTAGCGCCGCTCTTCTCAATCCCCATCTCTCCCTCTCACCAGGCCCACCGCCGCCTTCGCGACCATCGCGGCCCCGCGCCCTCAAGCTCCGGCGACCATCGCCGCGCCATGCACCCCGGCCATCCTCCTGCGCCCCTCGCCTCTGCCTCGCGCGACTCCTTCCTCTGTATCCTTGCCTCGACCTCGAGCTCCTCTGTCGCTTGTCACGGATCTCCGCTTCCTCTTCCTCGTGTGGCATGGCTCCCTCCCGCGTGCCTGGTTGCTCGCCCGCAAACCCCCTCCTTGCGTGCCCCTGCTCCCTTCGCCTCCTCGCTGCTGGCTCCGCCTGTGCTGGAGCACGTGAGCAGCAGCAGCCTGAGCCGCACCCTGCCTGCACCGCGCCATGGCCGACCAGAGACCAAGCGCCCCTACTCCTCCTGGTATGTCCTCCTTCGTGCGGAGCAGCACCACCACGGGTCCTCGGCCCGAGCTGTTACTCACCACCGACCAACACCGACCCAGGGCAAGACCTTGCCAGGTCCACCCCGCTCCGGCCACAACACCGGCAAGACCACTACTGCATCTGTACACCGCGTTGTTGCTCATTGCATGTCAAGACCGTCTTCATGGATTTACGCCAAGTACCACTACCGCCAAGTACCTCTTCGCAAGACCAAGTACCTCTCCGAACGAACGTGAACAACTGCCGTCGCAAGAACGGGACAGGAAAGTCCAAAGACCCCAAGTACCACGACACCGATTACATGAACATCTACGGAATGTGTATGACTACATGGCGTTGCACCAAGTGCCCCGATGGCCAGAGCCCTCGGATCCATCAAGCTCGTCTACGAACCGAGAATAACTACCGCCTCCGAAGAACCGTGTAACGGAATCGTCAAGTTCGACTATGACTCGTGTATGACTACGCGGAATTCATCGGATGCCAAGTTCAACGATGCATCAAGTTCCTCGCCGTGACCCTGAACATCTAACGAAACTCATGCTACGATAAACATGTACCACTACCATCGTCGAGATCGTGAGAACCTCTACCTTCGACCCTAGAGCATGCAAGAACGACTACTTCCACCACGAATGTCCCGAGAACGTCTACTTCCCCTACATCGCATCGAACTCAACCCCTCCGATAACGCACGCTTTGAAGGTATAACCCCGAGACGACTGCCCGTGAACGAATGCATGTGTGATGTGTGAGATGCTCGTGCTTACTCCGTGCTCGAATTGTCGGTGCACATTGCCCCTCTTTTGCCTTGTCACCGTCGTCGACCCATGGGAACCTGGTAACCGGGATCACCCCACCATGTTTTGCACGCTCCCGCCACACTTTCTTTTGCACCGACGTCTCAATGAGTTGTCGGAACCAGAACGTTGTTGTGGCACCGTTTCATTATCATCGTCGGGGCACCCCTTTTGTTTCCGCCACGATGACAAATGCCTCATATCTTATCATGCCAACATTTTCATAAATATTGCATAAAACTTGCATGTCATCCGCATCAAGATAATAACATTGAAAATGTTTAAAATTGTTGTTGCATTAAATTGCTAATGCATATGGGGATTACCGGATTTGTTGCTTGTTATATCCGAACCCATTTAAATTGTTAGATAGTATAGTTTTGTTATGCTTTACCTCTTGCCATGCTAACCAACATTTAATATTGTTGAGTACCTAAACGAGAGTGAACTAAATAAGTCATGTGGTGTTTTGTCAATATGCAACTCATTGCATATTGAGCTCCACTTAACATGTAGTTTTATTTGTTGCACTTTGCCATGCCATGCTTCATTTAACCGGACATGCATCATACTTGGTTGTGCATCATGCCATGATTATGTGATGGTTGTTTACTATGTTGTTTGCTTCTTTCCGGTGTTGCTTCTTCGGGCTAGTTCCGATAATGTCGCGTTTGTGAGGATCCGTTCGACTACGTCGGTTTGTCTTCTTGCTGGACACGTTCTTCCTTGCGGGATCTCAGGCAAGATGACCATACCCTCGAAATCACTTCTATCTTTGCTTGCTAGTTTCTCTCTCTATTTCTATGCCGCGGTTGCCTACCACTTGCTATATCATGCCTCCCATATTGCCATGTCAAGCCGCTAACCCACCTTTCTTAGCAAACTGTTGTTTGGCTATGTTACCGCTTTGCTCAGCCCTTCTTATAGCGTTGCTAGTTGCAGGTGGAGATGGAGTTTGTTCCATGTTGGAACATGGATATGTTGGGATATCATTATATCTCTTATTTTAATTAATGCATCTATCTACTTGGTAAAGGGTGGAAGGCTCGGCCTTATGCTTGGTGTTTTGTTCCACTCTTGCCGCCCTAGTTTCCATCATACCGGTGTTATGTTCCTTGATTTTGCGTTCCTTACACGGTTGGGTCTTATGGGAACCCCTTGACAGTTCACTTTGAATAAAACTCCTCCAGCAAGGCCCAACCTTGGTTTTACATTTGCCTCACCTAGCCTTTTTCCCTTGGGTTTCCTGAGCCCGAGGGTCATCTTTATTTTAACCCCCCGGTCCAGTGCTTCTCTAAGTGTTGGTCCAACCTGAGCGATGTCCGGCGCCCCCTGGGCAACCAGGGTCTATGCCGACCCGACGTCTGGCTCATCCGATGTGCCCTGAGAACAAGATATGTGCAGCTCCTATCGGGATTTGTTGGCACATCCGGGCGGCTTTGCTGGTCTTGTTTTACCATTGTCAAAATGTCTTGTGGGATTCTGAGTCTGATCGGGTCTTCCTGGGAGAAGGAATATCCTTCGTTGACCGTGAGATCTTGTGATGGGTTAAGTTGGGACACCCATGCAGGGTTTTGAACTTTCGAAAGCCGTGCCCGCGGTTATGGGGAGATGGGAATTTGTTAATGTTTGGTTGTAGAGAACTTGACACTTAACTAAATTAAAATGCATCAATCATGCGTGTATCCATGATGGTCTCTTTCCAGCGGAGTCCGGGAAGTGAACACGGTTCTTGTGTTATGCTTGAACGTAAGTAGTTTCAGGATCACTTCTTGATCACTTCTAGTTTACGACCGTGCTTTGCTTCTCTTCTCGCTCTTACTCGTGTAAGTTAGCCACCATATATGCTAGTGCTTGCTGCAGCTCCACCTCACTACCTTTTTCCTACCCATAAGCTTAAATAGTCTTGATCTCGTGGGTGTGAGATTGCTGAGTCCACGTGACTCACCGATTACTTCAAATAGTTGCGGGTGCCGATGATAACCGTAAAGGTGACGCAACCCAGCTCAGTTGGGAGCTCGATGAAGATCGTGTTCATTGTGTTGTTTCGTTTCCTTTCATTCAGTAGTGGAGCCTAGTCGGGGCGATCGGGGATCTAGCATTAGGGGTGGTCTTCTTTTATTTTGGTTCTGTAGTCGGACCTTGATTGTATTCTGGATGATGTAATGCTATATTTATGTATTGTGTGAAGTGGCGATTGTAAGCCAACTATGTATCCCTTTCTTATTCAGTACATGGGATGTGTAAAGATTACCCCTCTTGTGACATGCCTACCATGCGGTTATGCCTCTAAGTCGTGCTCCGAAACGTGGGAGATATAGCCGCATCGTGGGTGTTACATGCAAGATAGGATCAAGAACTCACATATATTCATGAAAACATAATACGTTCAGATCTGAAATCATGGCATTCGGGCCCTAGTGACAAGCATTAAGCATATCAAAGTCATAGCAACATCAATCATAGAACATAGTGGATACTAGGGATCAAAGCCTAACAAAACTAACTTGATTACATGATAAATCTCATCCAACCCATCACCGTCCAGCAAGCCTATGATGGAATTACTCACGCACGGCGGTGAGCATCATGAAATTGGTGATGGAGGATGGTTGATGATGACGATGGCGACGGGTTCCCCTCTCCGAAGCCCCGAACGGACTCCAGATCAGCCCTCCCGAGAGAGTTTAGGGCTTGGCGGCGGCTCTGTATCGTAAAACGCAATGAATCTTTCTCCCTGGTTTTTTCTCTCCGAGCACGAATATATAGTGTTGGAGTTGAGGTCGGAGGAGCTCCATGGGTCCCACGAGGTAGGGGGCGCGCCCAGGGTGGCAAGCACGCCCCCACCCTCGTGGCTAGGGTGTGGGTCCCCTGGCCTTGATCTTTTGCCAGTATTTTTTATTATTTCCAAAAATATGCTCCGTGGAGTTTCAGGTCATTCCAAGAACTTTTGTTTCTGGACATAAATAACACCATGGCAATTCTGCTGAAAACATCATCAATCCGGGTTAGTTCCATTCAAATCATGCAAGTTAGAGTCCAAAACAAGGGCAAAAGTGTTTGGAAAAGTAGATACGACAAAGACGTATCACAGCGGCACTAGAAGTTTGTCCTGGCTCAAGAGGAACACGCTACGCTCGCCCTGTTGGATCATGAAGTGGTGGTTGTTGATGTTGTTGCAATGGTGCAGAGGATGCGGGTGGTGGTTGAGGTAGACGTGTGAGTACCTCATCAAACTTGGTGTCCAACTTGGTTTCAATTGTCTTCTCAGTGTCATCAATCCTCTCCATTGCCTTTCCAAAGTTGGCCATCACGTCTTTCACCTGTTGACCTAACATTTGCTAAAATTTATCATGAAGTTCCTTCTTCGTCATGTTCTCCCAGTCAATCTCGTCGGCTTGTGATCCTGCCATGGTTAGTAGCAATAGAAACACGCAAGAATATGATTGTCCAGACTACTAGAAAGTCACGGTGGTGGGGTGTCACAAATCCTTCAAGCAAATCTCAGATTCTTACCAGTTCTTACCCAACAGTAGGTGGTGACCAGCTAGTGTTGTAGTCAAAACTCTCAAAGCTTGGACAAAGTGATTTCCAGGTGGTGTCAAACGCACGATGGAGATGTATGTGGAGCTGGGAAGACATATGATATGGTAGCAAAAAATGTCAGCAAAAATCAATTCAGAGATGCAAAGTTGAATAAACGCTCAATGACGATACCGTGCTAGTCCTAGGCTAGACTGTGCTAGAGACGCGAGCCTAGAACACTAACAAAATCATGGCACTGCAGGAAACAAGGGAAAAGCACACTGGTTTTTTTGTGCTCATTTTTTTGCCAAAAATCACTATAATGGCGAGTGTCTCAAAACTCTTCCCAAGTCAAAATAACAGGATAGGCACGAAATTTTTCATCTTTTTTTCGACTGCCCGTACCCAAAAACTAGAAACTGGTCAAGAAAAAAACACTATAATGGTGATGGTCTCAAAACGCTTGGAAACACCTAAAAATAGGATAGCCAATTTTTTTAACAAGTGCATTTTTGGAAAATTTTGGGCCTAAACGGAGGGCAGTTTTCTGACTCATTTTTTTTTGAAATCACCCTTCTTCTACTGACGGCAAAATATTGATGAAATCCGAAACCTACTTAGACAAGGAAACACAAATCTGGAAAATAGATCGACTCAGATCGGTGGTGGTATGTGGACTCGGATCGATGGTGGTATATGGACTCGGAGCGGTGGTGGTATGTGGACTCAGATCGGTGGTGGTACATGGAGTCAGAGAAGTAGCGGATAAGCGGTGGTGGTATATGCCAGACGCGATGATGATGGTGAGGCGGCGGCGTAACAACGTGTGAAGAGAACTCGAAACTCTAAAGAAATAGACGCTATGACTAGCAACTTGACACGACGATGCAACCGCGAATTCAACAAAGTAAGCTAGTGAAAATACTATGCAATGGCTCAGGCTGGTTCGGATATAGTGAACTAAACCTAATTTTTTTGTGGATTTTTCATGGACAATAGGTATAATGAACAGATGCGGTCTGAACTACGAAAGACTGGAAAATCTCACTGAGTAACCTGGAAATCTGATACCACTTGATAGAGGCAAAGGTGTCCCATCTTTCGATGAGATGGTGGCTATCGTTTTTGGTAGAGTA
Source organism: Triticum dicoccoides (assembly GCF_002162155.2). NCBI lineage: Eukaryota > Viridiplantae > Streptophyta > Magnoliopsida > Poales > Poaceae > Triticum > Triticum dicoccoides. Next base: position 371,221,089 of record NC_041386.1, on the reverse strand, counting down.
GACTTTGGTGATCCGACTACGAACGTGCGAGAACGTCGCACCTTAGCAATCACTAAACCAACTCCGAGATGTTATTGACCATGCTGGAGCACGATCATCCTGACCATGAGTAATAGAGGCAAAGATGTCTCGTCTTTCGATGAGAAGGTGATTATCATTTTGGAGGAGTAGACTTTGCCGATCCGACTACGAACATGCGAGGACGTCACGCTTTAGCAATCGCTAAACCAACTCCGAGAGGTTATTGACCACGCTGGCACATGATCAACCTGACCACGAAGGTCTATTTCCTACAAGCAAATGAAGAACAAACAAGAAACTAAGATTGCAACCCAGATATTGTGAGTATAAGATGAAAAAATTATTGATCAAGGTGGGTTTCTCTGACGTCTTGCTCTGGTCGTTGAACACAAACGAAGTACGCGAAGTTGCAGCTATGGCGAACTTTAATCTAAACAAAACCCAAAGTCTAAACAACGCCCTAAGGGATGTATGTATGGAGGAAGAGCGGGGGATTTCGTGGCCCTTGGAGTAGGAGTCCGAAACCAACCCTAAGTCTTGTTTCCCCACACATATTGGCTCTAAAAATATCCTATACTCCAATATTTCAGAATTACATGGGCCTGGCCCAATAATAAGGAGACGCAACACCTATAATAGCCTCTGGATGAAATTTAGGAAGTGGCATCTTGTATATTTCGTCCAAGCCTTCATGCACTCATTATGTTGGCTTCAAAGTCCTGAAATCATCACTTGAAACTCCATTCTTGTTCCCCTTGCACATTCCACCATCTCCATGCTTGTTCCCTTGCTCCAAGGTTCATCTTTCTTGTCCAAGCCAGGCCCTTCAATTCTAAGCAAAACAAATGTCTCCAATTTAGGCAGCACCATATTGTCATGAACATTGGAATCCTTACCAAGAAACGAAAGTACATGCTAATTCAATTGGCGTGCGCGAGCTCTAGTAATTGGTCCAGTATGTATAGAAGCAGGGGCTGAGGGTGTAACAATTGTATTGATGTCCTCATCAATGAGGGTCTATTTCCTGCAAGCAAACGAAGAACAAGCAAGAAACTAAAATTGCAATCTGGATATTGTGAATAAAATAGGAAAACATTATTGATCAAGTGGGGTTCTATGACATCTTGGTCTGGTCAGTTGAACACAAACGAAGTATGCGAAGTTGCAGCTATGGCGAACTTTTAACCTAAACAAAACCCAAAATCTAAATGACGCCCTAAGGGCCATATATATGGAGGAAGGGGGATTTAATGGCCCCTTGTAGGAGGGGTCTGAAACCAACCCTAACTCTATTATCCCCACACATACAGACTCTAAGAACATCCTATACTTCTGTATTTTGAAATTACATGGGTCTGGCCCAATAATAAGGTGAAGCAACACCTATAATAGCCTCTGGATGCAATTTATGAAGTGGAATCTTGTATATTTCGTCCAAGGCTTCATGCACTCATTATGGTGGCTTTAAAGTCCTGAAATCATCACTTGTAACTCCGTTTTTGTTCCCCTTGCGCATGCCATCATCTCCATGCTTGATCTTGCTCCAATGTTCATCGTTCTTGTCCAAGCTGGGCCCTTCATTTGTAAGCAAGACAAATGTATCCAATGTGGGGAGCATCACATTCTCATGAACATTAGAACCATTACCAACAAACGAAAGTACTTGGTAATTTAATTGGCATGCATGAGCTCTAGTAATTGGTCCAGTATGTATAGCAACAACGGTTGTGGGTGTAACAATGGTATTGATTTCCTCATCATTTTCTTCAATTTGTTGGAGCGAATATTGTGGGTTATACCGTGATTATATATATAACTACCTGTGATGATTTAAAACTTGACATGAGAGATAGATTCGTTCACGCTTATAATACACATGACATGAATTTAAGAAACTGTAGTGTGTATAATGAGGTAGTGACACCATAACAAAATATTATGATCATTTACAAACTACCTTGATACACTTGTGATTGGGCAAAAATGTGAAGACGATTTGATATATTTTTGGGAGGATTAAACTGTTATATTCAAGAGATACTAATTCATGAAAAGTGTTCAACTTGCTTGCACAGCTGAACAGGAAATAAAAAGACGTGTTGCCCACAAGAAAAGCAGGCGCAAGGTGAAAGTCCCAAGAGTTTAGACGGTTGCTGATGAATAATTAGGCTTTTTCGTGTTTAGTTTAATCTAGAAAAATAGTGGATAAAACATGAATAGCAATATAGTGGTGAAACTAGAAACTAGCAACAATTCATTGGGACAAGTCATGCAATCTAAATCATAAGCAAAATGCATCGTATCCATGTCAGCCTCTACTAGCAATAAACCAAATGCTAGCCCTAACACTGAGAATAAGATGGCATACGGAATCATAGCAGAAGGTGCAGATGTCCCAATCGTCTAGTCGCTGAAGAGGTCGTTGACGTCGGGGAAGAAGTTGTCATTGGGAAACTCGTCGTTGGTGATGTCGTCGTCGTAGCCAGAATGAACAAGAATGCAGCAGTCGTGCAAGAATGCTCCCAAAAAACCTAATCACCCCTCTCTCATACCGGATCACAAGAGGCGGGGTTTTGGAGGCTTGCTGTCCCACTCTCCGGTGCACGCCAGGAAGCGAGATGGGAAAGAGGTAGACGGTGCAATGCTGTGGAACAATTTGAGGAGTTGTGTCTCGTCGGGAAGAGGAGCGACCTCTTATAGGAGTAACGAGATGTAACTCAAATGGACGCACTAATTATCATGAAGGAGAGGAGAAACAGACACACTAAAAATCCTATTAAGGGGTCAGTTTCGTCTCCCATTAGTAGGCAAATCATTTCAAGTTCTTGCATGGAAAAATATGCTAGCACACACGGTATGAAGAAACCAATGTACTAACGAAGAAATGAAACCGAAACCAAAATATTGATGCCATCAATGAGGAGATGAATGCCAACATTCACCACCATTCGGTTTCTTTTTTCCACTAGCGCAAATTTTTTAGCTTCTTTCTTGTCATGCATGAAGGTGCCACATGGGCCTATGGGATTTTCCTAGAAATTGTTGGATATAACAGATGGTCTAAATCCCAATAATTCTATCAATTCCCGACCAGATCCCAGAGGCACATCAAGTTTTCCTATGGTTCCAAAACATTGTTTATATACCAGTATTTCGGTGGAGACTGTTAAGTTGAACTTCCACCTTGAACTCCATGCTACACTCGTTCACAACTCGAACTGTGAACTGGGCCTTGAACTGCAAGTTTTGTGCAAACAAGTTTCGCGTAAAATACTTGACCGATACTAGACTGTTGAAAAACTTTCCTGCGGGTCAGAACATATACATCATACTCCGAGGCCTCTTCATGAGTTTATTAGAGAGCACACTACTGCAGGATGCTGCTAACGCGACACTACAATCAGAGACCCTTTGAGAAACTGTGTGTGATGCAATAATCGCAAACGGTGTTGTATGAAAACCGTCAGAAATGTGTAAAACATTTGCGATGATGGATGCATCAAACACGGTTCAGGTTTTAGTTGCGTGTGCGATGAAGGGCATGCGGTTTAGTTCAATTAGCTGTTTGCAATGAGGAGGAACGAAAGAAACAGGCTGCCAGATGAAGGCATGTGCAATACACAGCATACGGTTCACTCGGATGAATTGTTTGTGATTAGGCAACACAAAATAAATGGTCAGCCTGATCAAGGTGTGTGCGATGTACATCATATGGTTCACTCAGATGAACTATTTGTGATTAGGCAAGAGAACAACAACGGTTCAATATAACAAGATGTGTGTGATACATGGCAAACAGGTCTGTAATCAGAAATATGTGTGAAGACCGATAATAACGCAGACAATTGCTTCTAATAAGATGTATGTGATATGCTCTGTCTACACAACATCTATTGGCCATTGTGGGACGGGCGGTCATCCGGATACGCCATAAGGACGTGAAGAGGCATTCCTATCGGCAAGGACTAGCTGTTCTACCAGTAGCTCATGTAAGAAAACTATCAAGTTAAGTGAGCTCAGGCTGGATGGGAAGTTGTGTCGATGACCGAAATGCCCCATTCCCTCGGCTAATTTAACCGCGAGGTCCTTGCTTTTTATTTTTTTATTTTTTTTAACACATGTTAAAGAAGGTCTATCGCATTACTTTTTGACAATGTGCAATACGTGGCATACAGTTGATCCATCTGACCTATTTGTGATGGAATAGGATGTGTGTGTTGTGGGAAAACGCTTGCTAGTATTCAACCGTTTGGGATTGATCAATTCATCACCGACGGGTTCCCTTGTGTGGTCTGTGTTCATATGATCATCATCTACTTCTTGTGCTAGCTCGATGCTAAGTTTCCATTAATTGATGGCATTTTATGAACACGCCACCGTTTCCTGCCATTTCCTCACCTGTTTCCCGCCACCCTGCTATATTGCGCATAGGGGGCACGCGATGCACGGAGGCGACAAGCTCGTCGACGAGGAAAACGAGCACGCGCCATGCTAACCCACCAAAGTGCCGCCTCTGCTATCAACCTCGTCGACGAGGAAAACGAGCATGCGCCATGGCCCGTCGAGGCCGAGGCGCTCCCCGGCAATGCGATGGACAACGCTGTGATGCGCGTCATCACCAGGGTTGAGCAGACCTTTGGCGCATGGCGCTTGAGTGCCGCGGATCAAGATAGGCATGTCAGCACCGACAGGCTACAGCTCGCCGCACAACATGATCGATGTCACATCCCTAGCTGCTGATAGTGCTCTAGGCTAGCTCATGTGTGCATCATGTTTAAATTCTGAAAATTTGAACTGAGGGAATTTTGGAAGCCTCAAAAACTTAAATAAAAGAGGGGCAAAAACCCTAGAAATCTCATTCATTGCTCCAAAATGCTCTTCTTAAATGTTTGATAATTTTTGGTAAGGGTTCTGGTCCCAACCAAAATATTGAACATTTTTAAGGAATTATTTTTGGGACTTTGGATTTAATTCATTAGCTATTTGAATTTGAATTATATTCATATAATTAGAATATAATTTCAAATACCCCTGATATATTTTATAAGCTTTTGGAAAAGTCCATTTAGCAATATAAAATATTCAGAGGAGTTTTTGGCATTGTTTGAATTATTTTAAATTCAAAACAGTGGCAAAATAAATTAAATAAAGAAAACAGAACTGAAATAGAGAAAAAAATAAAAAGAGCAAAGCCTACCTGGCCTTACCCGTGCAGCCACCAGAGCCGGCCCAGCTCCTGTGCTGGTCCAGCACTGTGCGGCCCAGCCCACCTCCTCCCCCTTGTCCTCTTCCTCCTCTGCCAGGAGGACGAACAGAGGCGAGGCGTGGCGCGCGCCGACGCTGCCTCGGCCACCTCCTGCTTCCCCTGGCCACCTCCTGCTTCCCCTGGCCGCGTGGATGAATGCCCGATGACGTCCCGATCCGCCCGACCTCTCTCACTCCTCCCCTGCTCCCTCTCTCGCCGTTTTCCCACCTCACCGAACACGCTCGCCGCCGCCGACGAGCTCCCTCGTGGCCACCGGCCACCCCTAGCCTTGCCGATGCGCTCAAAGGCTCCGCCTCGACCCCCTCCTTCCTCCCCACCGACCCACGGCCCTCCGGAAGCCCTGCAACGCCGCCACCATCGCCGTTCCGTCGCCGGCCACCAAAGCTCACCGCTGTCGATTCGCCGCCTCCGACGCCTCCCCGAGCTCCCCGAGGCCACCGATGCAACCCCTGTGAGCCCCTCTTCCTCTTCCCCCTTCCCTCAAGCTCGCACTCATCCCCTAGCCTCTTCCTCCACCGCGGCCGAGAGTTTCTCGCCGCCGGCCATGGCGTGGCCGTGGCCACAGCCACCCCAGCTCGTATCCGAGCCCACTGACGTGCTCACCGCGATCTCAGGAGTCCGTAGCACGCCCCAGCTCCTCCTGCCGTGCTCCCTAACCCCGACCCCGAGCTCGCCCGAGCTTCGGCCGCCGCCGAGGTCGACGCCGTGCTCAACTCCGGCCACCTCGCGGCCTCCCGTCCGTTCCTTTGGATGCGTAGGAGCAAGAGCTTCTCCCCAGTGCCCTCAGCGCGCCAAACCACCGCTCGTAGCGCCAAACCCGCCACCACCCGAACTCCGGCCGCCGCCGTCGTCATGATTGCCGTCGCCTCCGGCCACCCTAGCTTCTTCCGTTGGCCCTGTTAGATGCGCGCGGGTCTGGGCATCCCGTAGAGCCCCTCCGCCGCTCTTTTGGTCATCGGAGGGCGAATCCCGAAGCTCTCCGCCGTCCCTGGCCTCGCCGGCGACGAGCCTCGGGTCATCTCCGGTGAGTTTGACCCGGGTTTGACCCCCTCTCTCTCACTGACCTGCGGGCCCCGCCCGGCTAATTAGGTTAGGTTAGTTTAACTAAGCTAGGTTAGTTTAGTTAGACGCTGACACTCGGGACCCACCGGTCAGGGGTTGACCGGACTGTGCCACGTTGACCTGCTGACGTCATCATGACATCAGGCTGACGCAATAAGTATTTTCTGGAATTAAAATAAATCAGGAAATTCCAAAAAATAGCTAAAACTTCAATAAATCATAGAAAATTAACCGTAACTCCAAATGAAATAAATTATATATGAAAAATTATCAGAAAAATTCAAGGAATCCATCTGTACCATTTTCATGCATGTTAGAACAACTTATAGCTGCTGTTTAGCACAAATCAATTAAATGGCATTTGAATAATCACATAGGGAGTTTGAATTTGAATCTTGTATTCAAACCAACCCTATTTAATCTGTTGCTAGTTGCATTAGCTCAAAACACATTCATTTTGCCATGTCATGATCATGCATCATATTGTGCATTGCATTGATTGTGTTCCTTTTTGTGTTGCCGGTATTTGTCCCCTCTCGATAGACGTGATACCGATGATGTGATCGTTGACACTGATGAAGACTCAATGCTATCTTCAGAAGTGCCAGGCAAGCAAAACCCCCTTGTTCATTCCGATACAATCCTACTCTCTCGCTCCTGCTCTCTTTTACTGCATTAGGACAACAACGATTCATCTGTTACTTGCTGCGGTAGCTGAACCCCTTTATCCTTTGCACGACCTGTCATTGCCACAGTAAATAGATGAAACCCTTTAGCATGAGTAGGAGTTGTTTGAGCCCTGTTGTGCCTACTCATTCATGCTTGTTTGTCATGCCTGCTACTGCTTAGAGTTGAGTCAGGACTGATTCATCGGGGATGAATCAGAGGTGTGTGAACATGTCCTACTGTGTGTGACCTAAGTGTGTGAACACGATTTGGTAAAGGTAGCGGTGAGAGGCCATGTAGGAGTACATGGTGGGTTGTCTCATTGCAGCCGTCCTCAGGAACTGAGTTCTGTGTTTGTGATCCATGATTCAGCTACTACCACGCATTGGGCCCGAAACCAATGGACCCTCTCGGCTTCTTGATCACCCTTGTCCTCTGTCCAGGAGTTGCAAGTAGTTTCTGGTGTTTGTAGTATGCTGGAGGCCGTGCGCAGCGCTGACCGTAGGGGTGGGCTGTGATGCGGTAGGCACGTGGCCGGGTAAACCGGGCGCCCGTTTGGTGTCACGGAACCCTGTTCACATCATTTGGGGCTGTGAGCGAAACTCCGGCCGGATCTCCTCATGGATGGAACCCGAATAGGCGATAAACCTGGACTAGAGACTTGAGTGTTTAGGCAGGCCGTGGCCGACAGCCACAGTGGGCTTCCGCTTGAAGGTTGCCGAGTACATGTCGTGTAAACGGCGGTAAGTGGTGAGAGCGTGTTTGAAGGAGTACACCCCTGCAGGGTTAACATCATCTATTCGAATAGACGTGTCCGCGGAAAAGGACTTCTGGGTTGCTTATATCAGTTCATAGACAAGTGAAAGTGGATACTCTAAAATACGCAAGATAAGCGTGAGTGCTATGGATGGCGTTCTCGTAGGGAGACGGGAGCGGATCCATAGTGGTGTATTGATATGGTGAATATGTGGACTCGTGTGCGCCACCTCAGAAGAGTCGCTTGCAGTCGTGGTTTAGGATAGCCACCGAGTCAAAGCTGGCTTGCTGCAGTTAAACCCCACCACCCCTTTGTTGATAATGATGCATATGTAGTTAGTTCTGATGTAAGTCTTGCTGGGTACATTTGTACTCACGTTTGCCTATTTTATGTTTTTGCAGAGAGACTTCGGTCTCACTAGTAGTTTCGCGTGGACTTCGACGTTTAGCTTGTTACCTCAGCTACGATCTTGTGCCCTCGGCAGGATCTGACAGATAGTCAGGCTTCTCAGCCTTTTTCATTTATAGATGTCTGTACTCAGACATGATAGCTTCCGCGTGTGCTTTGATTTGTATGCTCTGATTGTTGGGTCATGAGACCCATGTTTGTAATATCTCGCTCCTCGGAGCCTATTGATTAAAATACTTGATTTGTAGAGTCATGTTGTGATGCCATGTTGTATTTGCACATATCGAGCATATTGTGTGTATGTTATTGAAATGCTTGGTATGTGTGGGATCTGACCATCTAGTTGTTTATCTTTAGTAGCCTCTCTTACCGGGAAATGTCTCCTAGTGTTTCCACTGAGCCATGGTAGCTTGCTACTACTCCGGAACACTTAGGCTGGCCGGCATGTGTCCTTCTTCGTTCCTGTGTCTGTCCCTTCGGGGAAATGTCACGCGATGAATACCGGAGTCCTGTTAGCCCGCTACAGCCCGGTTCGCCAGAGTCCTGCTAGCCCAGTGCTACAGCCTGGATTCACTCGCTGATGACCGACACGTTCGATGCTGGGTCATGGATGCCTGTCCCTGTAAGTCTGTGCCACTTTGGGTTTACGACTAGTCATGTCAGCCCGGGCTCCTTATCATATGGATGCTAGCGACACTATCATATACGTGAGCCAAAAGGCACAAACGGTCCCGAGCAAAGGTAAGGCGACACCCGTGGGGATACCGTGCGTGAGGCCGCAAAGTGATATGAGGTGCTACAGGCTAGATCGATGTGACATCGAGTCGGGGTCCTGACAATCGATGGCGCGCTGCAGAGCAAGCTAGGCGCGTCCGTGCCCATAGGATGCAGCTCGCGGCACGGCGAGTCCGTTGGAGCGCCGCAGAGCGAGAGGCGTGGCGCGCCGCATAGCAAGAGCGGATCAAGCGACACTTTCTTGCTATCGACACGGCGTCGCAGCTGGGTACATGTCCCGTCAGTACCCCCATTCCTCGCCAGGAATGGGCAGAGGCCCTCAGCGCCGTACTTGCACCAGAGGTTGGCCGCGCTGTACTTGCACCGGACGCCCGCCGCGCCGTTCGCATGGGTGCCACCGTTCGCCTTGTCTGCGGCCCGCTGGATGCGAACGCGTTGGTCCGTAGGCTCGACTACCTCCTTGGCCCAGGTGTCCACCTGGGCGTAGTAGAGGAACATGGCCGTCACATCCTTGAGTTGGTGATCTCCAATGAAATAGCCAGCTTGGAGCTTGAGATCGCGCTCCAGATGTACCACGAGCGTGTCGACCGCTTGGACGAATGCCTTCACGAGTTCAGGCAGAGCCAAGAGCTACCCTAGGCATGGGCTACTGGTCATGGTCTCATGGACACATTTTATTATGAAAAGTCGTTTCGACGTGGATAGCTATGTATTCACAGCAATCATCGTATTGCTCTATTTATTGCTCTATTTCAATGTGTGTACTCTGTTTTCCATTCTTATATGTTCTTTTTCAATGTGTGTGTATATGCTTTCCATTCTGTATATGTGGATGATAACAACTAGATTATAGAAAAATAGATAGAAAATGGAATTCATAATATACATATATATATATATTAATTGTTCATTAGATCATCACCATATATATATATATATAATATCATCACATATACGTGATGATACTTAACTACTAGGTACAATGCATAAAATTGAAAATGATCAATACTAAAACTAATAATCCCTCCTGGGGCCAGTATTCCGGCAGCCCCTTGCCAGCAGCTCCCTGGAGCGCGGCGTCTTCCTAGTGCGGAGGCAGTACTCCGACTCCTCCTCCTCGCAGCGCTTGACGTACCGATCTGCCTCTTGCTGGCGGACGCGCGCGGGCGATCTTGCCATTTCGTTGGGCGCCCACCGGAGCTCCTCTTCGGTGGCACGCTGGAGCTTATCGACACACCTCCACACAGCGACGAGGCGCCCAGGGCCTATGACCTTCCTCGCGAAGTACCCGTCTTTGTACACCTCCTCGGCACGACGACGCGCCCGCCCCCAAAGCTACGCCGCCTCCTTTTTCCAAGCGGCATCACGGGCTTCACAGGCCGCCTGGTACCTGGCTTCCTCCTCCGCCATCTCCTTCTTGAACGCCACCTGCCTGGCTTTCTCAGCCGGTAGCAGCGACTTCCACAGACAAAGATTGTACTGGCCCCAAAACCAATCCAAAGTTGGGGGGTCCGACGCAACCTCGTCAGGCGGGGCGTAGGGGTCCTCGTCACTACTAATCTAGTGAGTATCCTCGGGGGCGGCGACTCCTCGTCGGCGCATGGGCAGACCAGCGGCGCCATGGCAGAGAGAGAGGGAGGGAGAGAGGGCGACCGAGGGTAGGATGTAGATGAGAATGCAGGCGGGGCGACGTGAGCAAGGTAGTATTTATTGGCGACCAAAATATAGACCGGCGGGGACAGCACAAACACCGGTCGCCGGAATTTATGAGTATTGTAGTTTGAATTACACATGCTTCCCGCAGCAAAATCTGTGTGTGAACATAATAGAAAAAATCCGTGTGTGAACATAATAGCTTATGGTTTCCAATGCAAAACCGTGTCTGATTAATGATCCCCGCCATTCACCAACTAAACCTCGAGCTGAAAGATAGACTGCCAATCGTGTGGGGGCCGGTTGTCTTGTCAGATCTTTAGATTTTCTTTTTTGAACACCAGATATTTACATTGTCTGATGATTTTTTTAACTCGCACACAAGTACACAAAAATATGATTTTTCAAACTGTTTTGGTTAGGCGTTGCATGTAGATGTAGTTCAAATTTGAATTACGATCATTGAATGGTTAGAACATCAATTAAATGCCTTTAAAAGGTCAAATGACCCCTGAAAATTTCCAAATTTTCACATGACAGTTGTATTAGTGCACGTTAAACATAGGAAAAATTTTGAAGGAAGCGATCTCCCGTCCGTCAGCAAACATGCATTGTTCCCTCTCGGAACCACGAACCTTCTAGTGAGTTGCTCCGTTTTGTGAGGGGCGTGTGTCCAAACTTTCGTCAAACAGGCCAATTTTTTTTACCACATCATCTTGGTGGCATGACATTAAATCAAGCAAGGTTTCATGTTTTTCTGATCATTTTCTAATTTTTTGGAATTAAAATGCCATGGCATGCACTCCATGCATGTGCCCATGCCTTGACACCAATATGTTTGGAATTTCCTTATAATTTACTGCACATGGAATTAATACACACACAAGTACACAAAAATAAGATTTTTCAAACCATTTTGGTTAGGCATTGCATGTAGATGTAGTTCAAATTTTAATTATGGTCATTAAATGGTTAGAAAATCACTTAAATGTCTTTAGAAGGTCAAATGACCCTTGAAATTTACCAAATTTTCACATGACAGTTGCACGTTAAACGTAGGAAAATTTTGAAGGCCGTAAGAGGAAGCTATCTCTCGTTGATCATCAAACATGCATTGTTCCCTCTGAGAACCACGAACCTTCTAGCGAGTTGCTCCGGTTTGTGAGGGGTGCGTGTCCAAACGTTCGTCAAACATGCCAATTTATTTACCACATCATCTTGGTGGCATGCCATTACAGCAACCAAGGTTTCATGTGTTTGTGATCATTTTTCTTTTTTTGAATTAAAATGCCATGTCACTCCATGCATACGTATGCATGTGTCCATTTCGTGAGACCAATATGTTTGAAAATTCCTTCTAATTTACTGCACATGGAATTAACTCGCACACAAGTACACATATATGATTTTTCAAACCATTTTGGTTAGGCATTGCATGTAGATGTAGTTCAAATTTGAATTACGGTCATTAAATTGTTAGAAAATCACTTAATTGTATTTAAAAGGTCAAATGCCCCCTAGAATTTTCCAAAATTTCACATTACATTTGTAGTAGTGCACGTTAGACGTAGAAAAAAATTGAAGGCCGTAAGAGGTAGCTATCTCCCGTTTGTCATCAAACATGCATTGTTCCCTCTTAGAACCATGAACCTTCTAGCGAGTTGCTCCGGTTTGTGAGGGGTGTCTGTGCAAACTTTTGTCAAACATACCAATTTCTTTACCACACCATCTTGGTGGATGACATTAAATCAAGCAAGGTTTCATGTTTTTCTGATCACTTTTTAATTTTTTGGAATTAAAATGCCATGGCATGCACCCCATGCATGTGCCCATGCCTTGACACCAATATTTTTGAAAATTCCTTCTAATTTACTACACATGGAATTAACTCACGTACAAGTACACAAAAATATGATTTTTCAAACCGTTATGGTTAGGCGTTGCATGTAGATGTAGTTCAAATTTGAATTACGGTCATTAAATGGTTAGAAAATCACTTAAATGTCTTTAAAAGGTCAAATGACCCCTGAAATTTACCAAATTTTCACATGACAGTTATATTAGTGCACATTAAACATAGGAAAAAAATTGAAGGCCGTAAGAGGAAGCTATCTCCTGTTCGTCATCAAACATGCATTGTTCCCTCTCGGAACCACGAACCTTCTAGCGAGTTGCTCCGGTTTGTGAGGGGTGTGTGTCCAAACGTTCGTCAAACATGCCAATTTCTTTACCACATCATCTTGGTGGCATGACATTACGTCAACAAAGGTTTCATGTGTTTCTGATCATTTTTCTATTTTTTGAATTAAAATGCCATATCACTCCATGCATACGTATACATGTGTCCATGTCGTGAGACAAATATGTTTGAAAATTCGTTCTAATTTACTGCACATGGAATTAACTCGCACACAAGTAGACATATATGATTTTTCAAACCGTTTTGTTTAGGCGTTGCATGTAGATGTATTTCAAATTTGAATTACGGTCATTAAGTGGTTAGAAAATCACTTAAATTTCTTTAAAAGGTCAAAGCACCCGTAGAATTTTCCCAAATTTCACATTACAGTTGTATTTGTGCACGTTAGACGTAGAAAAAAATTTGAAGGCCGTAAGAGGAAGCTATCTCCCGTTCGTCATCAAACATGCATTGTTCCCTCTCAGAACCACGGGCCTTCTAGCGAGTTGCTCAGGTTTGTGAGGGTTGTGTGTCCAAACTTTCGTCAAACATGCCAATTTCTTCACCACATCATCTTGGTGGCATGACGTTACATCAACCAAGGTTTCATGTGTTTCTAATTTTTTCTGGAATTAAAATGCCATGCCACTCCATGCATATGTGTCCATGTCGTGATACAACTATGTTTGAAAATTCCTTCTAGTTTACTGCACATGGAATTAACTCGCACACAAGTACACAAATATGATTTTTCAAACCGTTTTGGTGAGGCGTTGCATGTAGATGTAGTTCAAATTTGAATTACGGTCATTAAATGGCTAGAAAATCACTTTAATGTCTTTAAAAGGTCAAATGACCCCTATAATTTTCAAAAATTTCATTTTACAGTTATAGTAGTGCATGTTAGACGTAGAAAAAAATTTGAAAGCCGTAAGAGGAAGCTATCTCCCGTTCGTCATCAAACATGCATTGTTCCCTCTCGGAACCACGAGCCTTCTAGTGAGTTGCTCCGGTTTGTGAGGGTGTGTGTCCAAACTTTGGTCAAACATGCCAATATTTTACCACATCATCTTGGTGGCATGACATTACATCAACCAAGGTTTCATGTGATTCTGATTTTTTTATTTTTTGGAATTAAAATGCCATGTCACTCCATGCTTAATTGTGTCATAGCCGTTAGACCAATATGTTTGAAAATTCCTTCCAATTTACTGCACATAGAATTAAATCGCACACAAGTACATGAAATATGAGTTTTCAAACCGTTATGGTTAGCTATTGCATGTACATGTAGTTCAAATTTCAATTACGGCCATTAAATGGCTAGAAAATCACTTAAATGTCTTATATGGTCAAATGACCCCTGAAATTTTCCAAAATTTGACATGACAGTTGTATTAGTACTACAAAATTTCTCATTCATTTAAAACACCATCTGTTAGCACTTTATTCCAAATCCGTCTTTCACAGCTAATAAAAAAATATCTACAACATCACACACAGTTGTTTTCTAGGAACCGTTTGTGATGAAAATATCTGGGTATATTTAAGTCTCCCTCCTTAAGCTTCGCCGGCTCGTCTGCTCTAGTGCTGGCAACCACTGAATCCACGAATCCTGATCCCCATTCCCGCACCCCCTTATTGCAAAGATGACGCCATGGAAACACTTCATGAGGGCCCGTACGATTCCCGCCCCCCCCCCCGAGTGCCGCCGCCTGCGCCAAGAGCGCGGATGCCTACGTCGAGAGTGCCGCCGCATAAGCATTGAGCGCGGCCGCTTCCGCCGAGGGGGCATCTACGACAGCCGACAGGGCAGCTGCAATAGGCGAGACGGCTGCAGCTGCTGCTGCAATGGCGGCTGCAAACGCCGAAAGCGCTCGAGCTGCCGTCTGTGCCGCTGATTTCGCCCTGGCCCAGATCGAGGATGCACACGCCAAGATATTCCAAGCCACCTCAGACTCCAGCATGCAACCCATGTCTGAAAAGGCAGCAGTGGCCATGGAGCACCTGCTTCCTCGTGAGGTCGACGAGCGGGAGCTAGAGATGCAGGAGGTGGCGGAGATCGAGGAGCGTCGAGAGGAGGAGTTGCACGTGGTCGAGGTCGAGGTAGAGAAGACACTACTAGGGAAAACCCTAGTAGTAGCGCGGGTAATTGCCTAGCAGTAGTGTAACACCCTGGATGTAATTTACCTAATATGTACTCCAACTCTTGCTGTTTCCGACGCTAATTTATTTTATTTCCTCGGGTTCGGGTTTTTGTCTCTGTGTGTTGTTGTCGTTGTCATGCATCTCATATCATGTCATCATGTGCATTGCATTTGCATACGTGTTCGTCTCATGCATCCGAGCATTTTCCCCGTTGTCCGTTTTGCATTCCGGCGCTCCTATCTCCTCCGGTGGTCCTTTCTACCTTTCTTTCGTGTGTGGGGGTTAAACATTTCCGGATTGGACCAAGACTTGCCAAGCGGCCTTGGTTTACTACCGGTAGACCGCCTGTCAAGTTTCGTACCATTTGGACTTCGTTTGATACTCCAACGGTTAACCGAGGGACCGAGAAGGCCTCGTGTGTGTTGCAGCCCAACACCCCTCCAATTTGTCCCAAAACCCACCAAAACCTTCTCCATCATCTAGAGCGTTCGATCACGATCGCGTGGCCGAAAACTGCACCTCATTTGGACTCTCCTAGCTCCTCCTATGTCTATAAATAGCCCCCCTCCAAAATTCACGTTTCCTTCTTCCCCCGAAACCCTAGATCCACTCCTCGCGCCGCCGGACATCTTTCCGCCGGGCCGGACGTGCCCGACCCAAGCGCCGCCGCCACGTGTCAGCCGCCCATTGGCCCGTGCCTCATCCCCACATTGCCGCTGCCCATCGCCGCGCCGGCCCGCCCGGGCCCAGGCGAGGCCCCCGCGGCCCAGTCGCCGCGCCCT
>NC_041386.1:371183100-371204923 GCF_002162155.2 Triticum dicoccoides | reverse complement strand
CCACTCCCCTCGCCGGCCGCAGCACCACATCGCCGGCGTCGCGCCGCCCGGAGCTCGCCGGCCCCGGCTCCGGCCTCCTCCTCCCTCTCCGTCAAGCCGGCAACCTCTCTCTCCGGCGAACTTCCTCCTCCGGCGAACCTCGAAGTCCATGCACCGCTACAGTAACTTCTACAGTGATCTCAGATCTAGATCTAGATCCGGTTGACTTTCCTCCCGAAACCCTAATAATTTGTGTTTTTCATCATGCTATATCTCCGCATCCGTACTCCGTTTTGGGCGTGTAGCATATCAAAATGTTCGCCTCGGAGAGTACATCATTTCATCTTATTGCATCATTTTCATTTTATCTCATCTTGATGCCCGAAATGCTGTTGGAAGAGAGCTATTTGATTTAATTGTCAGATCTGCTGCACCAAATAGCCATTTGTCATTTTTGTCATGATTAATGTGTGCATGATATGCTCATGAGCTCTACATGTGTTTTGTTATAGGCTTTGCCATATTTACAGAGGTGCTATCCATGTATTTTTGTGATATATGTGGTAACTAGCACAAGCTTGCAAAGTGGTGCATTCGTTAATGCTGTTTTCAGGGACTTAGAGATTTCACTAAGTCCTTGATCTGTTTTTATCAATATGCCATATGTTCATGTTGGTTCCTAGTGATCCGTGCCTCTTTTGAGGATGATCAGTAAGGATGATTTGTTAATCTTGTAGTGCTCTATCCATCCATGTCTTTGTTTGCAATTATGGAGCACCCTGCTTGAGTCAATCGAGCTCTACTTTTGCTATTTCGTGAATCTAGGCAGATTGTCTACTTGTTAGCGATTTTGCCGAGGATGTTGTTGTTATTGCCATGTCTAGCTTATATAACATGTATTGTTGATGGGTGTGTCCTTAGATTGTCATGCCTTGCTCTGTAGTGAGTGCATCGAGCTCGTGAACATGCCTACTTGCTATCATATTTGCATGCTCCAGTTTTTCACCAAGTCTGAGATCTGATTATGTTTTTGCCTTGTTCACATGCTTGCAATTGTATTTTCTGATCCCTTTTGCCTCAAGGTCACTAAGGGACTTTTGTTAAGCTCTCTGAGTAGCTCCATGCCATGCTTTACTTTTCCATGTTAACTTCCTGTAGCTTATAGTTTTCATGCTCCAAAGTGTGCTACCTGATCTAAAATTCCAGGCTTGTGTTAATTTCACTAAGTCTGAAACCTGTTTACCAATTGCACTTTTGCCATGCTTGTTTGAACCTGTTAATTGATGAATTGGCCGTAGCTCAGTGTTCATCTTTTTTTAAGCATTATGAGTGGATCCATGCCATGTATTTTTTTTGCCATGTTTGAGTGCTGTAGCATAATTATCTTGATGCATTTAGATGGCTACTTGCTATTTATCGCAGACCGATGCCATATTTGTTTTGCTTGCCATTTCCAAAACGTGTCTCCGATTCTGGTGTTCTTTATATCGATTTCAACCGAAATCACCTCACCTTTCCAGTGGCACACTTGGATTTCCAAGTTGAGGTCAGGTTCATTCATTCCTTTCCAAATCTTGCATATGCATCACATATCGCATCCCGCATAGCATACCATGTTTGCATCATGTTGTTTGAGCTTTGCACGTGGTTGATTGTGTTCCTTGTGCTTGTTTGTCTTGTTTGGGTAGAGCCAGGAGACGAGTTCGCTAACGAGGAGCCCGTTGAGTTTGCTTTCGAGGATCCAGTCAACTCTGACAAATTTGTAGGCAAGATGATCATACCCTTGAAATCACTTCTATCTTTGCTTTGCTAGATGCTCGCTCTTTTGCTATGCCTATGCTACGATGCCTACCACTTGCTTTTCATGCCTCCCAAATTGCCATGTCAAACCTCTAACCCACCATATCCTAGCAAACCGTTGATTGGCTATGTTACTACTTTGCTCAGCCCCTCTTATAGCGTTGCTAGTTGCAGGTGAAGATTGGAGATCGTTCCTTGTTGGAACATTGTTTATTGTTGGGATATCATTATATTTTATCTTGATATCTTAATACATCTATATACTTGGTAAAGGGTGGAAGGCTCGGCCTTTTTGCCTAGTGTTTTGTTCCACTCTTGCCGCCCTAGTTTCCGTCATATCGGTGTTACGTTCCCGGATTTTGCGTTCCTTACGCGGTTGAGTGATAATGGGAACCCCTTGACAGTTCGCCTTGAATAAAACTCCTCCAGCAATGCCCAACCTTGGTTTTACCATTAGCCACCTAGCCTTTTTCCATTGGGTTTCGCGGACTCAAGGGTCATCTTTATTTTAAACCCCCGGGCCAGTGCTTCTCTATGTGTTGGTCCAACCCAGAGCACCGTGCGTGGCCGTCCCTTGGCAACTTGGGTTACATTGGCTCCTGTAAACTTAGCTTATCCGGTGTGTCCTGAGAACGAGATATGTGCAGCTCCCATCGGGATTTGTCGGCATAGCGGGTGGTATTGCTGGACTTGTTTTACCATTGTCGAAGTTGTCTTGTATAACCGGGATGCCGAGTCTGATCGGAATTGTCTCGGGACAAGGTATATCCTTCGTTGACCGTGAGAGCTTGTCATGGGCTAAGTTGGGACTCCCCTGCAGGGATTTGAACTTTCAAAAGCCGTGCCCGCGGTTATGGGCAGATGGGAATTTGTTAATGTCCGGTTGTAGATAACTTGAACCTTAACTTAATTAAAATGAATCAACTGTGTGTGTTACCGTGATGGTCTCTTCTCGGCGGAGTCCGGGAAGTGAACACGGTGTTGGAGTAATGTTTGCCGTAGGTTGTTCTCTAGTTCTTAGTTCGTGCTTTGCCTTCTCTTCTCGCTCTCTTTTGCGAACAGGTTAGCCACCATTTATGCTAGTCGCTTGCTGCAGCCCCACATATTACCTTGCCTTTCCTATAAGCTTAAATAGTCTTGATCGCGAGGGTGCGAGATTGCTGAGTCCCCGTGGCTCACAGATTACTTCCAAACCAGATGCAGGGCCCGATGACTCCGTTCCAGATGATGCGCTTGAGCTCAAGTGGGAGTTCGACGAAGACTCACGCCGTTACTATGTGTCTTTCCCTGATGATCAGTAGTGGTGCCCAGTTGGGGCGATCGGGACCGTGTCGCATGGTGGGTTGATCTTTTATTTTGGTACCGTAGTCGGACCATGAGTGATTGGTTGATGTAATGCTATTTATGTACTTTGTTTGACGTGGCGGGTGTAAGCCAACTATGTACCTTTCCCTTTATTATATATTTACATGGGATGTTGTGAAGATTACCTTACTTGCGACATTGCTTTCAATGCGGTTATGCCTCTAAGTCGTGCTTCGACACGTAGGAGATATAGCCGCATCGAGGGCGTTATAAGTTGGTATCAGAGCCTTCCCCGACCTTAGGAGCCCGCACTGCTTGATCGAATTAGCAGCCATTGTTGAGTCTAGGAAAAAATGTTTTGAGTCATTTAGGAATTATATATCGGAGAGTTTAGGAATTGTTTTTACTCCCCAGTCCCTTCATCGCTCTGGTAAGGCATCCTGACGTAGAGTTTTGACTCTTCTCTTCTCAAATTTCACTAAAAAAAATTAGGATCATGCGGGTATCTTGGAATCGTTCTGATGGTTTTGTGACGAGAACATTGTTCTTGGTGCCTCCTGACATTTAGGGGTTGTGGCAGTGTCCTGGGGAGTTGAGCTCCGAGGTGTTGTCGTCACAATTTTATCGTTGCAGTTCTGGAATACCTGAGTTTAGTTCGCCGACATCGAAAATCTCTTTTATGTAGTTGTTGGTGAGATAACCTCGACGCCACCCAGTACTGGGGCGGGAGTTTGGGAGTATTGCCATAACTTGTATAACGGATGCTTTTCGAAGGTTGAGGTAGACGATTTCTGAAGTTTTTTTCCGGTTATGTGTTGAAGGATGGATACAGCTGGATGTAGGATTTGTTAGATTTAGGTGAGATATTATGCTTCCCATGTATCCCCAACACCTGATTGCATAACCGGAAAGGTTTGGGAGTTTCATAGGTGGGAATTCTCGTAGCTCTAGCTCTTCTTCCACGGATATTTGGTTGAGATTGGGTGATCTTTACCGAGTATTCGTTCTTGCTTTGTACCTTGTTGATTTATTCCTCTACCTAAATTCTAAGTGGCTTCTCAATTTATGGATATGTGACCATTTCAATTGGAATGCAGTCGTTCATTTTGTTCGGATGTGAAGACTATATGTTGCAATTTCAACCTGTTGGATTCAGCTTCAATATTTTATTTGTCAAGGTGCTAATGGATGTCAACCTCTTCAGGATGGCTCCTCCAATGCGCACGACTCCAAATCCTGATCCGCCACCACCACCTCCTCCTCCGGAGGCATGGCAAGCTGTGATGGCCGCAACCAATGCAAACACGCAGTTGATCATGCAAATTCTTCAAGAGCGCAACCAAGCGAACCAAGGCAACCAAGGCAACCAAGGCAACAATCAGAATCACTTCGCTACACTCAACCAGTTCCTTGCTAACCAGCCAAAGACCTTCAGCAATTGTGTTGAGGCAACTGATGCTGACGATTGGCTTGTGGACTTGTGCAAGCATTTCGAGTGCAGTAACGTCAGGCCTAAGGACTTTGTCAAGTTCGCTTCCTTCCAACTCAAAGACCAAGCTGCAGAATGGTTCCAGCAGTACAAAGATTCCAGAGGAGGCCATGTGATTACCTGGGATGAATTCCGTCAAGACTTCAAAGCTCATCATATTCCTCAGAGCGTGGTTGAAAGCAAGAGTGAGGAATTCCGCAACCTGAAGCAAGGCTCTATGTTTGTCTATGACTAGAACAAGTTGTTTCAGAAGCTCGCCCTCTTTGCTAAGCAGGACGTCCCTGACGAGAAGAGCATGATATACCAGTTCAGGGGTGGTCTCAGAGAGGAAATACAGCTAACTATTGTTCTCTTTGAGCCCTTGAGGTACGATGAGTTCTACAACATGGCATTGAAGCAAGAGGCTGCTCAACTGAAGTGTGATGCTTCCAAGAAGCGATTCAGAGATGCTACTCCTTCTTCCTCAACTCAAGTGGCCAAGCAGCATAAGTATTGGCTTCCTCCTCCTCCGTTCCATCAGCCGTATCAACAGAAGGGCAAAGGTGGCAGTGGATCTTCCCACCCACCCAACCCTGGCTTTCAGAACAAGACTTCGTCTCAAGCTCCAAGATCGAGTGCTCCGTATCACCGTCCGCTTTCAGAGGTCATGTGCAACAAGTGCCAATAGAAGGGTCACTATGCTAACAAATGATTCAATCAGAGGCGTCTCCCTCCTCCTCCTCATCCCGTGAGATCGGCAAGTACAGCCGTGGTCAAGCATAACCCCAAGCACGCCAAGGTCAACTTGCTGAATGCAGCTTAGGCAGAGGACTCGTCAGATGTCATCATGGGCAACTTTCCAGTTAACTCTATTCCCGCAAAAGTTCTTTTTGACACTGGTGCAACGCATTGTTTCATGTCAAGATCATTTGTTTCCAAGCATGACTTCGTTTCCCAAATGTTGGGTAAACCTATGGGAGTGGTTTCTCCGGCTAAGTCTATGAGGGCTACTTCAATAGTTCCAGATGTTTCTATCATGATGGGTGATTTCAAGTTTCTTTCCTCTCCAATGGTCCTTGGTAACTCGGATATTGATCTTATTCTCGGGATGGATTGGCTTTCTAAGCACAAGGCTCAGCTTGATTGTGCTGCCAGGCAGATTCAATTGATTCATTCGTTTGAGGATGTAATTATCTTTGCCGCTAATGACGATACCATCCATCTGTTTTCTCTAAATGAGAAGGGTGAACTAGATGCCATCTCTCAAATTCCAGTTGTTTGCGAATATCAAGACGTCTTTCCAGAAGAGCTTCCAGGAATGCCTTCGCACCGGCCAGTTGAATTCATCATCGATCTTGAGCCTGGCACGGAACCGGTTTGCAAACGTCCTTACAAGCTCGGACCTGAAGAGTTGAAGGAGCTGAAGAAGCAACTCGATATTCAAGAACGAATGGGTCTCATCCGACCAAGTTCTTCTCTGTGGGGTTGTGGAGTATTTTTTGTGAAGAAGATGGAACAGACCGACTTTGTGTTGACTACCGTCCATTGAACAAGAAGACTATCAAGAACAAATACCCACTTCCCAACATCAACGAGCTGTTCGAACAACTCAAAGGTGCCCAAGTATTCTCCAAGCTTGATCTCCGTATGGATTATCACCAGATTCGAATCCGTGAGCAAGATATTCCCAAGACGGCTTTCAGGACAAGCTATGGTTCATATGAATACACTGTCATGTCTTTTGGCCTCGTCAACGCTCCTCCGACTTTCTCTCGCATGATGAACTTCATCTTCAATGCCTACACAAATGACTTTGTTTTGGTCTATCTCGACGACATTCTGGTCTTTTCGAAGAACAAGGAAGATCATGCCAAGCACTTGTGTTTGGTGCTCGATAAGCTCAGGGAACATCAGTTCTACGCCAAGTTCTCAAAGTGCGAGTTTTGGCTCGATGAGGTTCTTTATCTTGGGCATATCACCTCTGCCTAGGGCATTGCGGTGAATCCTGAGAAGGTGTTTGCAATTGTGAATTGGGAACCACCTCACAACGTGAAGCAACTCCGTAGCTTCCTTGGTCTCGCAAGCTACTGTCGAAGGTTCATTGAGAACTTTTCAAAGATCGCGAAGCCTCTTTCAAACCTTCTCCAGAAGCACGTCAAGTACGTTTGGTCTCCGGAATGTGACATCGCTTTCAACACTTTGAAAGAGAAATTGGTCACTGCTCCAGTTCTGACTCCTCCTGATGAATCCAAACCGTTCGAGGTCTTCTGCGATGCCTCTCTTCAAGGTCTTGGTGCAGTGTTGATGCAAGAGAAGAAAGTTGTGGCTTATACCTCTCGCCAGTTGAAGCCCAACGAGAAGAACTACCCCACTCATGACCTCGAGTTGGCGGCAGTTGTGCATGCTCTTTTGACTTGGAGACATCTCTTATTGGGAAGAAAAGTGGACATCTTCACTGACCACAAGAGTCTCAAGTACATCTTCACTCAGCCTAATCTCAACCTCAGGCAGACTCGTTGGGTCGAAATGATTCAAGAGTATAATCCAAGTATCGAGTATACTCCAGGCAAGGCCAATGTCATTGTTGACGCTTTGAGCAGGAAGGCGTACTGCAACAGTCTGATTCTCAAGCCTTATCAACCTAAGCTTTGTGAAGCTTTCCGCAAACTCAATCTGCAAGTTGTTCCTCAAGGCTTCCTCGCCAACCTTCAAGTCTCTCCTACCTTGGAGGACCATATTCGTCAGGCTCAACTTCTTGATGCTATGGTGAAGAAGGTGAAGATTGGGATTGCCAAGAGTCATCTCAAGTACAAGTGATATCGCCTTGATGACAAGGATACTCTCTTCTTTGAGGATCGTATTGTTGTGCCCAAAGGTGAACTTCGTAAAGTGATCATGAACAAGGCTCACAAGTCACTCCTTTCCATCCACCCTGGGAGTACGAAGATGTATCACGACCTCAAGCAGGCTTATTGGTGGACTCGAATGAAGCGCGAGATTGCTCAGTTCGTGAATGAGTGTGATGTCTGCAGAAGAGTGAAGGCAGAACACCAAAGGCCAGCTGGTCTCCTCCAACCTCTTGCCATTCCAGAATAGAAGTTTGACCACATTGAGATGGACTTCGTGACTGGGTTTCCAAAGTCCAAGCGTGGCAATGATGCTATATTCGTTGTCAACGACAAACTCACTAAAGTGGCTCACTTTCTGCCTATCAAAGAGTCTATCACTGCAGCTCAATTGGCAGAGCTGTATACCTCTCGGATTGTCTCGCTGCACGGTATTCCACAAGTGATCTCTTCAGACCGTGGAAGCATCTTTACCTCCAAGTTTTGGGATTCTTTTTAGAAGGCCATGGGCACCAACATCCGCTTCAGCATAGCTTTCCATCCCCAAACTAGCGGTCAAGTCGAGCGTGTCAACCAGATTCTGGAAGATATGCTTAGGGCTTGTGTGATCTCCTTCGGCATGAAGTGGGAAGATTGCCTTCCATACACCGAATTCTCCTACAACAACAGTTTTCAAGCAAGTTCGGGCAAGGCCCCATTCGAAATTCTGTATGGCAGGAAGTGCCGTACCCCTCTCAACTGGTCTGAAACCGGTGAAAGTCAACTTCTGGGAAATGACTTAATCACAGAGGCAGAGGAAATGTGTAAAGTCATTCGTGATAACCTCAAAGCAGCGCAATCACGCCAGAAGAGCTACTATGATAGTAAGCACCGTGATTTGGCTTTCAAGATCGGAGATCATGTTTACCTCCGCGTCTCTCTAATGAAAGGTACTCGTCGCTTCGGTATCAAAGGGAAGCTTGCCCCTAGATACGTGGGTCCTTTCAAGATTGTCAGCAAGAGAGGCGATCTCGCCTATCAACTCGAGCTTCCTTCAAACTTTGCAAATGTGCACGACGTATTCCATGTCTCTCAGCTTCGCAAGTGCTTCAAGACTCCTGACCGCACCGTCAACTTCGAATACATTGATCTCCAAGAAGATCTCTCTTATCGTGAGCACCCCGTTGCTATTCTTGAAGAGACTGAACGCAAGACTCGCAATAAGTAAATCAAATTGCTCAAAGTCAAGTGGTCACACCATTCCGACCATGAAGCCACCTGGGAACGCGAGGATCACCTCCGTTCTGAGTACCCGGCGTTCTTGCAGTCCTAGATCTTGGAACGAGATCCTTTCGTAGTGGTGGAGTATTGTAACACCCCGGATGTAATTTACCTAATATGTACTCCAACTCTTGCCGTTTCCGGCGCTAAGTTATTTTATTTCCTCGGGTTCGGGTTTTTGTCTCCGTGTGTTGCTGTCGTTGTCATGCATCTCATATCATGTCATCATGTGCATTGCATTTGCATATGTGTTTGTCTCATGCATCCGAGCATTTTCCCCGTGTCACATCCCTAGCTGCTGGTAGTGCTCTAGGCTAGCTTCATGTGTGCATCATGCCTATATTTTCGAAACTTGAACTGAGGAATTTTGGAAGCCTCAAAACTTAAATAAAAGAGGGGCAAAAACCCTAGAAATCTCATTCATTGTTCCAAAATGTTCTTCTTAGATGTTTAATATTTTTGGCAAGGGTTTTGATACAAACCAAAAATATTGAACATTTTAAAAGGATTTATTTTGAGACTTTGAATTTAAATCAATACTATTTTGAATTTGAACTTATATCCAAATATTACTGAATATATGTTCAAATAACTGAAACATTTTTATGTGCTTTGGTATAATTCCATTGTGCTAAATAAAATGTTCAGGGGTATTTTGTCACTGTCTTTGAATTTGTTTTATTTCAAAACAGTGGCAAAAGATTAAATAAAAACAAAACAGAAGAAAAAGAAATAAAAAGAGCAAAGCCTACCTGGCCTTACCCGTGCAGCCCACCAGAGCCGGCCCAGCTCCTGTGCTGGTCCAGCACTGTGCGGCCCAGCCCACCTCCTTCTCCCTGTCGCCTTCCTCCTCGCGCCAGTAGGCAGAGGAGAGACTCGGCGCACGCGCCCGAGCTCGCCACGCCACCACCCTGCTCGTCTGCTTCGCCTGAGGCCACCACGACGCCTCGCGCCTTCTCCTCGGCGCCGCCTCGACCCCTGGAACCCTCCCGCTCACTCCCTCGTCCCCATCTCCTCCTCTGTTCTTTCTCTCGCACGCACCCGAGAGCGACCGTCGCCGCCGCTCGCCATAACCACGGCCACCGGGCCTCCCTCGCTCCCCCGACTAGCCCAGAGGCTCCGCCTCGTCCCTCTCTTCCTCCTCACCGAGCCGCCCGACGCCGGAAGCCCCTGGACACCGCAAGCGCTACCGTTCCCCTCGCCAGCCACCGGAGATCGTCGCCGTCGATTCGCTGCACTCCGGCCGCCCCCGAGCCCACTGACCCTCCAAACGGACTCACGGTGAGCCCCCGAGTCGTCTTCCCCTTCTCCCCTGGTCTCGTTCGACCTCTAGGCCATAGCCCCGTCTTGGCCGAGAACTCCACGCCGCCGGCGATGTCGCCGCCGTCACTGCAGCCAGTAAGGCTCGAAACCGAGCACGGCACCGTGCTCCTAGCATCCTCAGGAGCTCGGTGAGCCCCTTAGCCATCCCTCCCGTCCTCTGTGGCCTCGCCCCGCTCAAACCCGTAGCTCCGGCCGCCGCACTTGCCATCGCCGCCGTCGCTGTAGTGCACCTCAGCTGCTGCCTCTGGCCGCAATGGATGCGCGCGAGCCTGGGCATCTCGTAGAGCCTCTCCGCCGTCGTTTTGGTGGCCGGAGGAGCTAACCCGAGCCCTCCGCCGCGCCTGCTGTAGCCGGCGACGAGCCGCCGGCGTACTAGCCTCGGCTGACCAGGGGTTGACCTCCCCTGGGTTGCCGACAAGTGGGCCCTGGCCCAGCTAATCCTAGATTAGTCTTTTTAATTAAGTCTAACTAACTCAACTGACATTTTAGTTAGCAGTAATTTAACATTAATTAATTAGGTTAGTTAGTTAGTCACTGACGTGTGGATCCCACACGTCAGGTTTGACCCGAGCCGCCCAGTTGACCCTGCTGACGTCACTGTGACGTGGGGCTGACGCAATAAGTATTTTCTGGATTTAAAAAATAATCAGGAAATTCCAGAAAATAGCTAAAACTTCAATAAATCATAGAAATTCAACCGTAACTCCAAATTAAATAATTTATATATGAAAAATTATCAGAAAAATTCAAGGAATCCATCTGTACCATTTTAATGCATGTTAGAACAACTTATCACTACTGTTTAGGACAAATGAATTAAATGGCATTTGAATAATCACATATGGAGTTTGAATTTGAATCTTGTATTCAAACCAACTTCATTTAATCTGTTGCTAGTTGCATTAGCCCAAAACACATTCATTTTGCCATGTCATGATCATGCATCATATTGTGCATTGCATTGATTGTGTTCCCTTCTGTGTTGCCGGTATTTGTTCCCTCTCGATAGACGTGATACCGATGATGTGATCGTTGACACTGATGAAGACTCAATGTTATCTTCAGAAGTGCCAGGCAAGCAAAACCCCCTTGTTCATTCCGATACAATCCTACTCTCTCGCTCCTGCTCTCTTTTAATGCATTAGGACAACACCGATTCATCTGTTTATTGCTGCGGTAGCTGAACCCCTTTATCCTCTGCATGACCTGTCATTGCCACAGTAAATAGATGAAACCCACTAACATGAGTAGGAGTTGTTTGAGCCCTGTTGTGCCTACTCATTCATGCTTGTTTGTCATGCCTGCTACTGCTTAGAGTTGAGTCAGGTCTGATTCATCGGGGATGAATCAGAGGTGTGTGAACATGTCCTACTGTGTGTGAGCTAAGTGTGTGAATACGATTTGGTAAAGGTAGCGGTGAGAGGCCATGTAGGAGTACATGGTGGGTTGTCTCATTGCAGCCGTCCTCAGGAACTGAGTTCTGTGTTTGTGATCCATGATTCAGCTACTACCACGCATTGGGCCCGAAACCAATGGACCCTCTCGGCTTCTTGATCACCCTTGTCCTCTGTCCAGGAGTTGCAAGTAGTTTCTGGTGTTTGTAGTATGCTGGAGGCCGTGGGCAGCGCTGACCGTAGGGGTGGGCTGTGATGCGGTAGGCACGTGGCACGGTGTACCGGGTGCCCGTTTGGTGTCTCGGGAACCCTGTTCACATCGTTTGGGGCTGTGAGCGAAACTCCGGCCGGATCTCCTCATGGATGGAACCCGAATAGGCGATAAACCTGGACTAGAGACTTAGGTGATTAGGTAGGTCGTGGCCGACACCCACGTTGGGCTTCCGCTTGAAGGTTGCCGAGTACATGTCGTGTAAACGACGGTAAGTGGTGAGAGCGTGTATGAAGAAGTACACCCCTGCAGGGTTAACCTAATCTATTCGAATAGCCGTGTCCGCGGAAAAGGACTTCTGTTTTGCTTATATCAGTTCATAGACAAGTGAAAGTGGATACTCTAAAATACGCAAGATAAGCGTGAGTGCTATGGATGGCGTTCTCGTAGGGAGACGGGAGCGGATCCATAGTGGTGTATTGATATGGTGAATATGTGGACTCGTGTGCGCCACCTCAAAAGAGTTGCTTGCAGTCGTAGTTCAGGATAGCCACCGAGTCAAAGCTGGCTTGCTGCAGTTAAACTCCACCACCCCCTTTGTTGATAATGATGCATATGTAGTTAGTTCTGATGTAAGTCTTGCTGGGTACATTTGTACTCACGTTTGCCTATTTTATGTTTTTGCAGAGAGACTTCGGTCTCACTAGTAGTTCCGCGTGGACTTCGACGTTTAGCTTGTTACCTCAGCTACGATCTTGTGCCCTCGGCAGGATCTGATAGATAGTCAGGCTTCTCAGCCTTTTTCATTTATAGATGTCTGTACCCAGACATGATAGCTTCCGCTTGTGCTTTGACTTGTATGCTCTGATTGTTGGGTCATGAGACCCATGTTTGTAATGTCTCGCTCCTCGGAGCCTATTGAATAAATTACTTGAGTCGTAGAGTCATTTTGTGATGCCATGTTGTATTGCACATATCGAGCATATTGTGTGTATGTTATTGAAATGCTTGGTATGTGTGGGATCTGACTATCTAGTTGTTTATCTTTAGTAGCCTCTCTTACCGGGAAATGTCTCCTAGTGTTTCCACCGAGCCATGGTAGCTTGCTACTGCTCCGGAACACTTAGGCTGGCCGGCATGTGTCCTTCTTCGTTCCTGTGTCTGTCCCTTCGGGGAAATGTCACGCGATGAATACCGGAGTCCTGTTAGCCCGCTACAGCCCGGTTCATCGGAGTCCTGCTAGCCGAGTGCTACAGCCTGGATTCACCTGCTGATGACCGACACGTTCGATGCTGGGTCATGGATGCCTGTCCTTGTAAGTTTGTGCCACTTTGGGTTTACGACTAGCCATGTCAGCCCGGGCTCCTTATCATATGGATGCTAGCGACACTGTCATATACGTGTGCCAAAAGGCGCAAACGGTCCCGGGTAAAGGTAAGGCGACACCCGTGGGAATACCGTGCGTGAGGCCGCAAAGTGATATGAAGTGTTACATGCTAGATCTATGTGGCATTGAGTCGGGGTCCTGACAGCGTTGGTATCAGAGCTTGACTGCCTGTAGGATTACCAAGCCAAACTGGTCGAAGTTGAGTCTAGAAATTCTTTAGTTATATAAGGGAATTGATTGTGGGATGGAACGTAAGGCTCTTTTTACTCCTTATACCTCATGGCCTTCTGATCTGAGTCATCATCTTCTCTTCTACGGGGATTAGGAACTAGGCTATCTCTTCTTTCTATCAGGATCACGTGTTACTAATCCGTAGATTTATAAGATTGTTGGATTTAAGTCTCAGTTCAGTTCCTACTACTTCCGTATGTTAATTGTTGATTTCGAAACTTTGATATTGTGCTTCTGAGTGGTTATGCCACCATTTTTGTGAATGTCTCAAATCTTTTCTGAGCATTTACAGCCGTTATGCTGTCCGAGTCATCCCAGGTTTCTAAGTAGTCTGATGCATTTGCAAATCCTTTCTTCCCGTTTCAATGTTCCCATGGGCCAGATTAACCACACTAATCAGTGAGTTGAGGTACTCCGTTACCTTGACATATATGTTGGAGATATTATTATGACCCTAGGTGTCTTAGGGGATCATCTAGTAATTTAGCCATGATTTGTGTTCCCAGTGTGATGATTCTGGCCATCATTCTCGAAAGCATCCCGTGATGCTACTTAGTAGTAGGTATTCTACTCCTTGGGTTTTGAACCCGAGATTCACCCTACTTACTTCATGTTGATAGTAATTGCTAGCTCCCTTAGGTTATTAGTAAACTTTGCGATAGTCCTCGAGGTCCGTGGTGTTTCCTTCTTCCAAATACTATGAACCGCTTATGGCAGATGTTTATTGGATCAAAAGATCACAACTAGAGTACTCTTGAGGAGTTCTCCATTCATAAATCGTGACTCTGCCAGTTCTACCTTTCTGCATGGGTTATCCGGAAGAAATATGTTGACCTTGGTTCGATATACTAACCTATGCATCCACAACTCAGAAAATTATATGTTCCTTTGAGTTGTTCTCGTTAATTGTCTTCTGACCCTCGTCTATCAATTGATAGTCAAGAGTATGTGTGCAATCATTCATCGATGCCTATTATTCTTGTGGTCCGTCAAGCCATTCTATTCAGGATGACCAGGAGAAACAAACTCCAGTACCTCTTCCATATCCAGGATTGGGTCAAAGAAGTTGTGCTCCGCAGATCAAAATGCCAATCCAGCTTTTGCTCTGTTCTACCTTGGAGTATTACCATCTTTATATCGGGATTGTTATAGGAATTGCACACCATCCTATGAACTCTTGGTACAGTGATACTTCTTGCCATCATTGTTCATTCCTCGGTTCCTGTGTTATTGTAACCGGAATGCCAACAAGTGAATCGTGGTGTATGAAATCAATACTGCTAGCAACTCCGTTGCTTGGTAGCTAAAGGATAATAATTTCATTCTTAGCGTGTTGGTTTTTGAATCATCCTTCTAAGACTGATCGTGCTACCTAGTCCTTATTTCCTGGTGCACTCTTTGATTGATGAGTAGGATTTTGTCAAGTCCTCGCTCATTTGATCATATCATCTTGCCCTGAAAAGCAAGATTGTTCTCGAGTTTAGTAACATACCGGTGGTTCGTGATTTTCCGAATATCTTCTCGAAAGTATCACTAGGTTGTCACCTGACCGCTATGTTGAGGTCGTGATCAAGTTGGTTTCCTGTGAACCGCCTTCTCTCCAAGAATCGGTGTTAGATATCCCTGAGCTAGTTGGTTAAGCTAAACGACAACTTGGAGGGTTGGAGGATAAAAGCTTGCCTGACTTAGTTCGTTCCAAAGGGATATTCTTGTGTAGTATGTGTTGAAGAAAGATGATATCTTCATCGATTGGTCCCTGTGATCAGTTGCTGGACCTATTGTCTTATCAATCCTTTGATTTGAGTGTGGGATATCGTCAAATCAAGTTAGAACCAACGATGTTCGTAATGTT
This sequence comes from Triticum dicoccoides, assembly GCF_002162155.2. Lineage (NCBI taxonomy): Eukaryota > Viridiplantae > Streptophyta > Magnoliopsida > Poales > Poaceae > Triticum > Triticum dicoccoides. Next base: position 371,189,867 of record NC_041386.1, on the reverse strand, counting down.
GTCCTACTCGTGGTTGATCCCTCGAGCATACACCGTTATATCTTTTGGGTCTGACCAATGCTATCACCGTGTTCACATGATGGTGGAAGTCCAGTGATATGGAAATTCCGATGAGTTGTTGTTGAGGCCATCAGCAGCATTTTGTCTCCCCCATGATTCATGTTGAACATCAACCTAGTGTTGGAAACTTTTATAGGTAATTTCTTCATGCCCCGTTCATGAAGTATATGCTGGATGAGAGAAGTGACTTTCTTTGATTCACGTGCATTTGATGTAAGTTGCCGCTGTGGGTTCGAGAAAGTTAGTTTTGCTTCCTGTGGAATCGTCCCAAGTCAGTCATGCATGTGCAAGGTATACTATGGTTTGGTAGATTAATCACCTCCACTCCATATGTATTCCCTAGCACACCAAGCCACTGATTGATTTGTTCAGGAAAAGGAGTTGATGTGCTAATCCTAGGTCATGCACAGAACTTCGATATCCTTGCTGATGGTTCCCAACCAGAACTCGATAGTGTTTTATTGTAAGACTACCATGTGGGCATGCTTGTCTGGGACAACGTGTTCACATGTTTATAGCAGAACCAACTCATGTTTTGGAGCTTGCTATCGTAGTTCATTTCTCGAGAATCTCGCAACGTCATCTCGTCGATTTGTGTTGCAAACTTTCATTTTTCTTTCTAGACTTGGTGAGTCTGGAATATCCTGACACCAACCAGATCTGAATCTCAGGCAGATATGATGATTGGAACATTTCCCCAAGAACTATAATATTGGTCCCTCGATAACTGGTAAAGTGGATGTCGTGGCCAGCACCACCAAGCCAAAAGACCTATTATTATAGTATCTTGATCGAAGAAGTTGGCCACCTCCCCATAAGGATTTCGCAGGATTTACCACCGTAGTTATTCCTTATGGATTCTTGTGCTCCCGAAGTCCGACCTTTTACTTGATGTTCTAGATATCAAATCATAATTATCTATGGATTACGCTAGCACATCAAGGAGAACATTAGAAGCGGAGTGCTAAATGTCTCTCGGTTGATCATCCAGATTTTGTTTCCTTGGCCCCGCCAAGGGTGAAATCTGAGAAAGTGTTATCTTCCTTTGCATCTGCATCGTCCATCGTTGTTCATCATGGTGGTATGTTGTGTTGCCAGGATCCTTGACACGGATATTGGTAAAACCTTGATGATTGTAGAAATGCTCAAGTTCTTGAGAGCACGCTCAAGCGCTAGGTGTTATCATCGACGCTAGCTGGGTTTGCTCTCAGTTCCCTCGGCAATGCTATGATCTATTCAACAGTGAATTCACTCTCTATTGTTGGGTTCTTCCCCAGTTACTAGAATCATTCCCAGCATTTGCATTTTGTTCCCAGTTTGCACCGCCAATGTGCCATTCTACCATGGGTCTCTTCCATTTCCGGTGATAAGCAAATTCATCCATTACGTTGTCTTCAACAAGGTAGTCCACATCATCCAAGTCCGAGTATGCCATTCTACCGACCCCCTCCAAATGATCGCTCGAGAATTGTCTTAGGCTGGTTTGAAGAGTTTCAATGATCTCTGAATCAAAAGTAATTCTTTTTGCCACTTAAGGTAATAATCTACGAATCACCCTCCTCCAGCGATGTTTCGTCATGGTATCATGGCCACTCAATTCCTCGCTACGTTGACAATCGTTTACCACCTTCTTAGGTGTGGAATTGTTGTCTACCTAGCGAACCTTCGTCATCCATTTCTTTCCACCCCTCTTGATGTGTATCTCGTGTCTCAACCCGAGAGTTGGTCCTATGTCTCATTCTGTGAGTTGTTCGATCTTCGAGAAGATCGACCCTTCTAGAGTCTCCTTCTTCCCTCCATGTCATGTTGACAGGATTTCTCAGAGCAAGACATCAAGACAATGATGGTGAATGAATCAACATTCAACTGAAGTGCACCCTGGACCGTGAAGATTATACTAGTTGCGTTTACCCTTCACCTTACCCTACGCTTGAATCTCGAGACGAGATTCTTGTTTAGTGGGGGTGAGTTGTCACATCCCTAGCTGCTGGTAGTGCTCTAGGCTAGCTTGATGTGTGCATCATGCCTATATTTTCGAAACTTGAACTGAGGAATTTTGGAAGCCTCAAAACTTAAATAAAAGAGGGGCAAAAACCCTAGAAATCTCATTCATTGTTCCAAAATGTTCTTCTTAGATGTTTAATATTTTTGGCAAGGGTTTTGATCCAAACCAAAAATATTGAACATTTTAAAAGGATTTATTTTGAGACTTTGAATTTAAATCAATACTATGAACTTATATCCAAATATTACTGAATATATGTTCAAATAACTGAAACATTTTTATGTGCTTTGGTATAATTCCATTGTGCTAAATAAAATGTTCAGGGGTATTTTGTCACTGTCTTTGAATTTGTTTTATTTCAAAACAGTGGCAAAAGATTAAATAAAAACAAAACAGAAGAAAAAGAAATAAAAAGAGCAAAGCCTACCTGGCCTTACCCGTGCAGCCCACCAGAGCCGGCCCAGCTCCTGTGCTGGTCCAGCACTGTGCGGCCCAGCCCACCTCCTTCTCCCTGTCGCCTTCCTCCTCGCGCCAGTAGGCAGAGGAGAGACTCGGCGCACGCGCCCGAGCTCGCCACGCCACCACCCTGCTCGTCTGCTTCGCCTGAGGCCACCACGACGCCTCGCGCCTTCTCCTCGGCGCCGCCTCGACCCCTGGAACCCTCCCGCTCACTCCCTCGTCCCCATCTCCTCCTCTGTTCTTTCTCTCGCACGCACCCGAGAGCGACCGTCGCCGCCGCTCGCCATAACCACGGCCACCGGGCCTCCCTCGCTCCCCCGACTAGCCTAGAGGCTCCGCCTCGTCCCTCTCTTCCTCCTCACCGAGCCGCCCGACGCCGGAAGCCCTGGACACCGCAAGCGCTACCGTTCCCCTCGCCAGCCACCAGAGATCGTCGCCGTCGATTCGCTGCACTCCGGCCGCCCACGAGCCCACTGACCCTCCAAACGGACTCACGGTGAGCCCCCGAGTCGTCTTCCCCTTCTCCCCTGGTCTCTTTCGACCTCTAGGCCATAGCCCCGTCTTGGCCGAGAACTCCACGCCGCCGGCGATGTCGCCGCCGTCACTGCAGCCAGTAAGGCTCGAAACCGAGCACGGCACCGTGCTCCTAGCATCCTCAGGAGCTCGGTGAGCCCCTTAGCCATCCCTCCCGTCCTCTGTGGCCTCGCCCCGCTCGAACCCGTAGCTCCGGCCGCCGCACTTGCCATCGCCGCCGTCGCTGTAGTGCACCTCAGCTGCTGCCTCTGGCCGCAATGGATGCGCGCGAGCCTGGGCATCTCGTAGAGCCTCTCCGCCGTCGTTTTGGTGGCCGGAGGAGCTAACCCGAGCCCTCCGCCGCGCCTGCTGTAGCCGGCGACGAGCCGCCGGCGTACTAGCCTCGGCTGACCAGGGGTTGACCTCCCCTGGGTCGCCGACAAGTGGGCCCTGGCCCAGCTAATCCTAGATTAGTCTTTTTAATTAAGTCTAACTAACTCAACTGACATTTTAGTTAGCAGTAATTTAACATTAATTAATTAGGTTAGTTAGTTAGTCACTGACGTGTGGATCCCACACGTCAGGTTTGACCCGAGCCGCCCAGTTGACCCTGCTGATGTCACTGTGACGTGGGGCTGACGCAATAAGTATTTTCTGGATTTAAAAAATAATCAGGAAATTCCAGAAAATAGCTAAAACTTCAATAAATCATAGAAATTCAACCGTAACTCCAAATTAAATAATTTATATATGAAAAATTATCAGAAAAATTCAAGGAATCCATCTGTACCATTTTAATGCATGTTAGAACAACTTATCACTACTGTTTAGGACAAATGAATTAAATGGCATTTGAATAATCACATATGGAGTTTGAATTTGAATCTTGTATTCAAACCAACTTCATTTAATCTGTTGCTAGTTGCATTAGCCCAAAACACATTCATTTTGCCATGTCATGATCATGCATCATATTGTGCATTGCATTGATTGTGTTCCCTTCTGTGTTGCCGGTATTTGTTCCCTCTCGATAGACGTGATACCGATGATGTGATCGTTGACACTGATGAAGACTCAATGTTATCTTCAGAAGTGCCAGGCAAGCAAAACCCCCTTGTTCATTCCGATACAATCCTACTCTCTCGCTCCTGCTCTCTTTTAATGCATTAGGACAACACCGATTCATCTGTTTATTGCTGCGGTAGCTGAACCCCTTTATCCTCTGCATGACCTGTCATTGCCACAGTAAATAGATGAAACCCACTAACATGAGTAGGAGTTGTTTGAGCCCTGTTGTGCCTACTCATTCATGCTTGTTTGTCATGCCTGCTACTGCTTAGAGTTGACTCAGGTCTGATTCATCGGGGATGAATCAGAGGTGTGTGAACATGTCCTACTGTGTGTGAGCTAAGTGTGTGAATACGATTTGGTAAAGGTAGCGGTGAGAGGCCATGTAGGAGTACATGGTGGGTTGTCTCATTGCAGCCGTCCTCAGGAACTGAGTTCTGTGTTTGTGATCCATGATTCAGCTACTACCACGCATTGGGCCCGAAACCAATGGACCCTCTCGGCTTCTTGATCACCCTTGTCCTCTGTCCAGGAGTTGCAAGTAGTTTCTGGTGTTTGTAGTATGCTGGAGGCCGTGGGCAGCGCTGACCGTAGGGGTGGGCTGTGATGCGGTAGGCACGTGGCACGGTGTACCGGGTGCCCGTTTGGTGTCTCGGGAACCCTGTTCACATCGTTTGGGGCTGTGAGCGAAACTCCGGCCGGATCTCCTCATGGATGGAACCCGAATAGGCGATAAACCTGGACTAGAGACTTAGGTGATTAGGTAGGTCGTGGCCGACACCCATGTTGGGCTTCCGCTTGAAGGTTGCCGAGTACATGTCGTGTAAACGACGGTAAGTGGTGAGAGCGTGTATGAAGAAGTACACCCCTGCAGGGTTAACCTAATCTATTCGAATAGCCGTGTCCGCGGAAAAGGACTTCTGGATTGCTTATATCAGTTCATAGACAAGTGAAAGTGGATACTCTAAAATACGCAAGATAAGCGTGAGTGCTATGGATGGCGTTCTCGTAGGGAGACGGGAGCGGATCCATAGTGGTGTATTGATATGGTGAATATGAGGACTCGTGTGCGCCACCTCAAAAGAGTTGCTTGCAGTCGTAGTTCAGGATAGCCACCGAGTCAAAGCTGGCTTGCTGCAGTTAAACTCCACCACCCCCTTTGTTGATAATGATGCATATGTAGTTAGTTCTGATGTAAGTCTTGCTGGGTACATTTGTACTCACGTTTGCCTATTTTATGTTTTTGCAGAGAGACTTCGGTCTCACTAGTAGTTCCGCGTGGACTTCGACGTTTAGCTTGTTACCTCAGCTACGATCTTGTGCCCTCGGCAGGATCTGATAGATAGTGAGGCTTCTCAGCCTTTTTCATTTATAGATGTCTGTACCCAGACATGATAGCTTCCGCTTGTGCTTTGACTTGTATGCTCTGATTGTTGGGTCATGAGACCCATGTTTGTAATGTCTCGCTCCTCGGAGCCTATTGAATAAATTACTTGAGTCGTAGAGTCATTTTGTGATGCCATGTTGTATTGCACATATCGAGCATATTGTGTGTATGTTATTGAAATGCTTGGTATGTGTGGGATCTGACTATCTAGTTGTTTATCTTTAGTAGCCTCTCTTACCAGGAAATGTCTCCTAGTGTTTCCACCGAGCCATGGTAGCTTGCTACTGCTTCGGAACACTTAGGCTGGCCGGCATGTGTCCTTCTTCGTTCCTGTGTCTGTCGCTTCGGGGAAATGTCACGCGATGAATACCGGAGTCCTGTTAGCCCGCTACAGCCCGGTTCACCGGAGTCCTGCTAGCCCAGTGCTACAGCCTGGATTCACTCGCTGATGACCGACACGTTCGATGCTGGGTCATGGATGCCTGTCCCTGTAAGTTTGTGCCACTTTGGGTTTACGACTAGCCATGTCAGCCCGGGCTCCTTATCATATGGATGCTAGCGACACTGTCATATACGTATGCCAAAAGGCGCAAACGGTCCCGGGTAAAGGTAAGGCGACACCCGTGCGAATACCGTGCGTGAGGCCGCAAATTGATATGAAGTGTTACATGCTAGATCTATGTGGCATTGAGTCGGGGTCCTGACACCCCGTTGTCCGTTTTGCATTCTGGCGCTCCTATCTCCTCCGGTGGTCCTTTCTACCTTTCTTTCATGTGTGGGGGTTAAACATTTCTGGATTGGACCAAGACTTTCCAAGCGGCCTTGGTTTACTACCGGTAGACCGCCTGTCAAGTTTCGTACCATTTAGACTTCGTTTGATACTCCAACGGTTAATCGAGGGACCGAGAAGGCCTCGTGTGTGTTGCAGCCCAACACCCCTCCAATTTGGCCCAATACCCACCAAAACCACCTCCATCATCTAGAGCGTTCGATCACGATCGCGTGGCCAGAAACCGCACCTCATTTTGACTCTCCTAGCTCCTCCTATGTCTATAAATAGCCCCCCTCCGAAATTCACGTTTCCTTCTTCCCCCGAAACCCTAGATCCACCCCTCGCGCTGCCGGACATCTTTCCGCCGGGCCGGACGTGTCCGACCCGACCGCCGCCGCCATGTGTCAGCCGCCCGTTGGCCCGCGCCTCAGCCCCACATCGCCGCTGCCCATCGATGCGCCGGCCCGCCCGGGCCCAGGTAAGGCCCCCGCGGCCCAGTCGCC
>NC_041386.1:371169913-371182602 GCF_002162155.2 Triticum dicoccoides | reverse complement strand
CCGGCGCCGACGCGCCGCCGCAGCTCCACATCACCGGCCACCGCCTCCTCAAGGCCGCGCCACTGCGAAGCCGCTTCCCCGTGGCCTTTGCCTCGCCGGCCGGCGCTGCCGCGCCGCCGCAGCTCCACATCGCCGGCCACCGCCTCCTCAAGGTCGCGCCACTGCGACGCCGCTCCCCTCGCCGGCCGCAGCTCCACATCGCCGGCGCCGCGCCGCCCGGAGCTCGCCGGCCCGGCTCCGGCCTCCTCCTCCCTCTCCGTCAAGCCGGCGACCTCTCTCTCCGGCGAACTTCCTCCTCCGGCGAACCTCGAAGTCCATGCACCGCTACAGTAACTGCTACAATGATCTCAGATCCAGATCTAGATCCGGTTGACTTTCCTCCCGAAACCGTAATAATTTGCGTCTTTCATCATGCTATATCTCCGCATCAGTTGCTCCGTTTTGGGCGTGTAGCCTATCAAAATGTTCGTCTCAGAGAGTACATCATTTCATCTCATTGCATCATTTTCATTTGAGCTCATCTTAATGCCCGAAATGCTGTTGGAAGAGAGCTATTTGAGTTAATTGTCTGAGATCTGATTATGTTTTTGCCATGTTCACATGCTTGCAATTGTATTTTCTGATCCCTTTTGGCTCAAGGTCACTAAGTGACTTTTGTTAAGCTCTTTGAGTAGCTCCATGCCATGCTTTACTTTGCCATGCTAAGTTCCTGTAGCTTATAGTTTTCATGCTCCACAGTGTGCTACCTAATCTGAAATTCCAGGCTTGTGTTAATTTCACTAAGTCTGAAACCTGTTTACCAATTGCACTTTTGCCATGCTTGTTTGAACCTGTTAATGGATGAATTGGCCGTATCTCATTGTTCATATTTTGTTAAGCATTATGAGTGGATCCCTGCCATGTATTTTGTTGCCATGTTTGAGTGCTGTAGCATAATTATCTTGATGCATTTAGATGGCTACTTGTTGTTTATCGCAGACCGATGCCATATTTGTTTTGCTTGCCATTTCCAAACCGTGTCTCCGATTCCGGTGTTCTTTATATCGATTTCAACCGAAATCACCTCACCTTTCCAGTGGCACACTTGGATTTCCATGTTCAGGCCAGGTTCGTTCATTCCTTACCAAATCTTGCATATGCATCACATATCGCATCCCGCATAGCATACCATGTTTGCATCATGTTGTTTGAGCTTTGCACGTGGTTGATTGTGTTCCTTGTGCTTGTTTGTCTTGTTTGGGTAGAGCCAGGAGACGAGTTCTCTACGAGGAGCCCGTTGAGTTTGCTTTCGAGGATCCAGTCAACTTTGACAACTTCGCAGGCAAGATGATCATACCCTCGAAATCACTTCTATCTTTGCTTTGCTAGATGCTCGCTCTTTTGCTATGCCTATGCTACGATGCCTACCACTTGATTTTCATGCCTCCCAAATTTCCATGTCAAACCTCTAACCCACCATGTCCTAGCAAACCGTTGATTGGCTATGTTACCGCTTTGCTCAGCCCCTCTTACAGCGTTGCTAGTTGCAGGTGAAGATTGGAGATCGTTCCTTGTTGGAACATTGTTTATTGTTGGGATATCATTATATTTTATCTTGTTATCTTAATGCATCTATATACTTGGTAAAGGGTGGAAGGCTTGGCTTTTTTGCCTAGTGTTTTGTTCCACTCTTGCCGCCCTAGTTTCCGTCATATCGGTGTTATGTTCCCAGATTGTGCGTTCCTTACGCGGTTGGGTGATAATGGGAACCCCTTGATAGTTCGCCTTGAATAAAACTCCTCCAGCAATGCCCAACCTTGGTTTTACCATTTGCCACCTAGCCTTTTTCCCTTGGGTTTCGCGGACTCAAGGGTCATCTTTATTTTAAACGCCCGAGCCAGTGCTTCTCTAAGTGTTGGTCCAACCCAGAGCACCGTGCGGGGCCGTCCCTTGGCAACTTGGGTTACGTTGGCTCCCGTACGCTTAGCTTATCCGGTGTGCCCTGAGAACGAGATATGTGCACCTCCTATCGGGATTTGTCGGCACAGCGGGCGGTATTGCTGGACTTGTTTTACCATTGTCGAAGTTGTCTTGTAGAACCGGGATGCCAAGTCTGATCGCAATTGTCTCGGGACAAGGTATATCCTTCATTGACCGTGAGAGCTTGTCATGGGCTAAGTTGGGACTCCCCTGCAGGGATTTGAAATTTCAAAAGCCGTGCCCACGATTATGGGCAGATGGGAATTTGTTAATGTCCGGTTGTAGATAACTTGAACCTTAACTTAATTAAAATGATTCAACTGTGTGTGTTACCGTGATGGTCTCTTCTCGGCGGAGTCCGGGAAGTGAACACGGTGTTGGATTAATGTTTGCCGTAGGTTGTTCTCTAGTTCTTAGTTCGTGCTTTGCCTTCTCTTCTTGCTCTCTTTTGCGAACAGGTTAGCCACCATTTATGCTAGTCGCTTGCTGCAGCCCCACATATTACCTTGCCTTTCCTATAAGCTTAAATAGTCTTGATCGCGAGGGTGCGAGATTGCTGAGTCCCCGTGGCTCACAGATTACTTCCAGACCAGATGCAGGGCCCGATGACTCCATTCCAGATGATTCGCTTGAGCTCAAGTGGGAGTTCGACGAAGACTCACGCCGTTACTATGTGTCTTTCCCTGATGATCAGTAGTGGTGCCCAATTGGGGCGATCGGGACCGTGTTGCATGTTGGGTTGATCTTTTATTTTGGTACCGTAGTCGGACCATGAGTGATTGGTTGATGTAATGCTATTTATGTACTTTGTTTGATGTGGCGAGTGTAAGCCAACTATCTACCTTTCCCTTTATTATCTATTTACATGGGATGTTGTGAAGATTACCTTACTTGCGACATTGCTTTCAATGAGGTTATGCCTCTAAGTCGTGCTTCGACATGTAGGAGATATAGCCGCATCGAGGGCGTTATAAGTAGCGCGGGGGCCTGCGCTACTGCTAGGGCGCTACAGCTAACTTTTAGCAGTAGCGCGGGTGGTACCCGCGCTACTGCTACTTCTAGTAGTAGTAGCGCGGTTGCCACCCGCGCTACTACTACTTAGTTGTAGTGTGTGTCAAGGCCCCGCGCTACTACTAACTAATTGAGAATTAAAAAAATAAATTCCATCCATGGCGGCTGCTTTTGCTGGGCATCGTCCTTTCCATCCATGGCTGCTACTGGTCCTGGAGGGGATGAAGTTGTCCGTGGTGTTGGTGCTTCCCCACCCAACTTGTGCCCGCACCTCTCGTCTTCTGCTGCTACAAGAGAACAAAAAATTATGAGAAAGAGGAATAGAGAGATAGAGAGAAGTAGGAGGAGGAACTCACCGGTGGCCGCCGGAGTTGGAGCCGACGCCCGAAACCCTAGATGAAGCTCGGTGACCTGCTGCTGCTTGTCGTGGGACCCTTGACCCGGCGAGGAGGTGCAAATGGCTACGTCCATGGAGGATCTGGTCGCCTCCATGGATGACGCTCTGCTGGTTTCCGTCTCCTTCCACCAGCGAAGAAAAAGGAGCATGGAGGGGGAGGGGAGGGGTCTGCAGTGCCGCCGAGGATGGAGCATTTGTGAGTGCCGCCGAGGTGCGAGGCCGGCAGTGGCGGTGGGTGAGGAAGGGAATGGCGAGTGGGAGGACAAGGGGAATCAGAAGAGTGTGGGTTTGGATTTGGGCCTCGGCACGCTATGTGTACGTATGTCTTGGTGGGTCGATAGTAGTAGCACGGGTTTATACCCCTCGCTACTACTATGGCATGTCTCGGGTGGGCACGGTAGAGACCACTTAGTAGTAGCGAGGGTTATAAAACCGCGCTACTACTATCGACTTAGTAGTAACGCGGGTTTATACCCCTCGCTACTACTATGGCATGTTCCGGGGGGGCACGGCAGAGACCACTTAGTAGTAGCAAGGGTTAAGAACCCGCGCTACTACTATCAACTTAGTAGTAGCAAGGGGTAAAAAGCCACGCTACTAGTAAGTAGCAGTAGCGAGGGTTATAAACCCTCGCTACTAGTAAGCGTCTGCCTATAAGCTTTTCCCTAGTAGTGAGAGTATGTCCGTCGAGGAATCGGCGGTGGAGTACCAACGCGAGCTCCGGCGCAGCCACTACTACGTGTACTACAACCTTGAGGGCAGCGCCGAGGACGAGGATGAGGACGCGGTCGACTTCAGTAGGGGGGACGCGGTGTCCACCAATGGCGGCATGTCGCCAGGACAAGTCATCGATCTCTCATCTCACACCGGCGATGCATAGGCTGGCGCGATGGTGGAATATTAAGTATGCGTACTTAGGCTTTGTTTATAATGCTGGTTTTTTGTTAGAGCAATGTTTAGGTCAACTGGCTCTGTGTAATTACTAAAATTGCTCGATTCAGTAAGTGCGGTCTGTCTGCTCTACGCTCTTTTGTGTGCCCAAATTAGCAAGCGATGTTAAATTATGCAATGATGTACCCGGGGAAATTTCCACCAAAATTTGAATTATCAAACTCATCCCATGCGCGTAAAGCAGAATAATTGTTTGCAATGCACACAATCGTTCAAAGTGAATGGTCCGGCGGCACCACACGCGTTCAAAGTGAATGTGCCCATGCCTTGAGACCAAAATTTGAATTATCAAACTCATCCCATGCGCGTAAAGTAGAAGAATCATTTGCGATGCACACAATCATTCAAAGTGAATGGTCCGGCGGCACCACGCGCAAATTTTCCCTCCACATATCCAAAATTTTGGCCTACCGCCAAAATATCCACCCTCGCCCCCCTTCCCCACCCCTTTTCTCCCTAACCACAAGTCACATTTCTCCTGTTTCATCCTTCCTTCCTTGCTTGCTAAGCTATAGCCGATTCCTCGCTCTCGCCATCTCGCATCCTACCGCTAGGGTCGCCGTGGTCTTCTTTAAAGACATCTCCAGCGGTTCCTCCTCCGGCGACTACTCCTTCACCACCTGGGTATGTCTCTCTTCTCTCTCTCATGCTATGACTTGGACTGAAGGATTTTTACCCAGAGGTCAATTTGAGTCGTTTCTTCCTCTTGTAGCTCCTTAAGACCATCAATGGCAACGAATGGAGCAGGGTGGCTGAAGATCTATTTGCTCGTTGTCACCATCAATCTTCATGCGTGAAGCTAGTTGCATTTGATTCTGTGGATAGTGGGAGGAACTTTCTGGCATGTGCACAGAAGGTTAGACCCTCTTTCGTTGTTACAAATCATTTGTTAGATGTGATTCAGACACTGTCACGGTCCCAACCCATTCATACCACACCTTCAACCAAACGCATCCTAAGACAATGTCACAGTTTGTACCTAGTATCTTAAATTGGTGCCATCTCATCAGTGGTGCCATTAGAAAATTATTTGGCACCGCTTTAGCAGTTGTGTAGCCAGCTTTGGCCCACACATACGAGCAGCCAAGTAGTAAAATAATAAATCTTTATGGCACGAAGGAACTGGGCATCGGAGCAACTACGTGCTCCGAAGTCCGGGTCCCTGATTTTTATTTCCGCTGCATCGGCTCACCAGTGCAGGGCACCAGTGCGAGATGTAGGAACAGTTGTCTTTACCCCAGTTTTGGCATACATAGTGGACGACCTTAGTGGTATTAGTTCTATGTTACTAAATTTGTGCATGTACACACCTGTTAGTATAAATTTGCTGTCATCCAAACACTGTCGCTATGCTGTTGCAGTTATATTTACCTTCCTCATAAAATGTTCAATTTGTTATTTATTGTACATGAGTAAGAACTTGCAGTGTCGTTGTAGTTAATTATAGCTTCTGATGTTCCAGAATTTGGTTGTTGTCTCAGTACCAATTATTTCATTTGCACATTGATCTTTTTTTTAGAAGATATGTCATAATTAACATGTTTCTTTAGTTTTTCAAAATAATTATTGGTGATTTTCTATGTTGCCATAAACCCATTTCCCCTACAATTTTTATTGATCTAGTTTTAAATATTATAGGATGAATGGAAGTGTTCTTACTTGGAGTGGGTTAATCAATAGTGGCCACAGCCTTTGAAGATATGCCTAACGAAGCTCTAGAGCATGTATGAGGAAGAGAACACACGTAGGCTTAGAGAAAGTCTTGTCAACATTGAAGCATATTTCAAGATGCGGGATAAAAAGTTGAAGGTGGAGAATGAGCTTAGATTTTTTTTAATCAGACTGTGCTAAGATGGTGTTGGTGAAGGAGGAGGCACTTTCCCAGTTGGCCCGTGCAAAACAGTTCTTACTGAACTAAAAGCAGAGGTGGATAAGACGAGCCTGGATGATCTCGATTAGGGAAATGAATATATTGTTCTTATGAAGTTGAACTAGCTATATGTTGTACTGTGTTGTTTTCATGTAGCTATTGTACTGTGATGTTATAATATATTTATGTGCCTGATATGAAATTGGCAAACAGCTGTTCGATATGAAATGTGAATTTGCGTAATACTGGAATTATTAATTGTAAACTAATAAACCTGCTAAATGTGTCATGGATCTTTGCAAACGGTTCTAGCAGCAAAAGCGCTTGCGATGGATAGCCCAATGCCACACGGTTTTCTTCATCAAATCGTGTACGATATAGTTGATAAAAGTAAATGATTAATCAAGGAAGACCATGTGTGATAGTTACACCTTCAGACACGAGCCTACACATAAAACTGTGTGGGATGTACGTCCGAACGGAAACGTTTTCCCTGGATTGACTGTGTGGGATGTACATAAGAATGGAAACGTATTCCTTGGATTAACTGTGTGTGATATACATATGAACGGAAATGTTTTTCTGGGATTCACCGTGTGGGATGTACATACCTACGGAAATGATTTTCTCAGATTACCGTGTGGGATGTACATACCTATGGAAATGATTTTCTCGGATTACCGTGTGGGATGTCATACCTACGGAAATGATTGGGTTTCAATGCCTGGCCCGATCGCACACGGCCCCAACCTGGGTCTATCGGATTTCGGGTTCCGGCAAAACCCTTGTGGTTCAAACACTAGGGTGCGCACAAAGATCTCCCTCTCTCTAGCTCGCACACATCATGATCTCACGGCCTAGCTCGACGAACCCAAAGAACACGAGACACAAAAGTTTATACTGGTTCGGGCCACCGGTGTGGTGTAATACCCTACTCCAGTGTGGTGTGGTGGATTGCCTCTCGGGCTGAGGATGAACAGTTACAAGGGGAGAACATCCTCTTAAGGGGAGGTGTTCTTGTGCTTGGCGAGTTGATGCGGTACAGGATCAGATCAGAATCTGCCTCCCGACGGTGGTGGCTAGTCCTATTTATAGAGGCCCGGGTCCTCTTCCCAAATATTAGGCGGGAAGGGATCCCACAACGGCCAATTTGGAGGGGGTAGCTAGTACAAGCTATCCTTACAAAAGTTGTCTTCGCCTGCCAAAGGCTATGGCGGTGACGCCGCCTTGGGCTCCATGGTGACCTCCGTCTTGCTGTCCTGCTGGTCTTGGTCTTGTTGCACCGATATGGAAACCTTTGCCTGATGCCTCGAGACTCCTCGCCTGCGCTTGCCCCTTTAGCACCTAAGAGGAAACGAGGACACTACGTGCGCTGGCACCCTCCTGGCACCCGCCTGGCTCCAGTCGTCATGGCTTGCGTCACACAAACCTCGCGAGGTATCCCTTGCCTTGATCTCTCCGCCCCTCGCGAGCCAGCCTGGTGAGGTCGCCCCTGAGGAGGTCTCACGTCATCCGCCTCGTGAGGCTTGGCCCCTCGCGAGGGTCTTGAGTGTTTGTTGGTGAAGATGGCATGTACAGGGCCGCTGACGGAGCCACGCCGCGGGCCGCAGGCAGGCAAGTCTGGGGACCCCCGTTCCCAGAACGCCGACAGTAGCCCCCGGGCCCAAGGTGCGCTCGGGCTTGGCTTCGAGGCAAAGCCAAAGGGCAAGTGCGGAGCGCTGCGGGCCCCAACAGCCCGCGGCCACGGTTGGCGCATGGCGACTGATTGGACGTGGGCGTCTCTGCTTCCCCACGCTGCCTCGGCAACTACCCGTCTGATAAAAAGGCCGGTGCGGTCAACGTTTGCCTTCATTGCTTTCCTTCGCCTTGCTCCAGATCCCCTCTATTGCTCCTTGCTTCTGAAATCTCCAGATCTACTTCAATCCCCTTCCAAGCTTTCAACCAATGGCGCCTCAAAAGCCCAAGGCTGTTTCGTCGCCTGCCTGGTACGAGCCGGCCCTGGACGCGCCCAACGTCTCGGAGAAGAACCTCGCCACCACGCGCCTGCTGACGGCGGGGGAAAACAACGAGAAGGCGAAGACCAAGCTCTGGGCTGGCTCCGCCGTGCCGGAGACTTCGAAGAGCTCCTTCTACCCCTTCTTTATGAGCAGCATCATCGCCGACCTGGTTCCCCCCTTCTTCGACTTCTTCTATGCAGTCCTCCAACATTACAGGTTGCAGGCCCTCCATCTCCATCCCAACTCCGTTCTTCTTTTGTCGATCTTTTCCTTCTACTGTGAGGCGTATGTCGGGGTGATGCCGTCTGTGGCACTGCTGCGCCACTTCTTCTTTCTCCGAATCAATGACAGCCACACCTCGGGGTGCGCCAACTTCGTCGCAGCCGGCAAGGCCAACGCGATCTCGAAGGCCAGAAAGAAGGCCGACGGCTTCAGGAGCAAGTGGGTCATGATGGACGCCAAGTGCATCCACCCACAGTTGAAGTTGCCGATGGAGATTCCCCAGTCTGACGAGGGGTGGTCCCACGCGAAGCTTACTGACGACTGGGTGAAGGCGGTGCTAGAGAAGAGGACCGCCGACCTAAGGTCGGGCAATGCGAAGGTGGCGAAGTTGACGGAGGCCATGATCCTGAGGGAGTTCCTGACGCTGCGGGTGGCTCCTCTCCAAGCGCGCTCGCGCCCCTTGTGGACGCTCGGGGACGGAGAGGACAAGCTTCGCCTGAGCCCGGAGGCCTTGTCCGAAGGGGAGCTGGCCGTGGTTCTACGCCTCTTGGTCGGGGATGACCAAGAGTATCTGTCAAGTGTCCATGCTCCCTTGTTCCTTCGGAAGGACGAGGTGCTGGTCACGGCCACCGTGCCCACCTCTGACGGGCGCAGCCTGGTGCCGCCGGCGCCCCCTGGGGTCCCGGTGGCGACGGTGACGGTGGAGTGTCTTCTGGCAATTCTCGCAGGGATGGGGTAGAGGAGGAGGAAGAGGAGCGCGACTCAGAGACGACCCTCGAGGGGATGGGGGAGATCTCTCCCTTGCACAAGGCCTACATCCTCCGCACCTTGCCTGATGACGACGACGAAGTCGACGTCCTCCCGGAGAGGGAGGAGCCGCCCGTGGTTCCGACGAAGGGCAGGTCAGCACAGATCTCCCGGGACAACGCTCCTGCCTCGACACCGCCTGGAGCTGCTTCCGGTCCATCTGATGCCCCTCCTTCTGCTCCTGGAGCCAGCGCGCCTGCGCCTCGGGCTGCGAAGCTCTCCAGCTTCAATCTTACGAAGCGGAGGGACTACGCCGCGGTGGACCAGTAAGTGTTCTTGTACTGCCTTGTTCTTGCTTCTGCTGCTCGTCCTTGACTCTTCTCCGTTGTGCAACTAGGCTGACGCGCGCGGCGAAGAAGAGGAAGCGGGACGAGGTGGTACAGCTTGAGCCCAGATCGCCTCCTGCGGCCGCACCCCTCTCCATGGATAAGGGTAGTGATGGCACTCATGCTTCTCCAGCCCGATCATCCTTGCAAGGCTGGGTGGAGCATCCTCGTGAGGAGTCAGCCCTCGTGGCCCCGCTAGCTCCGGAGGTGCCAACGTCTGGTTCGGGCGCTGGGGTCCTCGAGGCTTAGGAGCCTCTGGCCTCCCAGGCCATGGTGACGATGACGCCTCCTCCTCCTCCTGCCGCATTGCTGTCTCCGGATCCTTCTGCCTCTCCTGACGTCCTGGAGTGCGCTCTTTCTACGATGGCCCTGTTGCGAGAAGATCTTCAAGGCCCCGACCGTCTCCTGGTTGCCGGGCGCCTGGAGCTGGTCTCTGGATGGCTTCACTCCGATGTGTCCGTCCAGGCGACGCTGAGCTGGGCTGCTGTCGACTCCGAGAAGGACGGGGAGGTCGTCGCCCAAGGTGCGGCTGCCCGTGAAGTGGCGCTGAAGGATGCGGGGGCCGCCCAGGACCACTTCTGGTCGCTGGAGGTCGAGATAGAGACCATGCAGAGGGAGCGCGCGAAAGAAGCCCGAGGCCGCAGGGTGGAGGAGGAGAGGATGAAGGCCCAAGAGGACGCCGTCAAGGATCACGACGCCGAACTAGAGCAGTTGGCGAAGGCACAGGCCGCGGAGCGCAGCGGGCTGGAGGAACTGGAGCAGAAGCTGAAGGCGGAGAAGGCCGAGCTTGATGCCAAGGCAAAGGTCCTGGCTGAGGACCGTGCGGCCTTCAAGCTCCTTGAGGAGAGGTCTCGGACGGCACTGCAGTCACTCTACGAGAAGGGCTTGGAGGAGCCGCTGGCCGCCGACGACGAGGGCCCCACCCAGTTGCTTCCTTATCTGGTCGGTGCGCTGGAGGACGTTGTGAGCGGCATCGGCCCCATGGCGGAGGAAGAAGCCCGCGTTCTTTTCTCAGCCGCGCTGACGCTCGTCTTCAAACACCTCCATCTCCGTGATCCTGCCGCCCACCTTGATGAGCTATTGGAGCCTGTGAAAGATGAGCATTGCGAGGCCGCTGCTGCAGCTGCGAAGGTTCAGGTGGAGGCCCTGCTGCAGAGGTTCCGTGCCTTTTCTCCCGTGTCCCCAGCTGGCGATGCTACTGATCCTGCAACTCCGGCTGGTGGTACAGGTGAAGGCGACACGGTTGAAGAAGAAGCATCCCTCACAGCGGTGTCCAGGGATGACGGGACAACTTGCTGGCAGCTCTTTCATGTTTTAGTTTCTGCAATATGCACCATGCCTTGTGGACGCGTTAAACTCGTGTTCAGTTTCAGGAGAACAATATGTCTTGTACTATTTGCTTTGAAATTCTGCAATTTCCTTTCCATTTGCTTTACGTTCTACGTCGGTGCTACCACTTGAGCTTGCGTTGGATTTCCCCTATGAGGAAGGGATGATGCAGCAGAGTACCGTAAGTATTTCCCTCAGTTTTTGAGAACCAAGGTATCAATCCAGTAGGAGGCCACGCTCAAGTCCCTCATACCTGCACAAAACGATAACTACTCGCAACCAACGCGATTAGGGGTTGTGAATCCCTTCACGGTCACTTACGAGATTGAGATCTGATAGATATAATATTTTTGGTATTTTTGGTATGAAGATGCAAAGTAAAAAGTAAAAAGCAAAGTAAAAGCAAAACAAGATTAAAGTGATGGAGATTGATATGATGAGAATAGACCCGGGGGCCATAGGTTTCACCAGTGGCTTCTCTCAAGAGCATAAGTATTCTACAGTGGGTGAACAAATTACTGTTGAGCAATTGACAGAATTGAGCATAGTTATGAGAATATCTAGGCATGATCATGTATATAGGCATCACGTCCGTGACAAGTAGACTGAAACGATTCTGCATCTACTACTATTACTCCACTCATCGACTGCTATCCAGCATGCATCTAGAGTATTAAGTTAAAAACAGAGTAACGCTTTAAGCAAGATGACATGATGTAGAGAGATAAATTCATGCAATACGAAATAAACCCCATCTTGTTATCCTCGATGGCAACGATGCAATACGTGCCTTGCTGCCCCTTCTGTCACTGGGAAAGGACACTGCAAGATCGAACCCAAAGCTAAGCACTTCTCCCATGGCAAGAACTACCAATCTAGTTGGCCAAACCAAACGGATAATTCGAAGAGACATACAAAGATAACCAATCATACATAAAAGAATTCAGAGAAGATTCAAATATTATTCATAGATAGACATGATCATAAACTGTCACACCCTAGCTAGTCATGCATTAGAGTGTTGCATCATGTTTACTCTTTCATCAGAAACTTGAAATGGGGATCTGTGAAACCCTCAGAATCATTTTGAAAATGACCCAAATAAAAATTTCTCCAAAAGGGTCCAAGAAAATGCTCATGTTGCTCTCTGAAAATATTGGACAGAGATAAAAATCAAACCAATATTTTTAGTGGCTCATGGACATTTATTTTGGGCATTTGGAATTAATGCATAAATATTTGCTCTGGAAATATATTTCTATATATATTAATATATGTCCAAATATTATGCCAATTATAAAGGAGCTCTGGAATAATATATCTAGCCCCTGAAAAATTTGGCATAAGTTAAATAAATGATTTAATATATTATTTAAATCAAAACAAATGCCAGAAATTAGAAAAACAGGAAAAAATAAAAGGGAGAAGCTTACCTGGGCTCCTCCCTGTGCAGCCCATCCAGCTGGCCGGCCCAGCCAGCAGGCGGCCCAGCCCGTCTCCCTCCTGTGTCGTCTTCGTCCCGACAGAGGGAGGGGAGTGTGGCCGGCGCGCGCGCCCGCCACCGCGCCACGCCACCTCTCTCCCTGCCTGCCTGCCCTCCCCTCCTCGCTTCGATGCCCTGGACGACGCCACGCCTCCCCCCCCTGCTCTCTCTCACTCGCCCTCGGCTCTTCCCTCCTCTCCCTCGCTCTCTCTCTCATGGCCGAACACCACCGTCGTCGCCGTTCGCCTTAGCAGCTGTCTCCGGCCACCCCTCGCTCCCCCGACTAGCTCAGAAGCTCCGCCACAACCCCCTCTTCCTTCCCACTGCTCCACGGGCC
>NC_041386.1:371073847-371167714 GCF_002162155.2 Triticum dicoccoides | reverse complement strand
AAAACCATTTCAAGTTGGAGTATCGTAGGATAGTCTAGCCAAGAGTCAAAGCTGGCTTGCTGCAATAACTCCACCAACCCTTCTTGATACTAAGCATGTATGTAGGATCTGATGTAAGTCTTGCTGAGTACCTTTGTACTCATGTTGCTATAATCTACATTTTTACAGAAGACGCTGCAACCCCTTCTGATGGGTTCTATGTAGACGTTGACATCAACGAGTAGGCTAAAGACCCAGGTGGTGACCCTGAGCTTGTGAAGGACCACGTAGTATAGCTAGGCTTTCCAAGCCTCCTTTATTTTACTAGTTGTCTGTACTCAGACAAGTTACCTCCGCTGCTGGTTTGTATGACTGTATGACTTGAATGCTGGGTCGTGTGACCCGTATCTTTGTGTATGCTATGTATGGCTCCCTGAGCCTTAAATAAAGTACTTGTGTCGTGGAGTCATGTTGTGATGCTTCATTGTATTTGCACATATCGAGCATATTGTGTGTATGATTGAAATGCTTGGTATGTGTGGGATCTGACTATCTAGTTGTTTATCTTTAGTAGCCTCTCTTACCGGGAAATGTCTCCTAGTGTTACCGCTGAGCCATGGTAGCTTGCTACTGCTCTGGAACACTTAGGCTGGCCGGCATGTGTCCTTCTTCGTTCCTGTGTCTGTCCCTTCGGGGAAATGTCACGCTTTGAGTACTGGAGTCCTGTTAGCCCGCTACAGCCCGGTTTACCGGAGTCCTGTTAGCCCAGTGCTACAGCCCGGACCCACTTGCTGATGACCGACACGTTCGAAGCTGGGTCATGGATGCCTGTCCCTGTAAGTCTATGCCACTTTGGGTTTACCACTAGTCATGTCAGCCCGGGCTCTTTATCATATGGATGCTAGCGACACTATCATATACGTGAGCCAAAATGCGCAAACGGTCCCGGGCAAAGGTAAGGTGACACCCGTGGGGATACCGTGCGTGAGGCCGCAAAGTGATATGAGGTGTTACCGGCTAGATCGATGTGACATCGAGTCGGGGTCCTGACAGCGTTGGTATCAGAGCCGGACTGCCTGTAGGTTGTCCAAGCCAAACTGGTCGATGTTGAGTCTAGAAATTCTTTAGTTATATGTAGGGGAATTGTTTGTGGGTTGGAACGTAAGGCTCTTTTTACTCCTTTATCTTATGACATTCTGATCTGAGTCAGTCCATTCTTCCACCGGGGGTTAAGGAATTAGGATCTATTCTCTCTATCAGGATCACGTGTTACTAATCAGTAGTACCTTATAAGTCTGATGGATACAAGCCTAGTTCAGTTCTACTACCACATTATGTTGTTAGAATGGATTCAGAACTTTGATATGATGATGTTGAGTGCGTACGAAATCCTTTGTCAAATGTCTCAAAATCCTTCTTGAGCATTTACAGCTGTTATGCTGCCGAAATTTTGCTAGAAATTCTAATGCCTTTGCATTATGATTGTGCTTTCAGATGGCCACTCGCGACCTCAATCAAGTGGTTCGCCTGACTCGATGCCTAGATGTACCCGGCCATACTGCCAAGTTGGTCAGGGTAATGACTGAGGCTGGCTACCGCTGGTATCCTGAGTACACGGTCGAAGAGCAATTCCGAGACTTTAATCAAAGCCAGTATCTCTGCACTGTCAGGATATTTCCATCTTATCCTGGATCCACCGAGCCTCTTCACTGCTCCTATGGACTCGGGGTTACTATTGAGATGGCTGTGCAGGACGCCGCCTACTCTATGATGACCATTACGCGAGTCAGATCTGGTATATTTCGGGACTCTGATTTCCGGTATATGCCAGGATCACTTCCGGGAGCACAAGGGTATCTCCAGGCTATTTATGCTGACCCCACTCAGGAGGATTCACGGACTCGCACCACTGCTGAGATGCTCGAGGATAAGGACCGTGAAAATCGGGCCTTGAGGTTAGAGCTCTTCAATACCCGTGCTGACCACTGGGCCACATTGACTCGGTTCGCACCGGCGGTGCAAGCTGGATGTTCGGATATGCGCGATCTCTATCCCGTGAGATCTGCTCTGCCAGACGTGATGGTTTGGTGTGATGTAGGAGGCATCACCCCACCTCGCGGTCCCCGCAGGCCACCGTCTGTTGGTCCAAGGCCTCATCCTAGCCCCTATGGTCCACAAGCTCCGCGAGATCGTCTGTTTTCGGATGATCATGTTGAGCTTCCAGGCTATGGAGGTGACTTTTACGAGGACTACTACGGATCGGTCTGAGTTAGTGGTAGTATCACTAGTTCGCACTAGCTGTGTCGTCTATCGTCCCGCGTGACTCGTGGGATATGACCTAGTTGTACTCTTTCCGGAGGTGTAGAAGAATAATGTATAGGAGCTTGGAATGCCTCCGATGAGATGTAATCCTTTTCTCACCGTAATAGTACTTTGTTTGGTCTTGTACTAAACCCTGTATGGTGTGTATGACGATGGAATAAAAGAAGCAGTTTCTGTTTTTACCATGTCATATGGATGATCATCTTGCATTTCGAGTTATTCCTTACATTCTGTATCCTATGTCGGAATTTTATCATTCTGACTAAATCATTGTCTTGTTACCTAGGATGGTCAACACGCGCGCTAACCCTGCTTCTCAATAGCAGGCTGAAGGCAGTGAAGGCAGGAATGAAAATCTGCCTCATCCTCCTTCACTAGCCGAGGTTATGATGGAAGCTGAGAGAAACAAGCGGGAGACCAACCGTTTGTTGGAGCGTATTGAACAGAACACGGCACACCATCAGAGGACTAACGTGGTGTCACTCAGTGATTTTATCAAATTACATCCACCCACGTTCCACCACTCCGTCGAGCCTCTCGACGCTGATGACTGGCTTCGCAGTATCTCTCACAAACTGCGTTCCGCGCTGGTAGCGGAGGCTGACAAGGTCACCTTTGCTGCATATCATCTTGAAGGCCCCGCCAGTCTATGGTGGGAAAATTATGGAGCTATGCGCCCAGCGGGCCATGTCACTACTTGGGCTGAGTTCAGCGAGGCTTTCCGTGAGCATCATATTCCGGAGGGTCTCATGGACCGCAAACGTGAAGAATTTTGCAGTTTCACCCAAGGCCGACTTTCTGTGGATGTTTACAGCAGGGAGTTTGGTAATCTCGCACGATATGCAACCGAGGAAGTTTCTACTGACGCCAAGAAGCAAGCAAGGTTCCGTAAGGGCCTTAGTCCTGAGCTTCGCCGCGACCTCCGTCTGCATGAGTGCACATCCTTCCAGAAACTTGTCAACAAAGCCATCAGTGTTGAAACTGGTCAGACTGACTATGACGCAACACGCAAGCATGGCCGTGATATGGGTTCCTCATCCGGTGCTGGTCCTCAGAAGCGCCGCGTGTGGGTACCCAACACCGCCCTGCCACCCAGGTTCACACCGAGGCCATCCTTCCAGGCGCCTCGCCCCGTTCAGCAGTCTGCACCGGCCAAGCCCTATGGGGGTCCAACTAACAATGCTCCTCCACGTACCAGTTCCGTGACTTGTTTCAAGTGTGGGGAATCTGGCCACTATATGCGTGAGTGTCCCCAGACCAACCCCAACCAGTCTGCTAAAGCTGTTGGCCGTGGCAAGCCGACAGGAAAAGTATTCCACGCCAAGCCGGTCACCGCTACACGTGGCCATGTCAACTGTATCTCTGCCGAAGAAGCTCAAGAGGATCCCAATGTTGTTCCCGGTACGCTTCTTGTTAATTGCCACCCGGCATCTGTTCTTTTCGATACAGGAGCCTCTCATTCTTTTATATCTGAAAACTATGCTCGCTTGCATAACGTCGCATTCGGTGATATGCCAACCTCTATGGTAATTCAAACTCCGGGATCCAAATGGCAAACTTCTAGAGTAAGCCATGGAAATGAAATCCAAGTCGACAGACTTGTTTTCCTTGCCTCTTTGATAGCCCTTAAATTTTCAGATATCAATATCATTCTGGGTATGGACTGGATGTCAGCTCATCAAGCCAAAATTGATTGCTTCTCTAGGACTGTTCAACTCACCCATCCTTCGGGGAAGATAGTCAATGTCTTGACCCGAATAGCTAAGCGACAATTATATTCTCTTAACGCCAGCCCTTTGCCAGACCTTGAGGACGTTCCGGTAGTCCGTGACTTCCCGGATGTCTTCCCAGAAGAATTGCCAGGTGTTCCACCTGACAGGGATGTTGAGTTCGTAATAGACCTCATTCCGGGAACCGTTCCGATTGCTAGAAGACCCTATAAGATGGCACCACTAGAGCTAGCCGAGCTTAAGAAACAACTCGATGAGTCCTTGAAAAAGGGTTTCATCCGACCTAGCTCTTCTCCGTGGGCTTGCCCCGTCCTATTCGTCAAGAAGAAGGATGGTACGGACCGGATGGTTGTAGATTACCGACCTGTCAATTTGGTCACAATCAAGAACAAATATCCGCTCCCCAGGATCAACGACCTTTATGATCAGCTCGCTGGATCCTCAGTCTTCTCCAAGATGGATTTGAGGTTGGGCTACCATCAAATCAAAATCAGAAACGGGGACATTCCTAAAACGGCCTTTGTTACTCGTTATGGCCAATACGAGTACACCGTCATGTCCTTCGGATTAACCAACGCTCCAGCCACCTTTTCTCGGTTAATGAACTCAATCTTCATGGAGTATTTGGATAAATTCGTCGTAGTTTATCTCGATGATATACTCATCTACTCCAAGAACGAGGAAGAACATGCCGAACATTTAAGGCTAGTGTTGAAGAAACTTCGAGAGCATCGCCTTTATACCAAATTTTCTAAATGTGAATTCTGGTTGCCAGAAGTGACCTATCTGGGTCATGTAATATCTGGTAAAGGTATTGCTGTTAACCCTGAGCGAGTTCAAGCCGTCCTTAACTGGACTCCACCTGAATCGGTCAAGCAAGTTCGGAGTTTTCTAGGCTTAGCGAGCTATTGTCGTCGCTTTGTCGAGAACTTCTCCAAGGTTGCCAAACCTCTAACCGAACTCCTCAAGAAAGATAAGAAGTTCGAGTGGACTCCACAATGTGAGCACAGCTTTCAGGAACTGAAAAGACGCCTGACTTCTGCTCCCGTACTGGTACCGCCAGACTTCTCCAAGGATTTTGTTATCTACTGAGACGCCTCGCGACAAGGACTAGGTTGCATTCTCATGCAAGATCGACACGTAATTGCCTACGCTTCACGGCAATTGCACCCACATGAGGAGAATTATCCTACTCATGATCTAGAGCTTGCAGCTGTAGTCTATGCACTTAAAACCTGGCGACATTACCTCCTCGGTAATCGTTGCGAAATATTCACTGATCACCAAAGTTTGAAGTACATCTTCACCCAACCAGATCTGAACCTCAGGCAAAGACATTGGGTTGAATTGATCACAGACTTCAACTTAGGAATAACCTACACCCCAGGGAAAGCCAACGTCATGGCTGATGCGCTAAGTCGTAAATCTTATTGTAACAATCTGATGTTACAACAAAGTCAACTGCTTCTCCATGAGGAATTTCGGAAGCTTAACCTTCACATTGTTCCTCAAGGATTTCTTTCCACCTTGGTGGCGAAACCTACTCTTACGGATCAAATCATTGCTGCCCAGAAGCGAGATAAGGGAATACCTAAGATCAAGGAGAACATTGCTAGCGGAGGTGCTAGTTGTTTCTCCACAAATGATCATGGTGTTGTGTACTTTGAGAACCGTCTAGTGGTTCCCAAGAACCAGCATCTACGGCAGTTGATCCTTAAGGAGGCTCATGAATCCCCTCTCACCATTCATCCCGGTAGTACTAAGATGTATCAGGACCTACGCCAGAGGTTCTGGTGGACTAGGATGAAGAGAGAAATTGCTCAGTATATTGCAAATTGCGACGTCTGTCGTCGTGTAAAAGCAGAGCACCAACGGCCTGCTGGCACCCTTCAACCCTTAGCTATTCCTGAATGGAAATGGGATAAAATTGGTATGGATTTCATTACCGGTTTTCCCAGGACCAAGAGAGGGAATAATGCTATTTTCGTCGTGGTCGATCGTCTTTCCAAAGTAGCCCATTTTCTACCTGTTCGAGGGAGTATAACCGCTAGTCAGCTGGCAGACTTATACATCTCCCGAATAGTGTCCCTTCATGGTGTTCCTTTGGAAATTAACTCGGATCGAGGAAGTCTTTTCACCTCTCGATTTTGGGAAAGTTTCCAAAATGCTATGGGAACTCGTCTCTCCTTTAGCACCGCCTTCCACCCTCAGTCGAGTGGTCAAGTGGAACGCGTCAACCAAATTCTAGAAGACATGCTTCGAGCCTCTGTTATCTCATTCGGAATGGACTGGGAGAAGTGCCTTCCATTTGCCGAATTCGCTTACAACAACAGCTATCAATCTAGCTTGGGTAAAGCCCCTTTTGAAGTTCTCTATGGACGACGGTGTCGAACACCCCTTAACTGGTCAGAGACCGGGGAAAGACAATTCTTTGGCCCGGACATGATTCAGGAAGCAGAAGAACAAGTTCGCATCGTTCGTGAAAAGTTGAAAACAGCCCAATCTCGTCAAAAGAGTCAATATGACCGAAAACATAAGGCTATGACTTTCGCGGTTGACGAGAAGGCATATCTTCGGGTCACCCCTCTGAAGGGAACCCATCGTTTCGGTATCAAAGGCAAATTGGCTCCTCGTTACATTGGACCTTTTCGCATTCTTGCCAAACGAGGGGAAGTTGCCTACCAGCTGGAACTACCTCCGCATCTCTCCAGAGTCCACGATGTCTTCCACGTTTCTCAACTCAGGCGTTGCTTCTCGGATCCTATCCGTGAAGTGAACCACGAAACGCTTGATCTCCAAGATAATCTTACATATCGAGAGTACCCCGTTCGTATCCTCGATCAGGCCGAACGTATCACCCGACGTCAGAACATCAAGTTCCTCAAAGTACAATGGTCGCACCATTCTGAGGATGAAGCAACCTGGGAAAGGGAGGATCGTCTTCGACTTGAGTACCCCGCCTTCTTCCCGGAGGAACCCAAATCTCGGGACGAGATTCTTTTGAGTGGGGGTGAGTTGTCACACCCTAGCTAGTCATGCATTAGAGTGTTGCATCATGTTTACTCTTTCATCAGAAACTTGAAATGGGGATCTGTGAAACCCTCAGAATCATTTTGAAAATGACCCAAATAAAAATTTCTCCAAAAGGGTCCAAGAAAATGCTCATGTTGCTCTCTGAAAATATTGGACAGAGATAAAAATCAAACCAATATTTTTAGTGGCTCATGGACATTTATTTTGGGCATTTGGAATTAATGCATAAATATTTGCTTTTGAAATATATTTCTATATATATT
This sequence comes from Triticum dicoccoides, assembly GCF_002162155.2. Classification (NCBI taxonomy): domain Eukaryota; kingdom Viridiplantae; phylum Streptophyta; class Magnoliopsida; order Poales; family Poaceae; genus Triticum; species Triticum dicoccoides. Next base: position 371,160,387 of record NC_041386.1, on the reverse strand, counting down.
AATATATGTCCAAATATTATGCCAATTATAAAGGAGCTCTGGAATAATATATCTAGCCCCTGAAAAATTTGGCATAAGTTAAATAAATGATTTAATATATTATTTAAATCAAAACAAATGTCAGAAATTAGAAAAACAGGAAAAAATAAAAGGGAGAAGCTTACCTGGGCTCCTCCCTGTGCAGCCCATCCAGCTGGCCGGCCCAGCCAGCAGGCGGCCCAGCCCGTCTCCCTCCTCTGTCGTCTTCGTCCCGACAGAGGGAGGGGAGTGTGGCCGGCGCGCGCGCCCGCCACCGCGCCACGCCACCTCTCTCCCTGCCTGCCTGCCCTCCCCTCCTCGCTTCGATGCCCTGGACGACGCCACGCCTCCCCCCCTGCTCTCTCTCACTCGCCCTCGGCTCTTCCCTCCTCTCCCTCGCTCTCTCTCTCATGGCCGAACACCACCGTCGCCGCCGTTCGCCTTAGCAGCCGTCTCCGGCCACCCCTCGCTCCCCCGACTAGCTCAGAAGCTCCGCCACAACCCCCTCTTCCTTCCCACCGCTCCACGGGCCTCCGGAAGCCCTGCATCGCCGCCACATCGCCGTTCCCCTCTTCGGGCTCCGACCATCATCGCCGTCGAATTCGCCGTCTCTAGCGCGTCTCCGAGCCCGCTTCGACGCCCACTGCAACCGCGGTGAGCCCCTGAGTCGTTTCCCCCTTCTCCCCTGGTCTCTTTCGACCTCTAGGCCTTAGCCCCACCTTGGCCGAGAGCTCCACGCTGCCGGCGATGTCGCCGTCGTGGCCACAGTCACCGTAGCGCCCAACCGAGCACACTATCGTGCTCCACGCCTCACTAGGAGCACGCAGCACGCACCAACGCCTCCCCAAACCCCCTGCAACGCCGACTCCGACCGCACCCGAACTCCGGCGGCCGCAGCCGAGCTCGCCGCCGTCGACTCCGGCCACCCCAGGCTCGGCCACCACCACCGTTCGACGCGCGGGAGCAAGAGCTCTCCAACGAGCCCAAGCACAGCCTCGCCCGTGCCCTGTAGCGCGATCCCGCATCGCGCCGCCGTCTCGGGCCTCGACGGCGTCACGTTGCCGGTGGGTTTGACCCACTTTGACCACGGCAGGAACCCCCCCTGAGTCCCTGACAGGTGGGCCCAGCCCTGTAGCTAATTAGGATTAGTGCTAACCACTGTTAGTTAACCCCCTGACACTGACTAGTGGGCCCCAGCGCCACTAATTAGTAATTAGGATTAATTTAACCCTGTTTAAACCCCCTGTCACTAACGTGTGGGCCCCACACGTCAGGTTTGACTCCAGCCAGCCGCAGTTGACCACTGACGTCATGCTGACGTCATGCTGGCGCAATAATTATATTTCTGGATTTAATTTAAATCAAGAAATTCCAGAATATTATTTAAACTTCAAAAATTCATAACTTTTATTCTGTAACTCCAAATTGGACAAATTATATATGAAAAATGATCAGAAAAATCCAATCTATCCATCTGTACTATTTTCATGCATGATCAAACAAGTTAAATTGATGTTTCAAGCAGAACAAGGAAAAGCACTTTAAAAGGCCATATTTGAATTTGAAATTTGAATCCTTGATTCAAATTTGTTCAAACCCTTCTGGTTTTAGTTGCATTAGCCCAACACACTCATATTGCCATGTTTCATGCATGCATCATATTGTTGCACATTGTTTGGTGATGGTTGTGTATCGGTGTCCTTTGCGACAGGTTCTGCCTCCGAGGAGTACCGTGATTACCCTAACGAAGAACCGTATCAGTGCATCGAACCATCAGGCAAGCAACCAACCATTTGATCATATCGATACAATCCCATGTTCTCGCTCTTGCTCTCTTTTACTGCATTAAGACAACGCGTTTCAAACTGCTGTGTGCTACGGTAGTTGAACCCATTTCCTCTGCATGACCTGTCATTGCCACAGTAACTAGATGAAACCCACTAGCATGTGTAGGAGTTGATTGAGCCATATGTATGTGTTGTTCCTACCTTGCTATGCCTGCTATGCTTAGAGTCGTGTCAGGTCTGGTTCATCTGGGTGATGGGCTAGAGTGAAATGTTTATGTCGGTAGTGAGAGTGGTGTGGTGAACACGATTTGGTAAAGGTATCGATGAGAGGCCATGTAGGAGTACATGGTGGGTTGTTTCATTGAAGCCGACCTTAAGCACTGAGATCTGTATGTGTGATTTAAGAATCAGCTACTACCATGCATTGGGCCCGAAACCAATGGACCCTCTCGGCTTCTTATTCACCCTAGTTCTCCGTCCAGGAGTTGCAAGTAGTTTCTGGTGTTTGTAGCCTACTGGAGGTCGTGGACAGCGCTGACCGTAGGGGTGGGCTGTGATGCGGTAGGTACGTGGCACGGTGTACCGAATACCCGTTAGGTATCTCGGGAACCCTGTTCACATCGTTCGGGGCCGTATGGGAAACCTCGGCCGGACTCCCTGCGGATGGAACCTGGATAGGCGATAAACCTGGACTAGAGGCTTAGGTGATTAGGTAGGTCGTGGCCGACACCCACGTTGGGCTTCCGCTTGAAGGTTGCCGAGTACATGTCGTGTAAACGACGGTAAGTGGTGGGAGCGTGTATGAAGGAGTACACCCCTGCAGGGTTAACATGATCTATTCGAATAGCCGCGTCCGCGGTAAAGGACTACTTGGTTGCCTATACAGTTCATAGACAAGTAAATGGAAACTACTAAAAGCCTCAAGATAAGAGTGAGTGCCGAGGATGGCTCTTCCGTAGGAAGACGGAGGTGGATCCTCGATGGTGTATTGAAGTGGTGAGTAGTGGACTCGTGTGCGCAAAACCATTTCAAGTTGGAGTATCGTAGGATAGTCTAGCCAAGAGTCAAAGCTGGCTTGCTGCAATAACTCCACCAACCCTTCTTGATACTAAGCATGTATGTAGGATCTGATGTAAGTCTTGCTGAGTACCTTTGTACTCATGTTGCTATAATCTACATTTTTACAGAAGACGCTGCAACCCCTTCTGATGGGTTCTATGTAGACGTTGACATCAACGAGTAGGCTAAAGACCCAGGTGGTGACCCTGAGCTTGTGAAGGACCACGTAGTATAGCTAGGCTTTCCAAGCCTCCTTTATTTTACTAGTTGTCTGTACTCAGACAAGTTACCTCCGCTGCTGGTTTGTATGACTGTATGACTTGAATGCTGGGTCGTGTGACCCGTATCTTTGTGTATGCTATGTATGGCTCCCTGAGCCTTAAATAAAGTACTTGTGTCATAGAGTCATGTTGTGATGCTTCGTTGTATTTGCACATATCGAGCATATTGTGTGTATGATTGAAATGCTTGGTATGTGTGGGATCTGACTATCTAGTTGTTTATCTTTAGTAGCCTCTCTTACCGGGAAATGTCTCCTAGTGTTACCGCTGAGCCATGGTAGCTTGCTACTGCTCTGGAACACTTAGGCTGGCCGGCATGTGTCCTTCTTCGTTCCTGTGTCTGTCCCTTCGGGGAAATGTCACGCTTTGAGTACTGGAGTCCTGTTAGCCCGCTACAGCCCGGTTTACCGGAGTCCTGTTAGCCCAGTGCTACAGCCCGGACCCACTTGCTGATGACCGACACATTCGAAGCTGGGTCATGGATGCCTGTCCCTGTAAGTCTGTGCCACTTTGGGTTTACGACTAGTCATGTCAGCCCGGGCTCTTTATCATATGGATGCTAGCGACACTATCATATACGTGAGCCAAAATGTGCAAACGGTCCCGGGCAAAGGTAAGGCGACACCCGTGGGGATACCGTGCGTGAGGCCGCAAAGTGATATGAGGTGTTACCGGCTAGATCGATGTGACATCGAGTCGGGGTCCTGACATAAACCCACAATTCATCGGTCTCAACAAACACACCGCAAAAAGAAGATTACATCGAATAGATCTCCACAACAGAGGGGAGAACTTTGTATTGAGATCCAAAAAGAGAGAAGAAGCCATCTAGCTACTAACTATGGACCCGAAGGTCTGAGGTAAACTACTCACACTTCATCGGAGAGGCTATGGTGATGTAGAAGCCCTCCGTGATGACGGCCCTCTCCGACGGAGCTCCAGAACAGGCCCCAAGATGGGATCTCGTGGATACAGAAAGTTGCGGCGGTGGAATTAGGTTTTTGGTTCCATCCCTATTCGTTTGGGGGTACGTAGGTATATATAGGAGGAAGAAGTATGTCGGTGGAGCTTCGAGAGGCCCACGAGGCAAGGGGGCGTGCCCTAGGGGGGGCGCGGCCCCCACCCTCGTGACCGCCTCTCTGATTCCTTGGCGTAGGGTCCAAGTTTCTGGATCACGTTCGGTGAGAAAATCACGTTCCCGAAGGTTTCATTTCGTTTGCACTCCGTTTGATATTCCGTTTCTTCGAAACACTGAAATAGGCAAAAAACAGCAATTCTGGGCTGGGCCTCCGGTTAATAGGTTAGTCCCAAAAATAATATATAAGTGGAAAATAAAGCCCAATATAGTCCAAAATAGTAGATAATATAGCATGGAGCAATCAAAAATTATAGATACGTTGGAGACGTATCAGGCATCCCCAAGCTTAATTCCTGCTCGTCCTCGAGTAGGTAAATGATAAAAAAGAGAATTTTTGATGCAGAGTGCTACTTGGTATAATTTCAATGCAAATCTTCTTAACTGTGGTATGAATATTCAGATTAGGAAGATTCAAGACAAAAGTTCATATTGACATAGAGAATAATAATACTTCAAGCAAACCAACAAAGCAATTATGTTTTCTTAAAGTAACATGGCCAAAGAAAGTTCATCCCTACAAAATCATATAGTTTAGTCATGCTCCATTTTCGTCACACAAGAATGCTCTCATCATGCACAACCCCGATGACAAGCCAAGCAATTGTTTCATACCTTAATAATTTCAAACTCATAAACTTTCACGCAATACATGAGCGTGAGCCATGGATATAGCACTATGGGTGGAATAGAATATAGTGATGGGGGTTATGTGGAGAAGACAAAAAGGAGAAAGTCTCACATCAACGAGGCTAATCAATGGGCTATGGAGATGCCCATCGATTGATGTTAATGCAAGGAGTAGGGATTGCCATGCAACGGATGCACTAGAGCTATAAATGTATGAAAGCTCAACAAAAGAAACTAAGTGGGTGTGCATCCAACTTGCTTGCTCATGAACTTTTTGCTTGCCCGTGTGTTGGATTGCTTGTTTGTCGCGATGGCACAAGATACTACCAAATTGTGTGAGTTCACCAATACAAATAATAATGATTTCCTTAGCACTCCGATTGCTCCTCTCGCTAATACCGAATCTTGTGAAATCAATACTGCTTTGTTGAATCTTGTTATGAAAGATCAATTCGCCGGCCTTCCTAGTGAAGATGCCGCTACTCATCTGAATAGCTTCGTTGATTTATGTGAAGGAGAAACGAGAGGGCGAATAAAATGACAAGGGTGAAGTGCGGGAGAGGAAAACGAGAGGCAAATGGCAAATAATGTAATGCGAGAGATAGGGATTGTGATGGGTACTTGGTATGTTGACTTTTTGCGTAGACTCCCCGGCAACGGCATCAGAAATTCTTCTTGCTACCTCTTGAGCTTGCGTTGGATTTCCCCGAAGAGGAAGGGATGATGCAGCAGAGTAGCGTAAGTATTTCCCTCCGTTTTTGAGAACCAAGGTATCAATCCAGTAGGAGGCCACGCTCAAGTCCCTCTTACCTGCACAAAACGATAGCTACTTGCAACCAACACGATTAGGGGTTGTCAATCCCTTCACGGTCACTTACGAGAGTGAGATCTGATAGATATAAAAATTTTGGTATTTTTGGTATAAAGATGCAAAGTAAAAAGCAAAAAAGCAAAGTAAAAGCAAAACAAGATTAAAGTGATGGAGATTGATATGATGAGAATAGAGTCGGGGGCCATAGGTTTCACTAGTGGCTTCTCTCAAGAGCATAAGTATTCTACGGTGGGCGAACAAATTACTGTTGAGCAATTGACAAAATTGAGCATAGTTATGAGAATATCTAGGCATGATCATGTATATAGGCATCACGTCCGTGACAAGTAGACCGAAACAATTCTGCATCTACTACTATTACTCCACTCGTCGACCGCTATCCAGCATGCATCTAGAGTATTAAGTTAAAAACAGAGTTACGCTTTAAGAAAGATGACATGATGTAGAGAGATAAATTCATGCAATATGAAATAAACCCCATGTTGTTATCCTCGATGGCAATGATGCAATATGTGCCTTGCTGCCCCTTCTGTCACTGGGAAAGGACACCGCAAGATCGAACCCAAAGCTAAGCACTTCTCCCATGGCAAGAACTACCAATCTAGTTGGCCAAACCAAACGGATAATTCGAAGAGACTTGCAAAGATAACCAATCATACATAAAAGAATTCAGAGAAGATTCAAATATTATTCATAGATAGACTTGATCATAAACCCACAATTCATCGGTCTCAACAAACACACCGCAAAAAGAAGATTACATCGAATAGATCTCCACAAGAGAGGGGGAGAACTTTGTATTGAGATCCAAAAAGAGAGAAGAAGCCATCTAGCTACTAACTATGGACCCGAAGGTCTGAGGTAAACTACTCACACTTCATCGGAGAGGCTATGATGATGTAGAAGCCCTCCATGATGAAGGCCCTCTCCGGCGAAGCTCCGGAACAGGCCCCAAGATGGGATCTCATGGATACAGAAAGTTGCGGCGGTGGAATTAGGTTTTTGGCTCCGTCCCTGTTCGTTTGGGGGTACGTAGGTATATATAGGAGGAAGAAGTACATTGGTGGAGCTCCAAGAGGCCCACGAGGCAGGGGGCGCACCCTAGGGGGGGGCGCCCCCCACCCTCGTGACCGCCTCTCTGATGCCTTGGCATAGGGTCCTAGTCTCCTGGATCACGTTCGGTGAGAAAATCACGTTCCCGAAGGTTTCATTCCGTTTGGACTCCGTTTGATATTCCGTTTCTTCGAAACACTGAAATAGGCAAAAAAACAGCAATTCTGGGCTGGGCCTCCAGTTAATAGGTTAGTCCCAAAATAATATAAAAGTGGAAAATAAAGCCCAATATAGTCCAAAACAGTAGATAATATAGCATGGTGCAATCAAAACTTATAGATACATTGGAGACGTATCAATCAGCAGGGCCCGACCCCGCGCATACCTCAGCCTCCGTTGGGCCGTCCGGATCACCAGGACGGACCAAGGAGTGAGGGGCTACGTCATCAGTTAGGCTCCTGAGTCGCGATGCTCATGAGTCCCCCTTGACGCGCAAACAGCCTATAGAAAGGAGATCTGGGAGTAGGCCTAGTGTTCTACGTCGGCAGGGCCCGACCCCGCGCATACCTCAGTGCCATTGGGCCGTCTGGATGACCAGGACGAACCAAGGAGTGAGGGGCTACGTGGTCAGTTAGGATCCCGAGTTGCAATCCTCAGGAGTCCCCCTTGACGTTCAAACGACCTATGGCCTTCGTACCTTGGCTCCGCTTGGGAGGGTGCGCGATGACCAAGTCTGAGGTACCTGGCAGGGTGGCGTACGCTTGGGCGTGACCCAAGCGCAGCCCCCGTGCCCAGCCCCCTTGCGCGACTCTCCCGAGGGGAGGTGTTGTGATGGGGCCAGACACTGAGCTCGGAGGCTCCCTGAAGTTGATACGGTCGTGAGGCTGCCCTCAGTTGTTTATCACCAGCGCGGATCATGGCGCTTCCGCACTTGCACAGGCATAGCCGCTCCTCAGCAGTGTTGACTACTAGCGCGGAGCATGGTACTTCCACTGGCATGTGGGAGGGGACTCCCTACTGCGGAGAGCCCCCGGGGCGTGTACAGCCCCGCCCTGACACGTGGCTTGCATGGTAGGGACTGACGAGGTGTGTCTGGGCACTCGTGAGCCAGAGCGGGACTCGCGAGGCCCTACCTCAAGGCGGGCTGCGCCTGGTCTTGGTTCTTCATGGTTGTGGCATTCCTGTGAGATGGTTAGACAACCTGCGCCGAACAGATTTCCTGAGGTTATCGCACGAGAAGGCCAAGCACCAACGACCCTAGGAGGTGACATGAACGGGGCCGGCCCGCCAGACAGTGCTCAGCCATTGGATTTATCGACGCTGTAGGTACGGGCCCGAGCATAGACGTTGTGCCTAGCCTTTTTATGCGAAGGATCCTAAAGAAAGACGATCGGCGCGCGGCTCCCATGGTGGGTGACAATCAAGCAGGTGATAACCATAGATAGATTATGCATGAAAAGCGAACTAGCTTAGGTAAATGCAAGAACGATACATGCCACTGGGTCGGACCCGAGCGACCTGGGGATGATGCAGCCTGAGGGGCGCCCCCGGTAGGGTGAACTAAAGATGCAAGCAGATACATGCCGCAGGAACAGACCCACGCGGCCTGAGAATGATGCAGCCCAGGGGTGCTCCCAGCTAAATAAACTTTGAAAATGTCACCTGGTTTGGTTGTCGGAGGAGTGTTGGGGTAGCTAACGACACGTGTCGAAGAAGTCCCTCCTCACGAGCCATCGAGACCCAGAGCCTCGGGAGGCTCTGGAGGCTCAGGTGGCCTCCTGAGGACCGTCTCCATTTCCGCCAGGACTGCGTGATGCCTGGCCTCCTGACCTGCCAGGATGCTCCGCAGGTTGCGCTGGAAGGCAGCTCCCACGCTTGGAAGGCCAAACGTCATGTGAGTGTAGCTGTGAGCTGGACCTTCACACCATCCAGCATGCGAAGGCCAGAAGGGCTCCTGAGATGTGGCCCTGTTGAGCCCTGGGATGTCGATGCAGACATGCAGCTAACCACCCTCGCCTGGATGGAGAGCAGCGCCAAGTGGGCGGCGGACACCGCATATTGCTCTTGCTTCCTGAAGCTCCTGAGTGGTCTTGGTGATGAAATCTTGAGGGTCGGGCGCTCCTCGCCTGGTGTCCTCCTGAGCGAGACGTGCCGCGAAGCACGCCTCCACGTGGTGCCCGAGCGCCTCCCTCGTGATGTTTGCCAGGTCTGAGGCCCTCCAAAAGAGACCCCCCGAGCCCTGCCCGAGGAGGGCACCGGGCGCGCCTCCCTATGCGAGGGAGGGAGGCGCGCCAGGCGCGGGCACTGATCCTGAGGTGGTGCCACTGGAGGCGCCGCTCCCCTGAGGCCCAGTGTGGAGTAGCTACTTCTTCTTCTTGGGGCTGGCCTCAGGAGGGTGCTGCATATATGCGCTACCAGGGTCTTCGACTGCTGCAGCTTGGAAGGCGCGCTCTAGGGAGCACACCGTGTCTCTTTCTTCGCAGCGGACTGTGATGATTCCGCCCCTTCCCAACATCTTGAGGACATTGTAGCCATGGTGGGTGACTGCGATGAATTTGGCTAGCACTAGGTACCCGTGAAGGAAATATGCCCTAGAGGCAATAATAAAGTTGTTATTTATTTCCTTATTTCATGATAAATGTTTATTATTCATGCTAGAATTGTATTAACCGGAAACATAATACATGTGTGAATACATAGACAAACATAATGTCACTAGTATGCCTCTACTTGACTAGCTCATTGATAAAAGATGGTTAAGTTTCCAAATCATAGACATGAGTTGTTATTTTATTAATGAGATCACATCATTAGGAGAATGATGCGATTGACTTGACCCATTCCGTTAGCTTAGCACTTTATCATTTTTGTTTACTGCTATTGCTTTCTTCATGACTTATACATGTTCTTATGAGTCTAAGATTATGCAACTTCCGAATACCGGAGGAACACTTTGTGTGCTACCAAACATCAAAACATAACTGGGTGAATATAAAGGTGCTCTACAGGTGTCTCCGATGGTACTTGTTGAGTTGGCATAGATCAAGATTAGGATTTGTCACTCCGATTATCGGAGAGGTATATCTGGGCCCTCTCGGTAATGCACATCACTATAAGCCTTGCAAGCAATGCAACTAATGAGTTAGTTGCAAGATAGTGCATTACAAAACGAGTAAAGAGACTTGCCGGTAACAATATTTAACTAGGTATTGGGATACCAATGATCGAATCTCTGGCAAGTAACATACCGATGACAAAGAGAACAACATATAGTGTTACGCGGTTTGACCAATAAAGATCTTCGTAGAATATGTAGGAACCAATATGATCATCCAGGTTCCTCTATTGTTTATTGACCGGAGACATGTCTCGGTCATGTCTACATAGTTCTCGAACCCATAGGGTCTGCACGCTTAAAGTTCGGTGATGATCGGTTTTATGAGTTTATATGTTTTGATGTACCGAAGGTAGTTCGGAGTCCTGCATATGATCACGGACATGACGAGGAGTCTCGAAATGGTCAAGACATGAAGATTGATATATTGGAAGCCTACATTTGGACATCAGAAGAGTTCCGGGTAAAATCAGGATTTTACCGGAGTACCGGAGGGGTTACTGGAACCCCCCAGGGGCTAATGGGCCTTGTTGGGCCATAAGGGAAAGAGAGAGGGGCCGGCCTAGGGCAGGCAGCGCGCCTCCTCCCCTCTGTACAAATTGGACTAGGAGAGGGGGTGGCACCCCTCTTTCCTTCTCTTTCCCTCCCTTCCTTTCCCCTCCTAGTAGGAGTAGGAAAGAGGGGAATCCTACTCCTACTAGGAGGAGGATTCCTCCTCCTGGCGCACCAACAAGGGCCGGCCAGCCTCCCCCTTGCTCCTTTATATACAGGGGCAGGGGGCACCTCTAGACACACAAGTTGGTCACAAAGATCTCTCCCAGCTGTGTGCGGCGCCCCCCTCCACCATAATCACCTACATTAAACTCACACTTTTGTATCCTTTTATCATGCCATCTTTTAACCTTTTCTTTGAACAACTTGGCATTTTCGTAGGCTTGGGTTCTCCATTCATCGAGTGAGCTAATATCAAATAACCTCTTCTCACCGGAAAGTATAAAATCATAATTAAGCTCTTTAATAGCCCAATATGCTTTGTGTTCTAGTTCGAGAGGTAAGTGACATGCTTTTTCATAAACCATTTTATACGGAGACATACCCATAGGATTTTTATATGCAGTTCTATAGGCCCATAATGCATCATCAAGTTTCTTGGACCAATTCTTTCTAGACCTATTGACAGTCTTTTGCAAAATTAATTTGAGCTCTCTATTACTCAATTCTACTTGACCACTAGACTGGGGGTGATAAGGGGATGCAATTCTATGATTAACATCATACTTAGCAAGCATTTTACGGAAAGCACCATGAATAAAATGTGAACCACCATCAGTCATTAAATATCTAGGGACTCCAAATCTTGGAAAAATAACTTCTTTAAGCATTTTAATAGAAGTGTTATGATCAGCACTACTAGTTGGAATAGCTTCTACCCACTTAGTAACGTAATCAATAGCAACTAAAATATGTGTATATCCATTAGAGGCAGGAAAAGGTCCCATATAGTCAAAGCCCCAAACATCAAATGGTTCAATAATGAGTGAATAGTTCATAGGAATTTCTTGATGTCTACTAATATTCCCAATTCTTTGGCATTCATCACAAGATAAGACAAACTTATGGGCATCCTTGAAGAGAGTAAGCCAATAAAAACCAGATTGCAATACCTTATGTGCAGTTCTATCTCCAGCATGGTGTCCTCCATAAGCTTCGGAGTGACACTTGTGTAGGATCTATTCCTATTCATGCTCAGGTACACAACATCTAATAACACCATCTACTCCTTTATAAAGATGTGGGTCATCCCAAAAGTAATGCCTCAAATCATAGAAGAACTTTTTCTTTTGCTGGTATGTGAAACTAGGTGGTATGAATTTGGCAACAATGTAATTAGCATAATCATCATACCATGGAGCATTATGAGAAGCATTTATGACATTTAATTGCTCATCAGGAAAGCTATCATCAATAGGTAGTGGGTCGTCAAGCACATTTTCTAACCTAGACAAGTTGTCTGCAATGGGGTTCTCAGCTCCCTTTCTATCAGCAACATGTAAGTCAAATTCTTGTAGCAAGAGAACCCATCTAATAAGTCTAGGTTTAGCATCTTTCTTTTACATAAGATATTTAATAGCAGCATGATCAGTGTGAATAGTTACTTTAGAATCAAAAATATAAGGTCTGAACTTATCACAAGAAAATATAACTGCTAAGAATTCTTTTTTAGTAGTAGCATAATTTCTTTGAGCATTGTCTAGGGTTTTACTAGCATATTGAATAACGTTTAATTTCTTATCAACTCTTTGCCCTAGAACAGCACCTACAGCATAATCACTAGCATCACACATAATTTCAAAGGGTAAATTCCAATCAGGTGGTTGAACAATAGGTGCAGAGATCAATGCTTTCTTAAGTATTTCAAATGCTTCTACACAATCATCATCAAAGACAAATGGTATATCTTTTTGTAATAAATTAGTCAGAGGCCGAGAAATTTTTGAGAAGTCCTTAATGAACCTCCTATAAAATCCAGCGTGACCAAGGAAACTTCTTATACCTTTGATGTCCTTGGGGCATGGCATCTTTTCAATAGCATCAACCTTGGCTTTATCAACTTCAATACCTCTTTCAAAAACTTTATGCCCCAAGACAATACCTTCATTAACCATAAAGTGGCACTTTTCCCAATTCAAGACAAGATTATTTTCTTCACATCTCTGCAAAACTCGATCAAGGTTGCTCAAGCAATCATCAAAAGAAGATCCATAGATGGAGAAATCATCCATGAAAACCTCACAAATCTTTTCACAAAAGTCAGAGAATATAGCCATCATGCATCTTTGAAAGGTAGCTGGTGCATTACATAAACCAAAAGGCATACGTCTATAAGCAAAAGTACCAAAAGGGCAAGTAAAAGTAGTCTTTGATTGATCCTTGGCTGACATAGGTATTTGAGAGAAACCAGAATAACCATCTAGAAAGCAAAAATGTGTGTGTTTGGATAATCTTTCTAGCATTTGATCAATAAAAGGTGAGGGGTAATGATCCTTTTTAGTGGCCTTATTTAATTTGTGGAAATAAATTACCATCCTATAACCTATAATAATTCTTTGAGGAATCAATTCATCTTTATCATTAGGAACGATAGTAATACCTCCCTTCTTAGGAACACAATGGACAGGACTTACCCACTGACTATCAGCAACGGGATAGATTATACCTGCCTCCAGGAGCTTTAGTATTTCCTTTCTTACCACTTCTTTCATTTTAGGATTCAGCCGTCGTTGATGATCACGAACTGGTTTAGCATATTCTTCCAAATTTATTTTATGTTGACATAGAGTGGGACTAATGCCCTTAAGATCATCAGGAGTATACCCAATAGCAGCACGGTGCTTCTTCAGAGTTTTCAATAATCTCTCTTCCTCATGCTCTGGAAGGTTAGCACTAATAATAACAGGATATATCTTTTTCTCATCAAGATAAGCATATTTAAGAGTATCAGGCAACAGTTTAAGCTCAAACACGGGATTACCCTTGGGTGGAGGAGGATCCCCTAGGATTTCAACAGGCAAATTGTGTTTCAGAATAGGTTCATGTTTAAAGAATACTTCTCTATTTCCCTTCTTTCATTCATAAACATATCATTTTCATGGTCTAGCAAATATTGTTCTAAAGTATCACTAGGAGGGACGGCAATAGAAGCAAGACCAATAATTTCATCCTTACTAGGTAATTCTTCTTCACGGTGTTGTCTACTAAATTTAGAGAAATAAAATTCATGAGACATATCATCTAAACGATAGTAACAACATCCTTTTTGCAATCTATCCTAGCATTAACCGTGTTTAAGAATGGTTTGCCAAATATAATGGGACAAAAGCTATCTTGTGGGGAACCAAGAACAAGAAAATCAGCATGATATTTAGTTTTCCCACACAAGACTTCAACATCTCTAACAATTCCCATTGGTGAAATAGTATCTCTATTGGCAAGTTTAATTGTGACATCAATATCTTCTATCTCAGCAGGTGCAATATCATGCATAATTTCTTTGTATAAGTCATAAGGTATTGCACTAGCACTAGCACCCATATCACATAAGCCATGGTAACAATGATCTCCTATTTTAATAGAAATAACAGGCATGCCTACCACAGGTCTATTTTTATCTTTTGCACAAGGTTTAGCAATTCTAGCAGTCTCATCAAGGAAATGAATAACATGCCCATCAATATTATCAGATAAGAGATCTTTAACAATAGCAATATCAGGTTCAACTTTAATTTTCTCAGGAGGTGTATAAATTTTAATATTGCTTTTACGAACCACAGATGAAGCTTTAGCATGATCCTTTATCCTAACAGGAAAAGGTGGTTTCTCAACATTAGCGGTAGGAACAATAGGATCATTATAAGTGACAGTCTTTTCTTCAACTTTAATTGGTGCAGCTACTTTTACTTCTATGGGAGGATGATATTTAAACCACTTCTCCCTAGGGAGATCAACATGAGTAGCAAAAGATTCACAGAAAGAAGCTACTATTTCAGAGTCAAGTCCATATTTAGTGCTAAATTTACGGAAAACATCGGTATCCATAAAAGATTTAACACAATCAAACTTAGGTGTCATACCTGACTCCTTGCCTTCGTCGAGGTCCCAATCTTCAGAGTTGCGTTTAATTCTTTCCAATAAATCCCATCTGAATTCAATAGTCTTCATCATAAAAGAGCCAACGCAAGAAGTATCGAGCATGGTGCGATTGCTATCAGAAAGCCGAGCATAAAATTTTTGAATAATCATTTCTCTTGAGAGCTAGTGATTGGGGCATGAATATAACATTGATTTAAGCCTCCCCAATCTTGAGCGATGCTTTCTCCTTTGCGAGACCAGAAATTATATATATAATTGTGATCACGATGAACAAGATGCATAGGATAAAACTTCTGATGAAATTCCAATTTCAATCATTTGTAGTTCCATGACCCCGTATCATCACATAGCCTATACCATGTCAATGCATCTTCCTTCAAAGATAAAGGGAAGACCTTCTTCTTAACAACATCTCCGGGTACACCTGCAAACTTAAATAATCCACAAACTTCATCCACATATATTAGGTGCTCATCAGGATGTAATGTTCCATCTCCTACAAAAGGATTAGCTAACAATTTTTCTATCATACCCGAAGAATTTCAAAGCAGACATTTTCATTTTCAGTAGGTTGAGGAGAAACTCTTTGCTCTACTGGTCAGGGTGAAGATACCCCGAACAAGCCCCTCAGAGGATTACTTTCCATAGTACCAAGTGACAGTAAATTTCAGCACACTATATAAAATTTTCCTTACCAAATTCCACCTACCAAAGGCGCTTCACTCCCCGACAACGGCACCAGAAAAGAGTCTTGATGACCCACAAGTATAGGGGATCTATCGTAGTCCTTTCGATAAGTAAGAGTATCGAACCCAACGAGGAGCAGAAGGAAATGATAAGTGGTTTACAGCAAGGTATTCTCTGCAAGTACTGAAATAAGTGGTAACAGATAGTTTGGTGATAGGATAATTTGTAACGAGCAACAAGTAACAAAAGTAAATAAAGTGCAGCAAGGTGGCCCAATCCTTTTTGTAGCAAAGTACAAGCCTGGACAAACTCTTATATAGAGAAAAGCACTCCCGAGGACACATGGTAATATCGTCAAGCTAGTTTTCATCACGTTCATATGATTCGCGTTCGGTACTTTGATAATTTGGTATGTGGGTGAACCGGTGCTTGGCTACTGTCCTTACTTGGACAAGCATCCCAGTTATGATTAACCTCTATTGCAAGCATCCGCAACTACAACAAAAGTATTAAGGTAAACCTAACCATATCATGAAACATATGGATCCAAATCAGCCCCTTACGAAGCAACGCATAAACTAGGGTTTAAGCTTCTGTCACTCTAGCAACCCATCATCTACTTATTACTTCCCAATGCCTTCCTCTAGGCCCAAATAATGGTGAAGTGTCATGTAGTCGACGTTCACATAACACCACTAGAGGAGAGACAATATACATCTCATCAAAATATCGAACGAATACCAAATTCACATGACTACTAATAGAAAGACTTCTCCCATGTCCTCAGGAACAAACGTAACTACTCACAAAGCATATTCATGTTCATAATCAGAGGGGTATTAATATGCATATAGGATCTGAACATATGATCTTCCACCAAATAAACCAACTAGCATCAACTACAAGGAGTAATTAACACTACTAGCAACCTACTAGTACCAATCCCGGACTTGGAGACAAGAACTGGATACAATAGATGAAGTAGGGTTTTGAGAGGAGATGGTGCTGGTGAAGATGTTGATGGAGATTACCCTCTCCCGATGAGAGGAGCGTTGGTGATGATGATGACGATGATTTCCCCGGTAGAACAGCTCTGCCGGAGCCCTAGATTGGATCCGCCAAGGTTCTGCCCCGTGGCGGCGGAGTTTCGTCCGAGGAGATGGCTTATGATTTTTTTTCCTCATCGAAAGACTCCATATAGCAGAAGATGGCCATCGAAGGGCCACCAGGGGGCCCACGAGGTAGGGGGTGTGCCCAGGGGGGTAGGGTGCGCCCCCACCCTCGTGGGCAGGGTGTGGCCCCCCTGGTGAACTTCTTGCGCTCAGTATTTTTTATATATTCTGAAAACGTCTTCCGTGAAGTTTCAGGACTTTTGGAGCTGTGCAGAATAGGTCTCTAATATTTGCTCCTTTTCCAACCCAGAATCCTAGCTGCCGGCATTCTCCCTCTTTAATTAAACCTTGTAAAATAAGAGAGAATAGGCATAAGTATTGTGACATAATGTGTAATAACAACCCATAATGCAATAAATATCAATATAAAAGCATGATGCAAAAGGGACGTATCAATGATCACGGACATGACGAGGAGTCTCGAAATGGTCGAGACATGAAGATTGATATATTGGAAGCCTACATTTGGACATCGGAAGAGTTTCGGGTAAAATTGGGATTTTACCAGAGTACCGGAGGGGTTACTGGAACCCCCCGAGGGCTAATGGGCATTGTTGGGACTTAAGGGAAAGAGAGAGGGGCCGGCCTAGGGCAGGCAGCCTGCCTCCTCCCCTCTTTCCGAATTGGACTAGGAGAGGGGGCGATGCCCCCCTTTCCTTCTCTTTCTCTCCATTCCTTTCCCCCTCCTAGTAGGAGTAGGAAAGAGGGGAATTCTACTCCTACTAGGAGGAGGATTCCTCCTCCTGGCGCACCAACAAGGGCCGGCCGTCCTTCCCCTTGCTCCTTTATATACAGGGCCAGGGGGGCACCTCGAGACACACATGTTGATCACAAAGATCTCTCCCAGCCGTGTGCGGTGCCCCCTCCACCATAATCCACCTCGGTCATACTGTTGCGGTGCTTAGGCGAAGCCCTGTCACGGTAGCTTCATCAACTTCGTCATCACGCCATCGTGCTGACGAAACTCTTCCCCGAGCTCTACTGGATCGTGAGTTCGTGGGATGTCACCGAGTTGAACATGTGCTGAATGCAGAGGTGCCGTACGTTCGGTACTGAGGATCGGTCGATTGTGAAGACGTACGACTACATCAACCGCATTGTCATAACGCTTCGCTTAACGGTCTACGAGGGTTCGTGGACAACACTCTCCCCTCTCGTTGCTATGCATCACCATGATCCTGCGTGTGCGTAGGAATTTTTTTGAATTTACTCCGTTCCCCAACAACCCGAGGATGGCATTGTACGGCAGGCGGATGTCGGTGACGTCGATGTCGATGAGCTCAGTGCGGTAGTTGTCGCGTGTGCCAAAGGTGACAGCGAGACGAACTTGCCCTATCGGGGTGGTGGAGCCGTCAGTCACTCCTGAGAAAGGCTTGGTGGGCTGGAGCTGATCGTATGGCACTTGAAGGCTGTCGAACGTCTCAGCGGACAGGACACTGAGCCCTGCGCCGCCATCGATGAGGGTCTTGGTGACTTGGACATTGCTGATGATGGGCGAACAGAGCATCGGGAGGACGCCGGCGGTTGCCGCCCATTTGAGCTGGTCTGCCGAGCTAAAGGTGATGGCGTACTTGGACCATCTGAGCGGGCGCGTAGCCTCGAGCTTAGGGAGGCCTGCATTCACCTCGCGAGAGAACTGCTTGAAGATACGCTAGGAAGCTGGTGCCTGAACGCCACCCAAGATGCAGGCGATGGCTCGCGGCTCCTGGATGCCCCCAGCCCCTTCGTCCTGCTGGTGGTCGTCGTTCCTCCTTGGTGGTGGCGGCAGTGGAGGAAGACCAGGGGTGCCCTGAGGATGATCCTCGCGAGGCTGGTCCCTCCAGGCGCCCTCACGAGGCTGGTCCTGCCAGTGGTCCTCGCGAGGCTGGTCGCGCCACTCCTGGCGAGGGCCGTGGTCATCCCAACGTCCTCCACCTTGTCCACCTCCTCGGTCGTAGCCCCGGTCGTTGCGCTCGGGGCGTCGACCAAAGCGTCCATCTTGAATGACCCTGAGCTCCTGACAATCATTGGTGTTGTGACTGCGCACGTTGTGGAAGGCGCAGAACGTACGGCTGCCCTTGGACGACTCGGGGAGGTCTCGGGCGCGCTTGGTATCTGGCTCTGCCACGAGTACGGTCACCCCTTTGCGCTTCACGTCCTTGACCTTAGCCTTCTTCTCCTCTGAGTCTGCAGCAGGGAGCACGAGGAGGGAGAGACGCCCCTCCTCAGCCCTTGCACACTTTGGTTGCTATGTTGAACAGCTCCAAAGTCATGCACAGATCCTCATGGATGGCGAGATCCTCCTTCATCTTGATGTCGCGGACGCCATCGGAAAACGCTGAGATGATGGCCTCGCCCGTCACCTTGGGGATCTTGAGGCGCATGTTGTTGAAGCATTGGATGTACTTCTGGAGGGTCTCTCCCGGCTGTTGCTTGATGCAGCGCAGGTCACCCGCGGCCGGGGGCGGTCGCGAGTGCCCTGGAAGTTGGCGATGAAGCTGTCGCGCATCTGATCCCAGGAGGAGATCGAGCCCGGGGCAGGTTCAGGAGCCATGAGCGGGCGCCGTCCTTGAGAGCCATGGGAAACCAGTTCTCCATGACCTTTTCGTCATCGTTGTCCGCCTCGATGCTCAGCTCGTAGAGCTGCAAGAACTGCGCAGGGTCGGGCGTGCCGTCGTAGCGAGGAGGCAGATCCGGCTTGAACTTGCTCGGCCAGACGACGCTACGCAGCTCAAGAGTGAAGGCGCGGCAGCCTGCCGTGGCCACCGGGACCCGTCGGGGAGGTGGAGCTTGATCTTGGTGTCCCTGCGCTGCCACGGCAAATGGCGCATGGCCCTGCCGCGGCAAGTGATTCTGACGTGGCGGTGCTGGGAGCGGTGGAGCGTTTTCTTGCAGACAGGGGATCTCTTGGCAACTTCTTTCTTCGTTCGCGAGCACACAGCGCGGTGGATCACGCCGCGGGACTGCACATCTTGGAGCGAGGATATCGTCTTGATGCGGATGAGGCGAAGGCGCTCCATGAGTCGTACGTCTCGGTGCAAGGGCGCCATCTTGGTGCGGAGGGGGCGGAAGCGCTCCGTGAGCCACACCACCCGCAGCCGGGGGCGGGCGAGGCAGCGAGAGGGATGGTGCAGGAGAGCCCCCCGCGGCGCTAACGAGCTCGGCCATGCAGTCCAACTAGTCCTCGTTGAGGTTGTCGACCGGACGGTAGCACAGTATCTCGCGTGCCATGAGCAGCACGGCCTGCACATCTGTGGGTGCACGGCGAGCGTCAGACGATGAGTCGGCCAGAGTCAGCGACAGGGTGGTGGTGCGGCCGTCTCGCCGCACATAGGGGTGTAGTGAGGAAGCTTGCTACTCGTTTGCCACCAGGCCGGTGGCGGCATTGGCGGCGGGTGACGGAGAACGATGGGGAGGTCCACCGATAGGGGCTGTCTGAGCGACGCGGGTGGCGAGAGCGGCCCGGCGCTCAACGCGGGCCCGACGAGCGTCGGCCATGAGCTTGGTGTTTGGGGAACGTAGTAATTTCAAAAAAATTCCTACGCACACGCAAGATCATGGTGATGCATAGCAACGAGAGGGGAGAGTGTTGTCCACGTACCCTCGTAGACCGAAAGCGGAAGCTTTAGCACAAAGCGGTTGATGTAGTCGTATGTCTTCATGATCCGACCGATCAAGTACCCAATGCACGGCACCTCCGAGTTCAGCACACGTTCAGCCCGATGACGTCCCTCGAACTCCGATCCAGCCGAGTGTTGAGGGAGAGTTTCGTCAGCACAACGGCGTGGTGACGATGATGATGTTCTACCGACGCAGGGCTTCGCCTAAGCACCGCTACAGTATTATCGAGGTGGACTATGGTGGAGGAGGGCACCGCACACGGCTAAAGGATCAACTGATCAATTGTTGTGTCTCTAGGGCGCCCCCTGCCCCCGTATATAAAGGATCAAGAGGGGTGCGGACGGCCAGCAGAGAGGGCGCGCCAGGAGGAGTCCTACGCCCACCGGGAGTAGGACTCCCCTCCTTTCCTAGTTGGATTAGGACTTGGGAGGGGGAAAGAGGAGGGAGAGAGGAAGGAAGGGGGGCGCCGCCCCCCTCTCCTTGTCCTATTCGGGCTAGGGGGGAGGGGCGCGCGGCCCGGACCTGGCCGCCTCTCCTCTTCTCCGTAAAGGCCCACTAAGGCCCATTAACCTCCCGGGGGGTTCCGGTAACCTCCCGGTACTCCGGTAAAATCCCGATTTCACCCGGAACAATTCTGATATCCAAACATAGGCTTCCAATATATCAATCTTCATGTCTCGACCATTTCGAGACTCCTCGTCATGTCCGTGATCACATCCGGGACTCCGAACAACCTTCAATACATCAAAACATATAAACTCATAATATAATTGTCATCGAAACATTAAGCGTGCGGACCCTACGGGTTTGCGAACTATGTAGACATGACCGAGACAAGTCTCTGGTCAATAACCAATAGCGGAACCTGGATGCTCATATTGGCTCCCACATATTCTACGAAGATCTTTATCGGTCAGACCGCATAACTACATACGTTGTCCCCTTTGTCATCGGTATGTTACTTGCCCGAGATTCGATCATCGGTATCTCAATACCTAGTTCAATCTCGTTACCGGCAAGTCTCTTTACTCATTCCGTAATACATCATCCCGCAACTAACTCATTAGTTGCAATGCTTGCAAGGCTTAAGTGATGTGCATTACCGAGAGGGCCCAGAGATACCTCCCCAACAATCGGAGTGACAAATCCTAATCTCGAAATACGCCAACCCAACAAGTACCTTCAGAGACACCTGTAGAGCACCTTTATAATCACCCAGTTACGTTGTGACATTTGGTAGCACACAAAGTGTTCCTTCGGTAAACGGGAGTTGCATAATCTCATAGTCATAGGAACATGTATAAGTCATGAAGAAAGCAATAGCAACATACTAAACGATCGGGTGCTAAGCTAACGGAATGGGTCAGGTCAATCACATCATTCTCCTCATGATGTGATCCCGTTAATCAAATGATAACTCATGTCAATGGCAAGGAAACTTAACCATCTTTGATCAACGAGCTAGTCAAGTAGAGGCATACAAGTGACACTCTGTTTGTCTATGTATTCACACATGTATTATGTTTCCGGTTAATACAATTCTAGCATGAATAATAAACATTTATCATGATATAAGGAGATAAATAATAATTTCATTATTGCCTCTAGGGAATATTTCCTTCAGTCTCCCACTTGCACTAGAGTCAATAATCTAGATTACACAGTAATGATTCTAACAGCCATGGAGCCTTGGTGCTGATCATGTTTTGCTCGTGGAAGAGGCTTAGTCAATGGGTCTGCAACATTCAGATCCGTATGTATCTTGCAAATTTCTGTGTCTCCCACCTGGACTAAATCCCGGATGGAATTGAAGCGTCTCTTGATGTGCTTGGTTCTCTTGTGAAATCTGGATTCCTTCGCCAAAGCAATTGCACCAGTATTGTCACAAAAGATTTTCATTGAACCCGATGCACTAGGTATGACACCTAGATCGGATATGAACTCCTTCATCCAGACTCCTTCATTTGCTGCTTCTAAAGCAGCTATGTACTCTGCTTCACACGTAGATCCCGCCACGACGCTTTGTTTAGAACTGCACCAACTGACAGCTCCACCGTTCAATGTAAACACGTATCCGGTTTGCGATTTAGAATCGTCCGGATCAGTGTCAAAGCTTGCATCAACGTAACCATTTACGATGAGCTCTTTGTCACCTCCATAAACGAGAAACATATCCTTAGTCCTTTTCAGGTATTTCAGGATGTTCTTGACCACTGTCCAGTGATCCACTCCTAGATTACTTTGGTACCTCCCTGCTAGACTTATAGAAGGCACACATCAGGTCTGGTACACAACATTGCATACATGATAGAGACTATAGCTGAAGCATAGGGAACATCTTTCATTTTCTCTCTATCTTCTGAAGTGGTCGGGCATTGAGTCTTACTCAACTTCACACCTTGTAACACAGGCAAGAACCCTTTCTTTGCTTGATCCATTTTGAACTTCTTCAAAACTTTGTCAAGGTATGTGCTTTGTGAAAGTCCAATTAAGCGTCTTGATCTATCTCTAGCGATCTTGATGCCCAATATATAAGCAGCTTCACCGAGGTCTTTCATTGAAAAACTCTTATTCAAGTATCCCTTTATGCTATGCAGAAATTCTATATCATTTCCAATCAACAATATGTCATCCACATATAATATTAGAAATTCTACAGAGCTCCCACTCACTTTCTTGTAAATACAGGCTTCTCCAAAAGTCTGTACAAAACCAAATGCTTTGATCACACTATCAAAGTGTTTATTCCAACTCCAAGAGGCTTGCACCAGTCCATAAATGGATCGCCAAAGCTTGCACACTTTGCTAGCTCCCTTTGGATCGACAAAACCTTCCGGTTGCATCATACATCATATACAACTCTTCTTCCAGAAATCCATTCAGGAATGCAGTTTTGACATCCATTTGCCAAATTTCATAATCATAAAATGCGGCAATTGCTAGCATGATTCGGACAGACTTAAGCATCGCTACGGGTGAGAAGGTCTCATCGTCGTCAATCCCTTGAACTTGTCGAAAACCTTTCGCAACAAGTCAAGCTTTATAGACAGTAACATTACCGTCAGCGTCAGTTTTCTTCTTGAAGATCCATTTATTCTCAATTGCTTGCCGATCAATGGGCAAGTCAACCAAAGTCCACACTTTGTTCTCATACATGGATCCCATCTCAGATTTCATGGCCTTAAGCCATTTCGCGGAATCTGGGCTCACCATCACTTCTTCATAGTTCGTACGTTCGTCATGGTCTAGTAACATAACTTCCAGAACAGGATTACCGTACCACTGTGGTGCGGATCTTACTCTGGTTGACCTACGAGGTTCAGCAACAACTTGATCTGAAGTTTCATGATCATCATCATTAAATTCCTCACTAATTGGTGTAGGTGTTGCAGAAACCGGTTTCTGTGATGAACTACTTTCCAATAAGGGAGAAGGTACAATTACCTCATCAAGTTCTACTTTCCTCCCACTCACTTCTTTCGAGAGAAACTCCTTCTCTAGAAAATCTCCGAATTTAGCAACAGAAGTCTTGCCTTCAGATCTGTGATAGAAGGTGTACCCAGCAATCTCCTTTGGGTATCCTATGAAGACACATTTCTCCGATTTGGGTTCGAGCTTATCAGGTTGAAGTTTTTTTCACATAAGCATCGCAGCCCCAAACTTTCAGAAACGACAACTTTGGTTTCTTGCCAAACCATAGTTCATAAGGTGTCGTCTCAACGGATTTCGATGGTGCCCTATTTAACGTGAATGCGGCCGTCTCTAAAGAATAACCACAAAACGATAGTGGTAAATCAGTAAGAGACATCATAGATCGCACCATATCTAGTAAAGTACGATTACGACGTTCGGACACACCATTACACTATGGTGTTCCGGGTGGCGTGAGTTGCGAAACTATTCCGCATTGTTTCAAATGAAGACCAAACTCATAACTCAAATATTCTCCTCCATGATCAGATCGTAGAAACTTTATTTTTCTTGTTACGATGATTTTCAACTTCACTCTGAAATTCTTTGAACTTTTCAAATGTTTCAGACTTATGTTTCATTAAGTAGATATACCCATATCTACTTAAATCATCTATGAAGGTGAGAAAATAACGATATCCGCCACGAGCCTCAACATTCATCGGACCACATACATCTGTATGTATGATCTCCAAAAAATCTGTTGCTCTCTCCATAGTACCGGAGAACGGCGTTTTAGTCATCTTGCCCATGAGGCACGGTTCGCAAGTACCAAGTGATTCATAATCAAGTGGTTCCAAAAGTCCATCAGTATGGAGTTTCTTCATGCGCTTTACACCGATATGACCTAAACGGCAGTGCCACAAATAAGTTGCACTATCATTATCAACTCTGCATCTTTTGGCCTCATTATTATGAATATGTGTATCACTACTATCGAGATTCAACAAAAATAGACCACCCGTAAAGGGTGCATGACCATAAAAGATATTACTCATATAAATAGAACAACCAGTATTCTCTGTTTTCAATGAATAACCGTCTCGCATCAAACAAGATCCAGATATAATGTTCATGCTCAACGCTGGCACCAAATAACAATTGTTTAGGTCTAATATTAATCCCGAAGGTAGATGTAGAGGTAGCGTGCCGACTGCGATTACATCGACTTTGGAACCATTTCCCACGCGCATCATTACCTCGTCCTTAGCCAATCTTCGCTTAATCTGTAGCCCCTGTTTCGAGTTGCAAATATTAGCGACAGAACCAGTATCAAATACCCAGGTGCTACTGCAAGCATTAGTAAGGTACACATCAATAACATGTATATCACATATACCTTTGTTCACCTTGCCATCCTTCTTATCCGCCAAATACTTGGGGCAGTTCCGCTTCCAGTGACCAGTCTGCTTGCAGTAGAAGCACTCAGTTTTAGGCTTAGGTCCAGACTTGGATTTCTTCTCCCGAGCAGCAACTTGCTTGTTGTTCTTCTTGAAGTTCCCCTTCTTCTTCCCTTTGCCCTTTTTCTTGAAACTAGTCATCTTATTGACCATCAACACTTGATGCTCCTTCTTGATTTCTACCTCCGCAGCCTTTCGCATTGCGAAGAGCTCAGGAATTGTCTTATCCATCCCTTGCATATTATAGTTCATCACGAAGCTCTTGTAGCTTGGTGGCAGTGATTGGAGAATTTTGTCAATGACGCTATCATCCGGAAGATTAACTACCAGTTGAATGAAGTGATTGCAGTACCCAGACATCTTGAGTATATGCTCACTGACAGAACTATTCTCCTCCATCTTATAGTTGTAGAACTTATTGGAGACTTCATATCTCTCAATCCGGGCATTCTTTTGAAATGTCAACTTCAACTCCTAGAACATCTCATATGCTCCATGGCATTCAAAACATCGTTGAAGTCCTGGTTCTAAGCCGGAAAGCATGGCACACTTAACTATCGAGTAGTCATCAACACGTGACTGCCAGGCATTCACAATGTCTGCAGTTGCTGGTGCAGGTGGTATACCTAGCGATGCTTCCAGGACGTAATTTTTCTGTGCAGCAATGAGGATAATCCTCAAGTTATGGACCCAGTCCATGTAATTGCTACCATCATCTTTCAACTTTGCTTTCTCAAGGACTGCATTAAAATTCAACGGAGCAACAGCACGGGCCATCTATCTACAATCAACATAGACAAGCAAGATACTATCAGGTACTAAGTTCATGATAAATTTAAGTTCAATTAATCATATTACTTAACAACTCCCACTTAGATAGACATCCCTCTAATCCTCTAAGTGATCACGTGATCCATATCAACTAAACCATGTCCGATCATCACGTTAGATGGAGTAGTTTCAACGGTGAACATCACTATGTTGATCATATCTACTATATGATTCACGCTCGACCTTTTGGTCTCCGTGTTCCGAGGCCATATCTGTTATATGCTAGGCTCATCAAGTTTAACCTGAGTATTCCGTGTGTGCAACTATTTTGCACCCGTTGTATTTGAATGTAGAGCCTATCACACCCGATCATCACGTGGTGTCTCAGCACGAAGAACTTTCGCAACGGTGCATACCCAGGGAGAACATGTATACTTTGATAATTTAGTGAGGGATCATCTTATAATGCTACCGTCAATCAAAGCAAGATAAGATGCATAAAAGATAAACATCACATGCAATCAATATAAGTGATATGATATGGCCATCATCATCTTGTGCTTGTGATCTCCATCTCCGAAGCACCTGTCATGATCACCATCGTCACCGGCGCGACACCTTGATCTCCATTGTAGTATCATTGTTGTTTCGCCAATCTTATGCTTCTACGACTATCGCTACCGCTTAGTGATAAACTAAAGCATTTATAGGGCGATTGCATTGCATGCAATAAAGCGACAACCATATGGCTCCTGCCAGTTGCCGATAACTCGGTTACAAAACATGATCATCTCATACAATAAATTTAGCATCATGTCTTGACCATATCACATCACAACATGCCCTGGAAAAACAAGTTAGACGTCCTCTACTTTGTTGTTGCAAATTTTACGTGGCTTCAACTGGCTTAGCAAGAACCGTTCTTACCTACGCATCAAAACCACAATGATAGTTTGTCAAGTTGGTGCTGTTTTAACCTTCGCAAGGACCGGGCGTAGCCACACTCGGTTCAACTAAAGTTGGAGAAACTGACACCCGCCAGCCACTTGTGTGCAAAGCACGTCGGTAGAACCAGTCTCGCGTAAGCGTACGCGTAATGTCGGTCCGGGCCGCTTCATCCAACAATACCACCGAACCAAAGTATGACATGCTGGTAAGCAGTATGACTTATATCGCCCACAAATCACTTGTGTTCTACTCGTGCATATGACATCTACGCATAAAACCTGGCTCTAATACCACTGTTTGGGGAACGTAGTAATTTCAAAAAAAATCCTACGCACATGCAAGATCATGGTGATGCATAGCAACGAAAGGGGAGAGTGTTTTCCACATACCCTCATAGACCGAAAGGGGAAGCATTAGCACAACGCGGTTGATGTAGTCGTATGTCTTCACAATCTGACCGATCAAGTACCGAACGCATAACACCTCCGAGTTCAGCACACATTCAGCCCGATGACGTCCCTCGAACTCCGATCCAGCTGAGTGTTGAGGGAGAGTTTTGTCCGCACGACGGTGTGGTGACAATGATGATGTTATACCGACGCAGGGCTTCGCCTAAGCACCGCTACAGTATTATCGAGGTGGACTATGGTGGAGGGGGGCATCACACACGGCTAAAAGATCAACTGATCAATTGTTGTGTCTCTAGGGTGCCCCTGCCCCCGTATGAAAGGAGCAAGGGGGGTGTGGCCGACCAGGAGAGAGGGCGCGCCAGAAGGAGTCCTACTCCCATCGGGAGTAGGACTCCCCCCCTTTCCTAGTTGGATTAGGACTTGGGAGGGGGAAAGAGGAGGGAGAGAGGAAGGAAGGGGGCGCCGCCCCCTGTCCTTGTCCTATTCAGACTAGGGGGACAGGCGCGCGGCCCAGCCCTGGCCACCTCTCCTCTTCTCCGTAAAGCCCACTAAGGCCCATTAACCTCCTGGGGGTTCCGGTAACCTCCCGGTACTCCGGTAAAATCCTGATTTCACCCGGAACACTTCTGATATCCAAACATAGGATTCCAATATATCAATCTTCATGTCTCGACCATTTCGAGACTCCTCATCATGTCCGTGATCACATCCGGGACTCCGAACAACCTTCGATACATCAAAACATATAAACTCATAATATAACTGTCATCGAAACGTTAAGCGTGCGGACCCTACGGGTTCGAGAACTATGTAGACATGACCGAGACACGTCTCCGGTTAATAACCAATAGCGGAACCTGGATGCTCATATTGGCTCCCACATATTCTACGAAGATCTTTATCGGTCAGACCGCATAACTACATACGTTGTTCCCTTTGTCATCGGTATGTTACTAGCCCGAGATTCGATCGTCAGTATCTCAATACCTAGTTCAATCTCGTTACCGACAAGTCTCTTTACTCGTTTCGTAATACATCATCCCGCAACTAACTCATTAGTTGCAATGCTTGCAAGGCTTAAGTGATGTGTAGAACCGAGAGGGCCCAGAGATACCTCTCCGACAATTGGAGTGACAAATCCTAATCTCGAAATACGCCAACCCAACAAGTACCTTCGGAGACACCTGTACAGCACCTTTATAATCACCCAGTTACATTGTCTCGTTTGGTAGCACACAAAGTGTTCCTCCGGTAAACGGGAGTTGCATAACCTCATAGTTATAGGAACATGTATAATTCATGAAGAAAGCAATAGCAACATACTAAACGATCGGGTGCTAAGCTAACGGAATGGGTCAGGTCAATCACATCATTCTCCTAATGATGTGATCCCGTTAATCAAATGACAACTCATGTCAATGGCTAGGAAACTTAACCATCTTTGATCAATGAACTAGTCAAGTAGAGGCATACTAGTGACACTATGTTTGTCTATGTATTCACACATGTATTATGTTTCCGGTTAATACAATTCTAGCATGAATAATAAACATTTATCATGATATAACGAAATAAACAATAACTTTATTATTGCCTCTAGGGCATATTTCCTTCACTTGGTGGAGTGGCGAAGCGCGGATTGACAAAGGGGAAAGCTTAAGCGCACCCCTACCTGGCGTGCCAAATGTCGAATTTTGTGTTCCTGCAAAACCCTTGAGGTTCAAACACTGGGGTGCGCACAAAGATCTCCCCCTCTCTAGCTCGCACACATCGTGATCTCACGGCCCAGCTCGACGAACCCAAAGAACATGAGACACAAAAGTTTATACTGGTTCGGGCCACCGATGTGGTGTAATACCCTACTCAAGTGTGGTGTGGTGGATTGCCTCTCGGGCTGAGGATGAACATTTACAAGGGGTGAACAGCCTCCTGAGGGGAGGTGTTCTTGTGCTTGGCGAGTTGATGCGGTCCAGGATCAGATCAGAATCTACCTCCCTACGGTGGTGGCTAGTCCTATTTATAGAGGCCTGGGTCCTCTTCCCAAATATTAGGCGGGAAGGGATCCCACAACGGCCAATTTAAAGGGGGACTGTCGGTGTCAAAACCGGCGGATCTCAGGTAGGGGGTCCCGAACTGTGCGTCTAAGGCGGATGGTAACAGGAGGCTGGGGACACGATGTTTTACCCAGGTTCGGGCCCTCTTGATGGAGGTAAAACCCTACGTGCTGCTTGATTATTCTTGATAATATGAGTAGTACAAGAGTTGATCTACCACGAGATCGGAGAGGCTAAATCCTAGAAGCTAGCCTATGGTATGATTGTATGTTGTCCTACGGACTAAAACCCTCTGGTTTATATAGACACTGGAGGGGGCTAGGTTTACACAAGGTCGGTTACAAAGGAGGAGATATACATATCCGTATTGCCTAGCTTGCCTTCCACGCCAAGTAGAGTCCCATCCGGACACGGGACGAAGTCTTCAATCTTGTATGTTCATAGTCCAACAGTCTGTCCAAAGGATATAGTCCGGCTGTCCGGAGACCCCCTAACCCAGGACTCCCTCAGTAGCCCCTGTACCAGGCTTCAATGACGATGAGTCCGGCGCACAGTGTTGTCTTCGGCATTGCAAGGCGGGTTCCTCCTCCGAATACACCACAGAAGAGTTTGAATAGAAGGATAGTGTCCGACCCTGCAAAATAAGTTCCACATACCACCGTAGAGAGAATAATATTTCCACAAATCTAATCTGATGACATGTTTTGGCAGCATGACATCACGCCACGGCCTGGTAATTATTTGAACCGGTTTTCTTTAACCAGCCCCGCACATAACACGAGGCGGTTTCTTGACACGTCTTGTCAAAGCGGAGATCGTGTTCCCCTTATTACGGGATTCTCATCAATACAAACGTGGGTAACCCAACCGCACCATCAATTACGGCGCTTGGTGGACAAGCGAGTTTTACCAGGCTAGTGGAGGCGCATAGTTTAGTCCGCCCTTATAAAGGGATAAGATCTCACCTTTTTCTACCCACGCCTTCTTCCTCCTTGCTCATCCATTCTCGCGCACTCGAGCTCCAGCGCCCAAGTCTGCATCCTCCTCCTTAACTCTCTCCAAACATGTCCAGAGCGGGAGGCAAGTGGATGGCACATCAAAAAGTTACGCGGAGCCAGATACTTAGCCGTGGATATCACGCACCGGCTGCCAGCCGCATGGCAGGTCATCCCTACCCCAGAACCCCACGAGAGGGTGGTCTTCCTCCACCACTTCGTCCACGGACTAGGGTTTCCCCTCCATCCATTTGTCCGCGGCCTCATGTTCTACTATGGGCTGGACTTTCATGATCTGGCCCCGAACTTCATCCTCAACATCTCGGCGTTCATCATCGTGTGCGAGGCCTTCCTCCGCATCCGGCCCCACTTCGGCCTATGGCTGAAGACCTTCAATATCAAGCCGAAGGTGATGGGTGGCCAACAGGCGGAATGCAGCGAAGCCATGATGGGCAAGATGCCCAACATTACATGGCTCGAGGGCTCCTTCATGGAGACCATAAAGGGGTGGCAGTTAGGGTGGTTCTACATCACCGAGCCGCGCGACACCAACTGGGCAGCGGCCCCCAAGTTTCGATCCGAAATCCCCACGCGGCTCACTTCCTAGAAGGAGAAGGGCCTGTCCTAGGGTTCATCGGTGGAGCTGGACGGACTCCAGAAATGTATTCAGAACATGACAAGCAAGAAACTTAAGCTTGTCAACATAGTCCAAGTCATGCTCTTCCGCCGGATCCTCCCGTGTCAGCAACGGGATTTCAACTTATGGGAGTTCGACCCGGCCCGGCACCATACTCTAAGCGAGCTCTTCGACACGACGCACAAAGACATCTGGAGGGTGCTGTTCAAGGGCGCCGAGGTCCCTCCCTCTCTCACTGAGGACCGCGGGCTAAGCCCGAAGCGCCCTGCGAATCCGGTAAGTTATGTACATTTGGCATGATATTTATTTCCCATAGCTTAACCCTGTGCGGGGTCTGAGCTCTCATGCCTTTAACAGGACTGGGTGGAGGCATCGGAGCAGATCGACTGTCCGGCCCCTCTGCCTGAAGACACTGCGGGCGCTCTCCTGACGGAGATGCTGACTCCGACTGCTTATAAGGTGCCGAAGAAGACCAAGAAGAAGGCCAAGGCAACCCGAAAGAGTTCCCGGCACCATGTGGTATCGGACTCATCATCCGATAACTCCACGACGCACTCCTCCCATGAAGATGAGGAGGAGGAAGATGAAGATGCTCTCCCTCCAGCCGGGGGAGACAAGAAAAGGAAGGCCGCCCCAACCGGGGAGGCCGAAGGGGCCAAGAAAGGAAGGACTCTCCTTCCGGACTGCTCCACCACCGCCGCCAAAGGCGAAGACGAGTGGCTGCTCAGGGCCAAGCCCCTGGCGAAGTCGTAAGTATTTGGATACCAGAGTAACTCATAGCATTCCTTTGTCGCACTGCTTCTCCTAATGCCGAATATGATTATGCAGACCGCCCAAGCCCGTATGGACGTATCCTCGTCGGACGGCTCCTTGGATTCGTCGGATATGGATAGCGATCCACTTCCAACCGCCTCCTCCCATTTCCCTATGGACAATGCCGAGGTGTTGTCTCAAGGGGCACCGAGCCGGGGGGAGACAGTCCCGGAGGTGCCTCAAGGCGACCTTCCGGACTCTAGGAGCAAAGGGAGCAAGGCTCCCGGGGGCTCCAAGCTCGGCTCTCAGCCGAACACCGCGCCGGAACCTCCAGTGGTTCCGGAATCGGGCAGGCGACCCCCTTCCAAAAGGGGTAAGACGCCCGTGCCGGTGACCTCTGTCCATCCAGAGGCACCGGACAACCTGCTGGGAGCGCTTCGCGGTGCTTCCATAGACGAAGAGCACCACACTATTATGAGTGCGGTGATCAAGAAGGTTCAGCCCGCCAAGAGCAGACTGACTAAAGCCTGTGCCAGCCTTCTAACAGGCTTTGAGGTAAGTATTTTAATATATAGGAAAAATATTACCGCATAGACAGTAGCCCCTGATGCTCTGTTTGGTGTTCACAAAGAAAAGCCGAATAGAGGATCAAATAATATCTGCAGGAGTCTAACATAAGTATGTCTATATGCATATGCAGGCTTCGCTGCTGACCTGTGCCGCAATCACTGCGGAGGTCGCCGCTCTGAAGCAGGACCTCGAGGGGTCCGAGAAAGAGCTCGACCTTGCTAAGAGGCAGCTCGAGGAGAACAAAGGTAAGTAATACCTAGTCTATAGATATATATATATATATATATATATATATATATATATATATATATATATATATATATATATATATATATATATATATAAAGATGCGATTGCAAAATGACAGGATCATCATGAATTTGCCAGGGGCCACGACCGAAGTGGCGACCCTGAAGCAAGCGCTGTCCGAGGCCGAAAACAAAGCGTCCCAGGAGCGCACCGAGCGGGAAAAGAAAGAGGCACGGATGGGCGAGGTGCAGCAAGAGCTCCAAGCTCTCGTGACGAAGCACGAGGCATTGGAGATTGACTCGAAGACGCGAGAGTCTGAGCTTGCCGCGGCCTTTGAGAGCGCAAAGAATGCCAAGGCTGAAGCCCACAAGGCCCTCCAGGAGATTGAGGCGATGAGGAAGATAGCGGTGGGTAAGGCATTCAATATGCAAAGCAAGCATGTGAAAGTAAATTACTTGTTACTTACCCGAGTCCGGAGCTCTCCAAGAGCATTCGCAGATTTGCCCCGTAGCATATCGGATGCTGCAATACCAGGCCGAGGAGGGATGCTCGACGAAGAAGTTGTTCTGGTCTCAGTATACTGGAATCGAACACAGGATGCCTATGAGCGACTAGCTGAAGCAACTGGTCGAGCTGCACAAGGCGGCCGAACAGGCCATGAAGGGATTTATAGTCCAGATGTGGCCTGGCGACGCCCTTCCCAAGAGCTACTTCGGCATGGTGAGGCGGCTTGTGGATGCCTGCCCATGGCTTGAAGTCATCAAGCGGTCCGTCTGCATCGAAGGTGCACGCCGGGCTTTCGCCCGTGCGAAGGTGCATTGGGCCAAGATGGATGCCGTGAAGCTAGTGAAGGAGGTGCCGCCGCAGGGCAAGGAGCATCGCCACCCCGAGATGTATTATGAGGGTGTCCTAAAGGGTGCCCGTCTTGTAGCGAACGAGTGTGTGAAAGATGTAATATTTGAATGAACTTGCTTGTGTGATCCTGTATTATGAAAACTTGTTCATATGCGCTATGCAACGCTTGTTTGAATTTAAAATATTACCTTCTGTTCGACTATTTATCAAATCTGAGAGATGGCTAGTCGTTGGCTTCTGCCCCCATGCCACGAGTGCTGGGGTGTTCGGGATAAACCTGAGCACTCTTGCTCCCATTTTTGGGTCCTTCGAGGAAGGTGCTCAGCACAACGAACAAGGCAATCGGACTATAATGCTTTGTCACTCTCACTTAGCCATAGAATTCTATAATTTTAAATTTTGGCGAAGCCCCTAGTATTCGGAAGGCCGAATTCAGGGCGCTATACACACCTTAAGCCGGACAAAGCCAACTCCTCACTCTAAGCGGCATAAGTCTTTAGGGACTCGAAACCTCTCAAACAGCGACCAGTCTCTCGCCTTATCATGACAGTCAGTTTTAGCTTTCTCTACTGAGGTGGTTAGCCCAGCAGAACCGGGGCACAATCGCAGTAGTTCTCCCAGTGCTACCTTAGCCGATATAGCGGAACGTAAGGTACCAAAACATGGGAGCCGGGCAAACCCAACTATTGACCCAAGACATGATTCAGAGCTGATGCATATAGTGCTATAAGTTCGGGGTGCCGCACTATCGAAAGTGTTCGGACTTCTCACGCCGTATTATGGGGTATGATTAAGCCCCTAGCGTATTGGCCGTACCAGAGTGTACGGGTGCTGGATGTCATGAATGAACATATATATATATATATATATATAAGAAGAAGAAGAATGCAATAATAGTCTTAGTGCTATGCATTGTTTATTCAAAAAGGTGCGTTAAAGCTGAATGATACAAGTAGTGCGATAAGCAAAAAGTAGGACTATTTGACATGTCCCTTCCAAGGGCAAGCTGAGGAATGGTATTAAAGCAAGTATTTCACTCGTTATCGTAATCCACCTGGGAGTTCCATGGTGCGACGTAGCTTTCTGCCTCCTTGGTTGCTGCATCATGTGTCCGGCAATCATACTGCTGGACAGGATTTCCAGAGATTAAAGTCTTGAAAGAGAAAAATAATAGAGCGGGAAGCCCCTAGAGCGGTTGAGCCATGTCTTGGGGGGTGCCGTAGTCGTGCCCCCCTCCCCACCTATGCCCATGGTATTTTTAATGCGTAATTGTGTACGCGTGGCATGGATTTCGCTGTTTGGCTAGGACCGGGGCGGGGGACGCATTGCTATGCGAGCTCGGAACGTGGCAGGCGGTCTTGTTGCCGATTACTCCAGGCGCGTTTGAAGGTGTCCGGGTCCTTAATCGCCGAACTAGTGGATTGCCTTAAGAGGCTGCTTTGCGCTTCTGCTGCGAGGGCCGCAGTGTGATCCTCCATGCAGAGAGAGCGCTTTGTGTTTCCATTAACTGTGAAGACCCCCCGAGGTCCTGGCATCTTGAGCTTGAGGTATGCATAATGTGGTACCGCATTGAATCTCGCAAATGCGGTTCGCCCGAGCAGTGCATGATAGCCACTGCGGAACGGGACTATATCGAAGATTAACTCTTCGCTTCAGAAGTTATCCAAGGATCTGAAGACCACTTCCAGTGTGACTGAGCCTGTGCAATGGGCCTCTACACCTGGTATGACGCCTTTGAAGGTCGTTTTTGTGGGTTTGATCCTTGAGGGGTCTATACCCATTTTGCGCACTTTGTCCTGGTAAAGCAGGTTCAAGCTGCTGCCGCCATCCATAAGGACTCGAGTGAGGTGAAATACGTCAATGATTGGGTCTAGGACCAGTGCGGCGAATCCGCCATGACGGATACTAGTGGGGTGGTCCCTGCGATCGAAGGTGATCAGACAAGAGGACTATGGGTTGAACTTTGGGGCGACTGGCTCCAACGCATATACATCCCTTAGCGCACGCTTCCGCTCCCTCTTGGGGATGTGGGTTGTGTATATCATGTTCACCGTCCGCACTTGTGGGGGGAACCTCTTCTGTGCTCCGGTGTTCGGCTGCCGGGGCTCCTTATCATCATCGCTATGTGACCCCTTATCTTCGTTTTTGGCATTTAACTTGCCGGCCTGCTTGAACACCCAACAATCCCTATTGGTGTGGTTGGCTGGCTTGTCGGGGTTGCCGTGTATTTGACACGAGCGGTCAAGTATACGGTCGAAACTGGACGGACCCGGAGTGCTTCTTTTGAATGGCTTTTTCCGCTGACCGGTTTTAGAGCCTTTGAATCCGGCATTGACTGTCGTATCCTCGGTATTGTCACTGTTAATGCAGCGCTTATGTTTGTTGCGACGTGACCTGCCATTGCCATCCTTGGTATCCGAAGTACCATGGTTCTTTGATATGTTATTGCTGCGAGCCAGCCAGCTGTCTTCTCCTGCACAAAAGCGGGTCATGAGTGTCGTGAGGGCTGCCATAGATTTCGGCTTTTCCTGGCCAAGATGCCGGGCGAGCCACTCGTCGCGGATGTTATGTTTAAAAGCTGCTAGGGCTTCTGCCTCCGGACACTTGACGATTTGATTCTTCTTTGTTAGGAACCGTGTCCAGAATTGCCTGGCCGACTCCTCTGGCTGCTGAATTATGTGGCTGAAGTCATTGGCATTCGGTGGTCGCACATAAGTGCCCTAGAAGTTGTCGAGGAATGCGGCTTCCAGATCTTCCCAACAGCCACTGGACTCTCTGGCAAGCTATTGAGCCAATGCCGAGTTGGTCCTTTGAGCTTGAGTGGGAGATATTTGATGGCGTGTAGATCATCACCGCGGGCCATGTGGATGTGCAGGAGGAAATCCTCGATCCATACCGCAGGATCTGTTGTGCCGTCATATGATTCAATATTTACGGGTTTGAAACCCTCTGGGATTTGGTGATCCATTACTTCGTCTGTGAAGCATAGGGGGTGTGCGGCGCCTCTGTACTGGGCTATATCGCGACGCATCTCAAATGAGTCTTGCCCGCTGTGTTCGGCCCGGCCGGATTTACTTTTACTGTATCCGCGTGAAAGTTATCGTTTCGCATAGTGGTGCGCCCTCGTGATCCGTAGATCGATCTTGCATGTTTTGCTTTGTCCTCCAATATGTCTCGCAGATCTAGCATGTTTCCCCGAGTCTTGTCATTTTTATTTAAGTGGCGTTGGGGTGCGGGCTGGGTTTTTGGCTGAAATGCCTCTCTATTGCGGCCACGAGGTGGCCGGTCAGCCGCATCATATGCTGGAGATGTAGGTCTGAGTGCTTCCTCCTCTAGTGCGGTAGCAACCTACGCTTTGGGTAACTCTTGGAGGGGCGTTCGAGTTTATATTCCTCGGCCGCAAGAACTTCAGTCCATCTGTCAGCTAGCAAATCTTGATCAGCTTGAAGCTGTTGTTGCTTTTTCTTAAGGCTATTTGTCGTGGCTATAAGCCGGCGCTTGAAGCGCTCTTGTTCGACGGGATCCTCAGGCACGACGAATTCGTCATCGTCGAGGCTTGCCTCGTCTTCGGAGGGAGGCATGTAATTATCATCCTTCGCCTCTCCATCTGCCGCTCTCTCTAGAGGGCTGGCTTCTCCCTCCTCCTGCCCTAAATCTTGTTGGAGGGGATTGTTGTTGTCTTCGGCACTGTCTGGAGTGCTATTATCTCCTGTCCCGGGGTCACCGCTTTTTCTTTGGCGAGACTTAGAGCGGCACCACTGACGCTGGCGCTTGGGTTGCTTTTTGGAGGGGTCATCCTCCATTGTCTCATCGTCATTGCCTTCTTTGGGTGTGTCCACCATGTATATATCATATGATGAGGTGGCTGTCCAGTGCCCGGTGGGCAGTGGTTCCTCTTCGCCTCCCGCATCGTCGTCCATGCCATCGATGTCTTCGGAGTCGAAGTCGAGCATGTCGGTTAAGTCGTCGACAGTGGCTACTAAGTGGGTTGTGGGTGGGCGGAGAATTTCTTCATCATCCGCATCCCAATCCTGCCAGACATAGTTCAGCCAGGACTCTCCTTACAAGGAGAGAGACCTTAATGAGTTCAGTATGTCGCCGAAGGGCGAGTGCTGAATATCCACGGAGGTAAACTCCATGATCGGTGCCCAATTGGATTCGATGGGTGGAGGCGGTTGGGAGTCCGTGGCCGGTGAGGAATCTGGTAGTTCGGCGTCACGGCTCTCATGAAGGGTAAGGTCGATACTCGGCTCGATCGCCGATGAGAGTGCGGCCTTCGTGGCGGGGTCTATCCACCTGCCCATGGAAGGCACAGCTGGCTCCGAATTGAGGGTCGGAGCAGTTGCCAGCGCGATCTCCTGAACATTGTCCGATGGCAGAGCTAGATCATGCTCATCGTGGCCGTGTGGCGCACTAGGCAGGGGCTCGAATCCGTCGAAGATCAAGTCTCCGCGGATATCGGCCGTGTAGTTTAAGCTTCCAAACCTGACCTGATGGCCAGGGGCGTAACTCTCGATCTTCTCCAGATGGCCAAGCGAGTTGGCCTGCAGTGCGAAGCCGCCGAATATAAAGATCTGTCCAGGGAGAAAATTCTCACCCTGGACTGCATCGCTATCGATGATCGAAGGAGCCATCAAGCCTAACGGCGACGACACAGAGGAACTCTCAATGAAAGCACCAATGTCGGTGTCAAAACCGGCGGATCTCGGGTAGGGGGTCCCGAACTGTGCGTCTAAGGCGGATGGTAACAGGAGGCTGGGGACACGATGTTTTACCCAGGTTTGGGCCCTCTTGATGGAGGTAAAACCCTACGTCCTGCTTGATTATTATTGATAATATGAGTAGTACAAGAGTTGATCTACCACGAGATCGGAGAGGCTAAACCCTAGAAGCTAGCCTATGGTATGATTGTATGTTGTCCTACGGACTAAAACCCTCTGGTTTATATAAACACCGGAGGGGGCTAGGGTTACACAAGGTCGGTTACAAAGGAGGAGATATACATATCCGTATTGCCTAGCTTGCCTTCCACGCCAAATAGAGTCCCATCCGGGCACGGGACGAAGTCTTCAATCTTGTATATTCATAGTCCAATAGTCCGGCTGTCCGGAGACCCCCTAATCCAGGACTCCCTCAGGGACAGCTAGTACAAGCTATCCTGAGAAAAGTAGTCTTCGCCTGCCAAAGGCTCTGGCCGTGACGCCGCCTTGGGCTACATGGTGACCTCCGTCTTGCTATCCTGCTGGTCTTGGTCTTGTTGCACCGATATGGAAATCTTTGCCTGATGCCTCGGGACTCCTCGCATGTGCTTCCCCCTTTAGCGCCAAAGAGGAAACAAGGGCATTGCGCACGCTGGCACCTGCCTGGCTCCAGTCGTCATGGCTTGCGTCACACAAACCTCGCGAGGTATCCCTTGCCTTGACCTCTCTGCTCCTCGCGAGTCGGCCTGGTGAGGCCGCCCCTGAGGAGGTCTTGCATCGTCCGCCTCACGAGGCTTGGCCCCTCGCGAGGGTCTTGAGTGTTTGTTGGTGAAGATGGGCCGTACAGGGCTGCTGACGGAGCCACACCGCGGGCCGCAGGCAGGCAAGTCTGGGGACCCCCGTTCCCAGAACGCCGACAGGGTCCCAGGAGGGCCTATCCCCGACTATTTATAGGTTGTGTGGGAAGGACACCCTATCGCACACACTCACTTGGCGACGGTTCCAAATGCCGTCGCAGAAAGGGGTTAAAACCGTTTGTTTAGGACCGACGCGCACAAGTGGCACCCCACTCTCAAAGACTGTGATGTTTAATAACCTAACTCATATAGGTGTGTTCTTTCTAGATGTTCTGTAGGACAACATATTTGCCTACCCAAGCCATTCAAAACACATTAAGATAAATATCAGCCTACCATACAGATTAGGAGAGAATTGCGTCATAATGGAGTAGATCTTTATAAAATTAATATTCTCCTCTTAGTTATCCAAAAGCTTGTCTCGCCAATTCTAATTCATGGGATCTCTGATCACAAAGAATGGGACCACCATGAACAACTTATATAGTGGGTCTCAATCCCATTTCCTTCGATGCATTGTCTATCACATTTTGTGATAAACCCTCTGTGAAGGGATCCGCCAGATTCTTTGGTGTGTTCATATAGTCCAACACTATACCTCCGGAGTTTCTCATGAACCTGACAAATTTCAGTCTCCTTCTAGCATGTCTTGATGACATCTTATTATCCTTAGAACTCTTTACCTTGATGATCACAGTTTGATTATCATAGTTCATTAGAATAGATGGTATTGGTTTTTCAACCATCGGGAAGTCCATCAAAAGTTATTGAAGCCATTCTCTTCAATTGTTGTTGTGTCTAATGCTGGGAGTTCTGCTTCCATTGCTCACCTTGTTAAGATGGCTTGTTTGCAAGACTTCTAGGAAAAAGCAACACCACCAAGTGTAAACACATAACCACTTGTCGCTTTAAGCTCATCAGCATCAGATATCCAATTTGCATCACTATAACCTTCAAGTACTCTTAGATACCTATAAGGGCATTTTATCCCATAGTTGGTTTTGGTGATTGATGACAATACTTTCGCGGACTAATTATGTGCATCGAATATTTCAGATATATATTGACTAAGGCACAAGATGATTTGGTTCCCCTCGAAGGCTATGGAATACGGCATTTCTCTTCGTTTCTTTTCGGTGATATTGAGTCATAGGGAAGATGTACTATTAAGAGGGGTCCGCATTGGAAAGGGTGGGTGGATTCATCACGTACACATCTTCCTTTGTACCTCCTTTTCTTCTAGCCTATGGAGCTTCCTATGTTTTCCTTGTCTTTGCAAATATTGCTCGTGCTTGCTGAACTAGGGCGTGTGGTAGTACTGCTCCTTTGAGAGGTAGTACCGCAGGCCCTTGCGTTAGTACTGTCCACCGGTGCGGTAGTACCGCAAGTGCCCACGGTACTACCGCTTCCTGGCAAGCGGTAGTACTGTGGCCGGAGTCCAGGAATTGTCACCCTCTCCCTAGTGGGTGACACCCATCATGGTAGTACCGCGAACCGGGCACGATAGTACCGTGGTATCTAGCTTAGTTCCGCAAGTATGCGGCAGTAAGGGGCGGATGAAATTTTTTTCATCCGCGCCTAGCGCGATAGTACCGCTGCTGGCTTATGGTACTACCGTTTCGGGTTTTTGCATCGACTCCAACTCAGCAGAAGTAGCCACGGATGTAATTTATTATATCTGTGCCTTCCCATATCTGGACAGTTCCTGCCTTGCAGTAGTACTGCAAGGGGGCGCGGTAGTACCGCGCCAGCAGTACTGCCACCCTCTGCCATAGTGCATTTTGGGCTGGTCTGGTCTCTGCTGCATGGGCGGTAGTACCGCGGGCCCTGCGGTAGTTCCGCGTGCCCCTACGGTAGTACTGCGCCTCTGGTACGGTAGTACCGCACTGCGCAGACTGAGTTGGTGGATAACGGTTGGATTTGTTCTTATACTATATAAGGGGTGTCTTCTTCCTCTAGTTGATTACCTCTTCCACCTCTAAGCTCCATTAATGCTCTAAGCTCCATTTTCGCCCGATATCTCTCCCTAGCCAATCAAACTTGTTGATTTTCTCGGGATTAGTTGAGAAGGCCCCGATCTACACTTCCACCAAGAGAAATTTGAATCCCCCACAAATCCCTAGCGGATCTTGTTACTCTTGGGTGTTTGAGCAACCTAGACGGTTGAGGTCACCATAGAGCCATAGTCCATTGTGGTGAAGCTTCATGGTGTTGTTGGGAGCCTCCGATTAAGTTGTGGAGATAGCCCCAACCTTGTTTGTAAAGGTCCGGTCGCCGCCTCCAAGGGCACCAATAGTGGAATCACGGCATCGCGCATTGTGTGAGGGCGTGAGGAGAATACGGTGGCCCTAGTGGTTTTTTAGGGAGCATTGTGCCTCCACACCGCTCTAACGAAGACGTACTTCCCCTCAAAAGGAAGGAACTTCGGTAACACATCCTCGTCTTCACCGGGTCCACTCTTGGTTATCTATCACCTTTACTTGTGCAAGCTTATTAGTGTTACTTCTCTTGCTTGCTTGTGTGTTCGTTGTTGTTGCATCATATATGTTGCTCACCTAGTTGCACATCTAGACAACCTAATTTTATGCAAAGTTTAATTTGGTAAAGAAAAGCTAAAAAAATTTAGTTGCCTATTCACCGCCCCCTCTAGTCAACCATATCGATCCTTTCAATTGGTTTCAGAGCCTCCTCTCTTTACTAAGGACTTTACCGTCCGAAGAGTATGGTTGATACCGTAGACGGTGTGGAGGAATACTCCGGTGTGAATCTGATCTCGTCTATGGGCGATGGGGGAACCTCGGTCTCTTGTGAGGAATTCAATGTGGCCTTGAAGACATTGAAAACCTCCATTACGACCGAGGTTGAAAGCATGTTTACTAAATTCATTGAAGGGCTTAAACTATCCACCGCACCGTTGAAAGTGGGTGATCCCATCGACAAGGTGACGGATGCTAACTTCGACAAGGGGGAAGCTAGTAGTGAAAATGCTCCTTTTTCTAGTGGTAAAAATGGCACCGGCATCTTTGCCCATGTGTAACCACCACTTGTTTATGGTGGACCGATTCCTTCCACTCATTTGAATCATGCCGGTCCTCCCCTAAGATTGTGAAAAATGAGGACTTTGATTCTTGGGTTTATCGCTTTAAGCGTCATTTAAATCATGTGAATACTAATCTTTGGAGAATCATTGAAGAAGGTTTCTATTCGCATGACCCAAGCAACTTCACTCCTCGAGAAGCCGCGGATAATCAATTCAATGAGAATGCTCTCTTCATCATCCAAGATGCAATTCCACATGAAGATCTACCTCATCTTCGGCCATTCGCCTTGGCCAAAGATGCATGGCTTTGTGTTGTCTCTCTCTACCGGGGAAGTGCAAGCATTCAACGCTCCAACTATGAAATAGTGAAAGATGAAGCCGATGAGTTTTCTATGAAAGAATATGAAGAACCTCGTGAGCTTTATCGGTGAGTAACCAAACTCGCGGTCTCACTCCGAGATCATGGGAGGAAGGACACGGATGACAATTGGATCAAGCGCAAATTCCTCAAAGCAATGATGCCTTACCACAAGGCCATGTCCTCCGTCATTCGTCAAAGGTCCGACTTCCACACCTTGACCTCAAGTGAAGTGTTGGATGAGTTTGTGGCTATGAACATCTTGGACAAGATCACCGACAATGTGATGCTTCGCTCTCAAAGGGCAAAGAAGCCCAACCTTGCATTGAAGGCCAAGGTTTGTGTTGAAGAAGAAGAAGAGGAAGAAGAAGAAAGCAACCCCGAAGATACAAAGTATGCCTATCATGAACACATGGCACTTGCTTCAAGGCAATTTTGGAGCAAGAAGAACTCAAGGCCAAACTTCAACAAGAACAACTCAAGTGGCACGAAGAGCAAGAAACGTGTGAGGACTTGCTACATTTGTGGCAATGTGAGCCATTTTGTTGCGGAATGTCCGTATGAGAAGAGGGAAGACAATGGTGGCAAGCTCATCTGAAAGGACAAAGCCAAGTCCT
Organism: Triticum dicoccoides; assembly: GCF_002162155.2. NCBI lineage: Eukaryota > Viridiplantae > Streptophyta > Magnoliopsida > Poales > Poaceae > Triticum > Triticum dicoccoides. Next base: position 371,117,683 of record NC_041386.1, on the reverse strand, counting down.
TCCCCAACAAGAGCAACTTCCCTAAGAAGATCCCTCAGAAGGCGTTGGTGGTTGAAGAGTACCATGAGGATGATGATGATGATGATGATGATGATGATGATGGTGAGTCAGTTATCATGGCCTCCGTAGCCATTGCAAAAACTCCACAAGTGTCTCTCTTCAACTCACCCAATGAGAACATCGCCGCCAAGTGCCTCATGGCTAAAGCCACCAACAAGGTAACCCTCAACATAGAAACTACCATCATTAATAATCCTTCCTTGACGGATTGCATTGATGAACATGAGGGATACAATGTGGAGGAAAATGAGTTTGAGTCCTTTATGGGTAAACTCAAGGGTAAATCCAAGAAGCATTTTGTTGCTCTCTTGGAACAACTTGGTGAAGCCAATGACATGATCAAGGCTCATGAAGATACTATCTCCAAGATGGAGGGGCATAGTCGTGACTATGCCGATGAGATTTCGGATCTTTCCAATGCTCTTAAGGAAGAGTGTGGTCTTCGTTTGGTTCTTGAGGAGTCACACAACGTCGATCACGCTAAGTTAAAGAAATATTTTGATCGTGCTCTTGTTGTCTCTCATGTGCCAAACTCCGAGAAGGCCAAGCTTGGGGTTGATCTTTCTAGACTCAAAGAGGAGTTTGATCTACTTGACAAGGCTCACAAGGTCTTGAAGGGTGCTCATGCTAGCCTCAAAGAGTCTCATGATCAACTTCAAGTAAAGCTAACCAAGGAGAAAGCCACTTTTCCTCGTATGATGTTAATTGATAATGCAAATGCTACTAACCCATGTTGTGAGCATGTGCATCTTGTTGAGGAGATTGCTAAGCTAAAGGTACAACTTGAGAATGGCCTTGTGTCTTGCATACAAGGCGAGAAGAACCTCAACGACCTTTTGACCAACCAAAAGGGAGTTGTGGCCAAGGAAGGGATTGGGCACGTGCCCAAGTCCAAGAACAAGAAGAAGAATGACAAGGCCAAACGACCTCCTCCCCTGAACCAAACCTTTGTGAAGGAGGGAGAGGGTCCTACTAAGGAGAAGGAGAAGAACTCCGTGAGGGGTAGTGGTGCCAAGAAGGGCAACGCTTCCGTTCCCAACAAAGCCAACGACTTTAACCCTTCTTATGTGTTGTGTCGTGCTAGAGATGGGCATGTTTATGCCAAATTTGTTGGTTCTCCTTATGAGTACATTGAATGGTCTATTTGGGTTCCTAAGACCCTTGTTACTAACATCAAAGGACCCATTACAAAATGGGTACCTAAAACCAAGCATTGATCTCTTGTAGGCGTTTGCTTCCGGTGGGGGGTCATGGTTGCTCGACAGTGGAGCTACTAATCATATGACCGGAAGCAAGGACTTGGTGGTGGACGTGCAAAAGATTCCATCCATGCCCACCCACATCGAGCGGGGTGACGCCTCGTCCTCTAAGGTATTGGGACTCGGTAAAGTTGTCATTTCTCATGATCTTACGATCGAGAAGGTCATGCTTGTTGAGTCCCTTGCCTACAATTTACTTTCTGTTCGTCAACTAGCACTCATGGGCTTTGCCACTTTCTTTGATATTGATACATGGCCCTCTTGTGGAGCAAGACTCTTAAAGTAGCCTTTGTTAGGCATGTCGAGAACGGTCTCTATGTGATTAACTTTTCGAAGCGACCCACTAAGACCGTGACATGCCCAATGGCTAAAGTTGACGTGGGATGGCTTTGGCATTGCCGTTTAGCCCACGTCAATATGAGATCTTTGCAAAATCTTCTAAAGGGGGACCATGTCCGTGGACTAACAAATGTTAGTTTTGCCAAAGATCGTGCTTGCAGTGCTTGCATCGAAGGAAAGCTACATGAGAAGGCTCACCCTCCCACGACTATCATCTACTCGAAGAGGCCTTTGGAGCTCCTTCATTTGGATCTCTTTGGGCCTCCATCCTTTGATAGTCTTGGCGGTAGAAAGTATTGCTTGGTGATTGTAGATGACTATTCAAGATACACTTGGGTATATTTCTTCAAGAGGAAGAGCGAGACCCAACAAACCATCATCGACTTTGCAAATGAAGCTCAAGACAACACAATACAAAGATCTTGACTATAAGAAATGACAGTGGCTCCGAGTTCAAGAACTACACCTTGGATGAGTTTTTGAGTGATGAGGGAATCAAGCATCAATATTCCGCACCTTATACTCCTCCACAAAATGGTGTAGCGGAGAGGAAGAACCGGACGTTGGTGGATGCGGCAAGGACCATGATGGCGGAGTTCAAGTCTCCCTACAACTTTTGGGCCGAAGCCATCAACACCATGTGTCATGCATCTAATCGGCTCTACCTCCGCAAAGGCTTGAACAAGACTCCATATGAGATACTCACCGGTAACAAGCCCAACCTCAAGTACTTCCAGGTGTTCGGGTGTAAGTGTTTCATTCTCAAGAAAGGTGTTCGTTTGTATAAATTTGAGGCTAGAGCTTATGAGGGCATATTTGTTGGTTATGCTACAAACTCTCATGCTTACCATGTTCTCAATAAGTCCACGGGACTTATTGAGGAAACGTGTAACGTGGATTTTGATGACAATAACGGCTCCCAAGTGGAGCAAAGTGGTACTTGTGATGTAGGTGATGAAATTCCTCCCCAAGCCATAAGAAGAATGGGAGTTGGTCATATCCTACCCATTGAGGAACCCCTTGTGGCCGAAGGAGAAGGACAACGTTCCACTCAAGTGGAACCTTCACCAACCCAAGACCCACACGCTTCCGAAGAACAAAGTGAAGGCCCTCAACCTCAAGAACAAGACCAAGGGCAAGGTCAATCTCAAGATGGTGTTGTAACATCAAGTGATGCCCAAGGCCAAGTTCTCTCCACCGAGCAAGTTCAAGATCAAGAGCTTCCTCGAGATCAAGAACAAGCTCAAGACGGCGCTCAAGATGATCAAGTGACCACTCCTCGTCTCACCCCCGAGGAGGAATTGGAGCGTCATGCCGCCAAGATTGCTTCCAAGCTCTCCACCAAGGATCATCTCATGACAAATGTGCTTGGAAGCTTAAGAAAGGGACGAAGCACTCGTAGACAATTAGCAAACTATTGTGAACATCACGCGTTTGTCTCTTGTGTTGAACCCCAAAAGGTCTATGAGGCGCTCGAGGATCCGGATTGGCTCAATGCCATGCATGAAGAACTCAACAACTTCGAGTGCAACAAAGTGTGGAGATTGGTGCCAAGGCCAACGGAGAACCACAATGTCATTGGAACCAAGTGTATATTCAAGAACAAGCAAGATGCTCATGGGATTATCATTCGCAACAAGGCTCGTTTGGTAGCACAAGGCTACTCCCAAGTCGAGGGTATGGACTACGGTGAAACCTTTGCCCCCGTTGCTCGTCTTGAATCCATTCGCATGTTGATTGCATATGCTTCTCATCATAACTTTAAGTTACAACAAACGGATGTGAAGAGTGCTTTCCTTAATGGTCCGATTAATGAATTGTTATATGTCAAGCAACCCCCCGGGTTTGAGGATCCCTACTTTCCTGATGATGTGTATCAACTCGATAAGGCACTCTATGGCCTTAAACAAGCCCCACGTGTGTGGTATGACCACCTTACCGAGTTGTTACAAGATCGTGGTTTTGAAGTTGGGCTAATCGACCCCACTCTTTTTACTAAGAAGGTCAAAGGGGAGTTGTTTGTGTGCCAATTGTATGTTGATGATATTATCTTTGGTTCCCCTAACAAAGCTTTCAATGAGGAATTTTCCGCTCTCATGACCTCAAAGTTCGAGATGTCTTCCATGGGAGAGTTGAAGTTCTTTCTCGGGTTCGAAGTGAAGCAAAGGAGAGAAGGAACCTTCATCAACCCAGCCAAATACACTCAAGACATGCTCAAGAGATTCAAGCTAAGTGATGTCAAGCCGGCTTCCACTCCCATGCCCACCAAGTGCCAACTTGACATTGATCCCAATGGTAAAGTGGTGGATCAAAAGGTATATCGCTCCATGATTGGCTCCTTGCTTTACCTTTGTGCATCTAGACCGGATATCATGTTGAGTGTGGGAATTTGTGCACGGTTTCAAGACGCACCTAAGGAAAGTCACTTTGTGGCGGTCAAGCGAATCTTTCAATATTTGGCTCATACCCCAAACTTTGGCTTATGGTACCCAAGGGGAGCAAACTTCAAGCTTGTAGGTTATTCGGACTCGGATTGGGCGGGAGACAAAGTGGATAGGAAGTCCACTTCTGGAGGGTGCCAATTTCTTGGTTGCTCTTTGGTGAGTTGGTCTTCCAAGAAGCAAAGTTGCGTATCTCTCTCATCCACGGAAGCAGAGTATGTGGCTGCCGGTAGTTGTTGTGCACAACTCTTATGGATGAGGCAAACTTTAAAGGATTACGGTGTCATTTGTGACAAAGTGCCTCTTTGGTGTGACAATGAAAGTGCCATCAAGATTTCTCTCAACCCGGTGGAACACTTCAAGACGAAGCATATTGATATTCGGTATCACTTCATCCGGGATCACATTAGGCGAGGGGAGACCGAGCTCAACTACGTCAACACCCATGATAACCTCGCAGATATTTTCATGAAGCCTTTGGATGAAGCAAGATTTCGCGAGCTAAGGCATGAGCCAAATATCATTGATTCGAGCAATGTTGCTTGAACCCTTGCACAACCCACCACACTCAACTTGTTGTCTAATCTAGGTGCAGGCATGGACATAGGGGGAGTGTTGTTCTCTCAATGAACTCTCCCTCCCCCATTATGCATAAAGCGATCAAGTCTTTCACATTAGCCATTTTTGATGGTACTTGTGCTTCAAAGACGAGTTTTGGTCATGGTCCCAAGGATAATTCTTCGTGGTGCCATACCAATTGACTCAAACATAGGTGGCTCCGGCCACCGCCCTCTCCTTGGATAGCTTGTGTCTCGTTTTTGGTCTGTGTTGTCTCTTGCTTCTCCTCCTTTGTGCTGAGCTTGTGCTTGTGGTGTCCTGTGTGTTAGCTCGTTGGTGTGGTATTTCGCTTGAAGGTTCAGTGCTTCGTTGTTCTCTTGGTTGGTTGAAACTGCTTTTTCTTGAGCTCACGGTACTACCGTGGCCTGCCACGGTACTACCGCGATGGGAGCGCACGGTACTTCCGCACCCAGCGCGGCAGAATTTTTTTCTGCCGCCTGGGGGCAGCGGTACTACGGCCTCAGTGCGGTACTTCCGCTCGGGCGGTGCTACTGCAATGACGTGCGGTACTACCGCGTGAGGAGTGCATGGTACTTCCGCACCCAGCATGGCAGAAATTTTTTACTGCCGCCTGGGGGAGCGGTACTAAAGCCACGGTGCGGTACTTCCGCCCGGGGCGGTACTACTGCAATGACATGCGGTACTACTGTGCGATCAAAGGGCATGGGGGTTAAACACGGGCAGGGGGAGTTCTAACTCCCCCATACCCATTCTTCTCTCTCCCCACTCCGTCTCTCTCTCTCTCTCTCTCTCTCTCTCTCTCGCTCGCTCGCTCAAGAACGGCGCCAGAGGTCCTCGCCGGATCTCCGTCTCCGGCCGCTCTCCTCGGATTCCAACCGGTGGGATCGTTCCCCACCACTCCCTCTTGCCATGGATCAAGGTTTCTCCCCAATCCCTTCCTTTTTCTTGTTCATCTTGTTGTTTTTAGGTCTTGGGGAGATGCAAGTTGTTCGTGAGATTTTAGGTCAAATCTTTGCAAGAGTCGGGTATAGGAGAGTGGTTTTGTGTAGTGATGGTACTTGCTTTAGTTGTCCCGTGATGGATTTGATCGACCATAGTACCGCGTGTTGACACGGTTGTGCTCAGATCTCCATGGCCATTACGGATCTGCAACCGTGCGGTACTACCGTGCGTCCGGTACTACCGCCCTGCTAGTGTGGTACTACCGCTCCTCGGAGCGGTACTACCGCACGTGGCGCAACACACGCTACTACCATTGTCTCAAATCCCTCCTGTGGCACTTCTCACGTACTATGTCTACTTGTTTCACCCGTTTTTCTTTTGTGATCTTTGCATTGATCCTTCTCGCGTTTCGTGTGTGTTTGTTTTGTGGTGTGTGTTTTAGGTGGTGGCTCAGGTGCTCCGGCTCGCCGCTCCAATCCAAGCTGTAACATGGGATCCAAGCATATGCGCAACTCAGAGGCAGCAGAGGGCTCCAATGCCCCCGAACGCAGAACCAAGACCACCACCACCAAAGAGAAGGAACCCACCATGGGTATGGATGAGATACCTCTTGCTGAGTTCATCGCTCGGAGGAAGACCAATCCATATGGAAACCCTCGTGCCAACTTTCGAGGGAATGAGCTATTCTGGACCAAGCAACAGAATCTCATCTTTCTAGATGTCATCAAGGCCAAGCAAAACACCTATGTGGAGGTGAAGTGGATCAACATGCATCACATGAGGCAAGATAAGCATCGGGAATACTTTGGTGAGGCTTTAGACCTCGTGGAGCAATTTGGCATTGAACATATCATCTCATTCCACAAAGACTTTGATCCTGAGATCATTGCTCAGTTCTTTGCCTCAGTGCATTTTCATCCCAATGAGGACAGGACCATGACTTGGATGACCAATGGTCGACAGCTGACTGCTACTTGGAAGGAATTCATGACTTTGCTTGGGGTTCCGGATGAGGGGCTCGCCACACCCCAAGGTGTTCGCCCTCATGCCAATTCTGAGTATGCAAATAAGAACAAGCTTTTGCCCTTCTATGTGGAGAAGAAGCTCTCCAATAACAAGACAACTTGGGTACTCAACTCCTTTCTCGACATCATGCACCGGATCTTCCGCAACACTCTCTTCCCACGCATTGGGGACAAGGACAAGGTGCATGCCTATCTTGTGGATATGATGCTCCTATGTGCAGACGCTTGCAACTTTCAAACACTACCACTTGATGTCTCACATATCATGTGGAATGAGCTTCGGTTTGCGGTCTACAACCGCAAGGTCCCCATCTATGGACCTTATCTGTTTCAGTTGATCTTAGCAACTTGGGAGCAGCTCTACCCTCTGGATGATTTTGAGGCCCCTAGTTGGATCCGGCATGAGCCCATCAACCTCCGTATCAAGACTCAGTGGGTCAACACTACCTCTCGTGCTGATGCTGCGGCTAACATGGACGTGGGTGCAGATGAGCATGAGGAGGAGGCAGCAGACGAGGAAAACTCTGAGGGCTACACCCCTCCCACTTCTGAGCCATCTTGGGCTAAGTGACTGAAGAACAAGATGAAGATGTTATTCTATATGCAGGCAAAGGGGCAGTACAAGACCCATGTGGCTTCCAAGGAGACTCGCCGCCGCGACAAGCGGATTTTCAGGACCTTCGGCGAGAACATCTCCAGCGGGTCAGAGGAGGGCGTCACCCCAGAGGCAGAATGGATCGCCAAGCAGGTTTATCACTGGATGGAGTCTGAGGAAGAGTCTGTCCCAGCTGCCGAGTCTGACGGGGAGCGAGCGAGTGACTACTCAGATTGAGCCACCCCTTCTGTTGTAGGTGTCCTCTCTGCCTTTTTGGTGTCTCGATGCCAAAGGGGGAGAGACTGTAGGATTTGCGAGTTGTGTCGTGTTTGGTGTTTGGGTCAGTTGAACTTCGTTTATGTCGTTTTCTTTGGTTTGCTTTGGTTTGTGCTTGTGAGTCCTTCTATCATATGGTGTAAGACATATGCACTCTATCGTACCGTAGTGAGCTTAATCTATCTTGTGCTTATTTCATTATGTTATTTCCTATCTTGCTTAGTTTTAGCCCTATTGCAAGATATGCCATGTCTATAAAATATAGGGGGAGTGTTGATCCTAGTATGTGTGCCGTGCAGTCCAAAGCACTCATCAAGATGGCACACATCTAGGGGGAGCCCCGCTATATTTTAGAGACTTGGGGTTTACCCTTGCTCTTTGCATTATACTCTTGTGCAAATCCCGTGTTGTCATCATTCCACCAACAAGGGGGAGATTGTAAGGGCATTTTATCCCTTAGTTGGTTTTGGTGATTGATGACAATACTTTTGCGACTAATCATGTGCATCGAATATTTCAGATATATATTGACTAAGGAACAAGATGATTTGGTTCCCCTCGAAGGCTATGGAAGACGGCGTTTCTCTTAGTTTCTTTTCGGTGATATTGAGTCGTAGGGGAGCCGTACTATTAAGAGGGGGTCCGCGTTGGAAAGGGTGGGTGGATTCATCACGTACACATCTTCCTTTGTACCTCCTTTTCTTCTAGCCTTTTGAGCTTCCTATGTTTTCCTTGTCTATGCAGATATTGCTCGTGCTTGCTGAACTAGGGCGTGCGGTAGTACTGCTCCTTTGAGCGGTAGTACCGCAAGTGCCCACGGTAGTACCGCTTCCTGGCACGGTAGTACATTTTATCGTACATTTTACCGCTTCCTTCCACGTCTAGGTTGCTCAAACACCCATAGTGCATTTTGGGCTGGTCTGGTCTCTGCTGCATGGGCGGTAGTACCGCGGGCCCTACGGTAGTTTCGCGTGCCCCTACGGTAGTACTGCGCCTCTGGTACGGTAGTACCGCACTGCGCAGGCTGAGTTGGTGGATAACGGTTGGATTTGTTCTTATACTATATAAGGGGTGTCTTCTTCCTCTAGTTGATTACCTCTTCCACCTCTAAGCTCCATTAATGCTCTAAGCTCCATTTTCGCCCGATATCTCTTCCTAGCCAATCAAACTTGTTGATTTTCTCGGGATTAGTTGAGAAGGCCCCGATCTACACTTCCACCAAGAGAAATTTGAATCCCCCACCAATCCCTAGCGGATCTTGTTACTCTTGGGTGTTTGAGCAACCTAGACGGTTGAGGTCACCACAGAGCCATAGTCCATTGTGGTGAAGCTTCATGGTGTTGTTGGGAGCCTCCGATTAAGTTGTGGAGATAGCCCCAACCTTGTTTGTAAAGGTCCGGTCGCCGCCTCCAAGGGCACCAATAGTGGAATCACGGCATCGCGCATTGTGTGAGGGCGTGAGGTGAATACGGTGGCCCTAGTGGTTTTTTAGGGAGCATTGTGCCTCCACACCGCTCTAACGAAGACGTACTTCCCCTCAAAAGGAAGGAACTTCGGTAACACATCCTCGTCTTCACCGGGTCCACTCTTGGTTATCTATCACCTTTACTTGTGCAAGCTTATTAGTGTTACTTCTCTTGCTTGCTTGTGTGTTCGTTGTTGTTGCATCATATATGTTGCTCACCTAGTTGCACATCTAGACAACCTAATTTTATGCAAAGTTTAATTTGGTAAAGAAAAGCTAAAAAAATTTAGTTGCCTATTCACCCCCCCCCCCTCTAGTCAACCATATCGATCCTTTCAATACCCGGTATAGTGAAGTCCATAACTCACAGTACCTTTCAGATAGCGCATTATTCTCTCAAGTGCATGCCAATGAACATCTCCCGGATTTGAAACAAACCGGCTTAGTTTACTTACAGCAAAGAGATATAAGGCCTCATAGCACTAGCCAGATACATAAGTGAGCCAATGATTTGAGAATATCTCAATTGATCATTTATTCTCCTTGGTTCTTCCAAATCAAAACACTCGGATCATAAGGTGTTGGAGAAGTTTTGCGATTTGAATAGCCAAAGCGATCCAGAACCTTCTCCACATAGTGAGACTGCAACAGAGTGATCCTGCCATCACCACCTCTTAAAAGCTTGATGTTCAATATAACATCAGCTACCCCATGGTCTTTCATCTCAAAGTTTTGATTCAGAAAATCTTTCAGTTCCTCAATGACCTTGAGATTTGTTCCAAATATAAGTTCGTCGTCAACATACAAAACATAATACAACTCCCTCGCCCCCACCATGGCGATAGTACACACACTTGTTGGCTTCGTTTGCAACAAAGCCCGTAGATGTCAAAGTTCTTTTGAACTTCTCGTGCCAATGCTTAGGTGCTTGTCTCAAACCATACAAAGATTTCAACAACTTACACACTTTTCCTTCATGACCATCTACTGCAAAACCATCTATAACATCCCAAATTTTATAAATTTGGAATGTTAATAGAGCATTCATATTTTGATGCATTGTTTGTCTTTTTGTTAATATTTGGTTCATTATTCAACTCAAGGCAAAATGTTGGAGCGGATATAACATGACTTATCCCCTGTTAAAAAGATGTTGATACCGTTCATAATATTATTTAAGGTTCATAGTATTTACTTTTTGTAAATATAGAATCTCAAACTATTTTATATATTGTTATAATGCTCTTTGTTGTCTTGTATTGCATAAAACAATTTTCCCAAAATTTTAATAGAGTTATAAAAATGTTCATTGTTTTATATAGTAGTTATAATATTGGTCTGTGTATTATGATATTTTTTATATGAAGTACTCTGGTATTTTCTTTTAGCCAATACCTTCCGTGTATAGTATACCATTTTTTTGCTAGAAGATATTCTATTTATTTATTTTCTTCGCCCGCATGGGTTACGCACGCAGCAGCAGCGGCTGACCAGCAGGCCGGCCCATTTCCCCGCTCAGGCCGAAGCCCAAAACCGCAACCCCTTTTCCTTCTGTTTTTTTCTCTCTTTTTTTCTTTCTCCCGCTGACAAGGATGGCCCGCATGTCATCTTTCTCCACTGTCGCGTTCTTCCTGGAGAGCACTCCCGATCGAAATCCTCCTTGTTTCGGCTTGGATCTTGTCTCTCACGCACGCCCTACTACCTAAAAATATTGCCCTACCTCTTCTCCTTAGATTTTCCACAAAATTTTCACCTCCCGTGCCCTAGAGCGCCCGGTCGGATCTCGCCGGAGTTCGCTGCAGTAGGAGCGCCCCGCTGGTTGACTCCGTCGCGTATCTAGGTTCCCAGCATCCATTTCCCTTATGGTTTGATTCGCCTTGGTCTCCTCTCTCTCCCTCATCTCTTATTCTGCACAGGGAGATACCACATCGAGCCCTTGGACCTCCGCCCGAAGCTTAATGGATGAAGATCCGCTCCAGCCGGTCATTGTCACCACAGGGGCAGGCCCCAATCGTCTCCGAGGTCACCTAATTCATCTCTGTGGCATTCTGCACCCGTCGGTGATCTCTACGTAGCCGAAGGGCCCCTGTAGCCGTCGCTCGCATCACTACCAAGCCGCCCGTGCCGTTCTTCTCCAAGTCCGGCGACCACCCAGACCCTGTTTCTGGTGAGCAATCCCATCCGTTCGATCTCTCTCTCTGACGTCCGAGATTAGATCGCCCATATTTTTTCTCGAAACGTTTTCCTTTAATTTGCGCCAGTTCACCGTTTAGACTTTAGACCTTGCAGCGAACAGCTTCCCAGCAAGCACTGGGTGCCATGTGGCACATCCACAGCAGCAGTGGTAGTTCTTCCCAGAACGCTGTTATGGTATAATTTTCTTTGCACATTTCATATCACATTTTCATTTTGGTATATCTTGAGATCTATAACAACAAATTCGTCGATTCTTTTTCCTGTGTACTCACATTGACCAGGGGCATATAGTAGATCCAAATTTTCATATTTTTGAACTGTTTAAATTTGAATTTGCTCAAATTTGAATTTAACCTTTCAGAGGTCGTATCTTTCAAACCATTGATCAAAATTAGTTGATTCTTTTTGCATTGTGATCTTACTAGAATGTAGATAATATATACCTACTGATATGTTTCTGTTATTGGAGTTTTATTTGAATTCCTTGTTGTTTACTTCATTTTATTGTTATGTGAATATTGTTTATTTATTTGTGCCTTCTTTAATCGTATAGATTGTCCGGAGTGTGAGGCGGATCGGAATTAATCGTTAGAGTACTTCAGCATCGTTCTAGGCAAGTTTGCACTTTTGATTTTGCCCATCCTATATTTCTACTATGCATGGGTGGTTTTTATGCTAGGACTTGTGCTTGGTTTGATCTGTATGTTCTCTATTGTCATATTCTGATATTGATTGTATTATGTGATGGTGTGATCAACTTGCTATGATAGAACAATAGAGTGATCCATGAAAGTGGTGAGTGTTTATAGTCGTAGGCTCGAGATTATTAACCAGGTGAATGCATCACTGGCAGAGCGCTCTATTGTCCCTAGAGAACGCGTCATTGACATAGCGCACTTGAGGCGAGGTATAGTTTTCGGAACATAAATCAGGTGAATGTGTCCTTGGCAGAGCGCTCTATTGTTCCTAGAGAATGCGCCACCGACAGAGCGCACTTGAGAGACTTCTGGAGTTCTTGTCATGTTTTCTTTGAATCTTTGGGGTTATCATGGGCGAATAAATTAGATATGGTTGTGAGTTCAATTAGTAGAGGTAGGTGAAGACATTCTTCTCCAAATTATCTTGTGTGTTTTGTTTGTCATACTTTACTTGTGGATGTAGGTTTGCTATATCATTATGTGTGATTTGCCAATACATTCAATGTATTGACCCTTGTGGCTGCAACTTGTCATGTTGCAAGATTTTCAGATGATCAGTGAGATACAGTAGGGTCGCGAGTCTTCACTCAGCATTTTCGCCAATGGGTCATTGATGAGACTCATCGTTTGTTATGCTACATTTCCGATGTTGTTATTGAATAAAGATAGCTATGTGCTTCTCAGTTTGTAATACTTTATGAATTCTGGATCATATATTATAGTAAATGATGCACTTGTTATTTGATATTCATATGTACTGTGTGCGCTAGCAAGTCAATCCAGGGACTAGCACAGTGAGCACAGAGACATCGAATCTTATCAGGCTCGGGTCGTTACAGATGGTATCAGAGTAGTGTGTTGACTGTAGGTCGTGACCCTAAGAATGGATTAGGAATGCCCTAGGAGTCAAAAGCTTACTTTACAACTTGTTGTCTAGTTTTTAGTTGATACTCTTGTATTCATATATTTTCTTTTCAAGTATAGATGACCAATGTAGTTATACTAGTCTTACTTGAGGAGTTTTAGTTGATAGACCACCATTACTAAGTTTTGTTTGATAAACAATTTGCAGTAGTATGATGAGATCATATCTCTCGTGAGTATGACCTTACCTATAGGTTTTGCTTGTGTTGTTTGAATTGTTTGATTTGGGAGTTTTGTTGCTAGCATGATGCATATGGGTAGAGTTTTCCCCTTAGATCTTTATTCTGTCTATATCCTAATCTCTGCTGCAACATAGGGATGAGTTCAAGTTTAACCACATGCGCCAGGATCCGACATGAAGCAAGCACAATCTTGCTGAAGGAAGAACCCTAGAGGAAGCTATACTTCATTAGTAGATGTTTTATAGTAGTTGATGCAAACTCGAGAGTTGAAAGGAACACTAGATTGTTTTGTGGGCATGCAACACCAATGGAATTATCTGAACTAGAGGAAACTGTACATCATTAGTAGATATTTTATAGTAGTTGATGCAAACTCGAGAGTTGAAAGGAACGCTAGATTGCTTTGTGGGCATGCAACACCAATGGAATTATCCGAACCCAGTTCGTGAACAAGAGAAGTGTCTGCAAAGTTCGTGAGGATGCCCGAGTGTTAGAATGCGAGATTTTCTAAACCATATACAAAGTAATGATTTGGGTGCGGAATGGATTGATCACCATGCCGACTTACTCTTATTATTCGCTTTTGCTATGTGAGATGGTTAATCTAGAGTGACTTACCTATAGTAGAGAGACGTCGTTGTTAAGCCTGAATCTTAGAATGGTATGACGTTTGACCCTTGTAGAAGGCAGTCGTTGCCAATAGTAGGTTATACGGTGAGAATAAACCAAGCCTCTTTTCTGTAGGAACCATTCTTGATGAGCCCCATGAGAGTATCGATATTGTTTATTATTGGCGCAAGACCTGTCAACTATGAAGGCCCAGGAATTGGAAGATCACTCTTTGCAAAGTATCCAATCAAGATCACAAAAGGAGTGTATGGCTTGTAATTTGAGGACGTCATCGAAGGAGCAACATTCTTGAAAACCGGCAACTCTTATTCTAAGGGTGGTAGCACGTCAGCCTCTCAGATGATCAATGCGAAATTCAAGGAGAATGCCAAACTAACCTCTTCTTTCTAGCCTCTTCAAATCTCGAGGACGAGATTCATTTTAAGGGTGGTAGATTTGTAACATCCCAAATTTTCTAAATTTGGAATGTTAATAGATCATTCATATTTTGATGCCATGTTTGTCTTTTTCTTAATATTTGGTTCATTATTCAACTCAAGGAAAAATATTGGAGAGGATATAACATGACTTATCCCCTGTTAAAAAAATGTTGATACCGTTCATAATATTATTTGGGGTTCATAGGATTATTTTTGTAAATATAGAATCTCAAACTATTTTATATATTGTTATAATGCTCTTTGTCGTCTTGTATTGCATAAAACAGTTCTCCCAAAATTTCAATAGAGTTATAAAAATGTTCACTGTTTTATACAGTAGTTATAATATTGGTCTGTGTATTATGATACTTTTTATATGACGTACTCTGGTATTTTCTTTTAGCCAATACCTTCCCTTTATATTATACCATTTTGTTTTGTTTTTTTGTTTTGCCAGAAGATACTCTATTTATTTATTTTCATCGCCCGCGTGTGTTACACGCGCAGTAGCACCGGCAGACCAGCAGGCCGGCCCATTCCCCGCTCAGGACGAAGCCCAAAACCGCAACCCTTTTCCTTCTGTTTTTTTCTCTCTTTTCTTCTTTCCCCCGCTGAAAGGGATGGCCCGCACGTCATCTTCCTCCACTGTCGTCTTCTTCCTGGAGAGCACTCCCGATCGAAATCCTCCTCGTTTCAGCTTGGATCTTTTCTCTCCCGGACGCCCTACTTACCTACAAATATTGCTCTACCTCCTGTCCATCGATTTTTCACAAATTTTTCACCTACCGTGCCCTAGAGCACCCGGTCGGATCTCGCCAGAGTTCGCCGTTGCAGGAGCGCCCAGCTGTCGATTTCGTCGCGTATGTAGGTTCCCAGCACCTACTTCCCCTATGGTTCGATTCGCCTTGGTCTCCTCTCTCTCCCCCATCTCTTATTCTGCGCAGGGAGACACCGCATTGAGCCCTAGGACCTCCGCCTGAAGCTTAATGGAGGCAGCTCCGCTCCAGCCAGTCACTGTCACCATAGGAACAAGCCTGAATCGTCTCCAAGGTCACCTAATTCATCTCTGTGGCGTTCTGCACCCGTCAGTGATCTCTACGTTGCTGGAGGGCCCCTGTAGCCGTCGCTCGCATCACTACCGACCCGCCCACGCCGTTCTTTTCCAAGTCCAGCGACCACCCAGACCCTGTTTCCGGTGAGCAACCCCATCCGTTTGATCTCTCTCTGACGACCAAGATTAGATCGCCCATATTTTTTTCTTGAAACGTTTTCCTTTAAGTTGCACCCGTTCGCCGTTTAGACCTTGCAGCGAACAGCTTCCCACCAATCACCGGGTGCCACGTGGCACATCCACAGCAGCAGCGGTAGTTCTTCCTAGAATGTTGTTATGGCATAATTTTTCTTTGCACATTTCATATCATATTTTCATTTAGGTATATCTTGAGATCTGTAACTCGAAATTCAACGATTCTTTTTCCTGTGTACTCATATTGACCAGGAGCATCTAGTAGAACCAAAATTTCATATTTTTGAACTGTTTAAATTTGAATTTGCTCAAATTTGAATTTAACCTTCTGGAGGTAGTATCTTTCAAACCATTGATCCAAATTAGTTGATTCTTTTTTGCATTGTGATCCTACTAGCATCTAGATAAAGTATACCTACTGATATGTTTCTATTATTGGATTTCTATTTGAATTCCTTGTTGTTCACTTTATTTTAGTGTTATGTGAATATTGTTTAATTATTTGTGCCTTCGTTAATCATATAGATTATCCGGAGTGTGAGGCGGATCAGAATTAATCATTAGAGTACTTCAGCACCATTCCAGGCAAGTTTGCACTTTTGATTTTGCCCATCCTATATTTTCTGCTATGCATGTGTGGTTTTTATGCTAGGACATGCGCTTGGTTTGATCTGTATGCTCTTTGTTGTCATATTCTGATATTGATTGCATTATGTGATGGTGTGATCAACTTGCATGGTAGACTTGGGCATGTGTCGAGTGATCCCTGAAAGTGGTGAGTGTTTATAGTCGTAGGCTCGGGATTATTAACCAGGTGAATGCATCACTGACACAGCGCTCTATTGTCCCTAGAGAATGCGCCATTGACAGAGCGCATTTGAGGAGGTATAGTTTTCGAAACATAAATCAGGTGAATGCGTCCTTGGCAGAGCGCTCTATTGTTCCTAGAGAATGCGCCACCTATAGAGCGCACTTGAGAGACTTCTGGAGTTCTTGTCATGTTTTCTTTGAATCTTTGGGGTTATCATGGGCGAATAAATTAGATACGGTTGTGAGTTTAGTTAGTGGAGGTAGGTGAAGACATTCTTCTCCACACTATCGTGTGTGATTTGTTTGTCATACTTTACTTGTGGATGTAGGTTTGCTATATCATTATGTGTGATTTGCCAATACATTCAATGTATTGACCCTTGTGGCTGCAACTTATCATGTTGCAGGATTTTCAGATGATCAATGAGATAAGGTAGGGTCGTGATTCTTCACTCAGCATTTTCGCCAGTGGGTCATTGATGAGACTCGTCGTTTGTTATGCTACATTTCTGCTATTGTTATTGAATAAAGCTAGCTATGTGCTACTCAGTTTGTAATACTTTATGAATTCTGGATCATACATGATAGTAAATAATGCGTTTGTTATTTGATATTCATACGTACTATGTGTGCTAGCGAGTCAATCCAGGGACTAACATAGTGAGCACAGAGACATCAAATCTTATCAGGTTCGGGTCATTACACCATTGGGTTGTTCCATGTAAATTTCCTCCTCCAACTCTCCATTTAGGAAAGTTGTCTTAATATCCGTTTGATGAACGAGAAGATTGTGTGAGGCGGCCAATGAGAGTAGTATTCGAATGGTCGTCAATCTGGCCACAGGCGCATAAGTATCAAAGAAATCTTCACCTTCTTTTTGGGTATATCCCTTGGCTACTAGCCGCGCCTTGTACTTTTCAATTGTACCATTGGGCCTAAGCTTTTTCTTGAACACCCACTTACACACTACAGGTTTACACCCATAAGGACGATCAGTGATCTCCCATGTTCCGTCAGCCATGATGGAATCCATCTCACTATGCACTTCTTCTTTCCAATAGTCAGCATCAAGTGATGAATAAGCTTCTGAAATAGAAGTGGGAGTATCATTCATGAGATACATAATGAAATATTCACCTAATGATGTCGCGGTCCTTTGTCTCTTGCCCCTTCTAGGAGCTTCATTGTCATCCTCCTCATGAATATCTGTGTGTTTCTTCTCAGAATGTTCCAATGGAATAGTAGGTCCAGGAGTTGTCTCTGACCTCTAAGTCATGAGCTAGGCATATCCTTCATAGGAAAAATATCCTCAAAGAAGTCGCATCATTCGACACCATGATTGTACCAACATTCATGTCAAGTACCTCATATCTCACTAATAGAAATCTATAGCCAATGTTATGGAAAGCATAACCCGGGAAAACATAATCAACAGTTTTTGGTCCAAGCTTACACTTCTTGGTAATTGGTACATTGACCTTCGCCAAACAACCCCAAGTTCGTAAGTAGGAAAGTTTAAGCATTTTCCTTTCCCATTCCTTAAATGGGGTAATCTCTTTATTCTTCGGGGGAACTCTATTTAGGACATGACTTGCAATCATCAAAGCCTCCCCCACCATTCCTTGGAAAGTCCCGTTGTGTCTAACACGGCGTTAACAAAATCAGTTAGAGTTCGGTTCTTTTGTTCGGCAACCCTGTTTCACCGGGGAGAATAGGGAGGAGTCCTCTCATGTATTATACCATGTTCCTCACGAAATAAATTGAACTCATTGGAAAAAAACTCTCCACTGCGATCTGACCTAAGCCTTTTGATCTTTTGATTGAGTTGCTTCTCTGCTTCAGCTTTATAGATTTTAAAGTAGTGCAAATCCTCATCTTTTGTTTTCAATAAATATATCATGCAATATCTAGTAGAGTCATTGATTAGAGTCATGAAATATCTTTTTCCATCTTTTGTCAACACACCATTCATCTTGCAAAGATCTGAATGTATGAGTTCAAGTGGTGCCAAATTCCTGGCCTCAACAGTCGTATGGGACATGCAAGGTTGCTTTGCTTGCACACAAACTTGGCACTTAGAACCTTTGACAATTGCAAACTTCAGGATTAAACTCAAATTTGCTAGCCGCATCATGACACCAAAGTTAATATGACAAAGTTGGGAATGCCAAACATTTGATTCAATTTCAATTCAAACTTGATTAATAAATTTAGTGCAAAAGTCTGACAAAGATAAGCGGAACAAGCATACGCTCCCATAGCCCTTGCCAAAAAATTGTCCACACTTAGATACTACAACCTTATTGTACTCAAATACCAATTTATAACCATCTCAACACCAATGAGAACCACTGATGACATTTTTATTTATAGCAGGGACATGTTGCATGTTCTTCAGTCGCACGATCTTTCCTGAAGTAAACTTTAAATCAACTGTACCAACACCATGAACAGAAGCATGCGTCCCTTTTCCCATCAACACAGGTGTAGTTCTTGCGTCCTGATAAGAAGAAAACATGTTTATGTCAGAACAAACATGTACATTGGCACTGGTGTCAATCCACCAATCAAGAGAGTGACATACTGAAAGAATGGTAGGAAATTTACCATGCCCGACATCTTTCATCTCAACATCGCCAACAACAACATTAGCGGTCTTGCCATTGTTCTCATTCTGACGCATGTCCCAACGGTCCTTGCAGGAATAAGCCCAATGTTCTTCACTACCACATACATGGCACTTTCCTTTCTTCTTATAAGTCTCCTTCTTCTTCTTGAAGTTGACAGGTTGTGGGGATTTGTACTTGTCATCAAACATTCCTTTGCCAAGCATAGTTGTTTTTGTTCTTGGGTTTGGAAATTTCTCTTTTGTACCAAATTGGCACAAGAATTCCACTCGTGGAAACGAGCACGTGTGTCTTCTGCCCTCGCATTCTCTTCTACATCAAGAGTGCCAATTAGATTGACAATAGTAAACTCTTGTCTCTTATGCTTCGGAGAGGTAGCAAAATTCCTCTATGAAGGAGGAAGCTTGGCAATGATTCCTCCTACAATGAATTTTCCCAGTAACACACAATTAAGCTGCTCAAGTTCTTTCGTGGGCGACTAAATCTCATGAGCCTGCTCTACAACGAAGCGGTCATCGATCATTTTGTAGTCATGATATTGCTCCATGACATACAACTCACTTTTTGTGTCTGAGACTCCAAATTTGTCCTAAAGCGGATCCCACATATCCTTACCGACCATGATGCTCATGAAGGGGTCGACAATCTTGTCACCAAGAACACTCAGAGCAGCACCTCAAAAGAGGGTGTCTGTAGCCCAGAAAGTTTGCTTCCGCTCATCAGTTAGCTCTCCCTCTCGCTTGCCCTTAGATGCGTGAAAACAGTTCATGGTGGTAAGCCAAAGAACTGCCCTCACACGCCACCTCTTATAGATCACACCCTAAAACATAGAAGGCTTAAGAGTAGTGATGACCAACAAGTATAGGGGATATATCATAGTCCTTTCAATAAGTAAGAGTGTCGAACCCAATGAGGAGCAGAAGGAAATGACAAGCGGTTTTCAGCAAGCTATTCTCTGCAAGCACTGCAATTATCGATAACAGATAGTTGTGTGATAAGATAATTCATAACGAGTAACAAGTAACAAAAGTAACTAAGGGGCAGCAAGGTGGCCCAATCCTTTTTGTAGCGAAGGACAAGCCTGGACGAACCCTTATGTAAAGCAAAGTGCTCCCAAGGACACATGGGAATTACTGTCAAGCTAGTTTTCATCATGCTCATATGATTCGCGTTCGTTACTTTGATAATTTGATATGTGGGTGGACCGGTGCTTGGGTATTGTACTTCCTTGGAAAAGCCTCACACTTATGATTAACCCCTCTCGCAAGCATATGCAACTATGAAATAAGAATTAAGATAAATTTAACCATAGCATGAAACATATGGATCCAAATCAGCCCCTTACGAAGCAACGCATAAACTAGGGTTTAAGCTTCTGTCACTCTAGCAACCCATCATCTACTTATTACTTCCCAATGCCTTCCCCTAGGCCCAAATAATGGTGAAGTGTCATGTAGTCGATGTTCAAAACACCACTAGAGGAGAGACAACATACATTTCATCAAAATATCGAACGAATACCAAATTCACATGATTACTTATAACAAGACTTCTCCCATGTCCTCAGGAACAAACATAACTACTCACAAAGCATATTCATGTTCATAATCACATGTGTATTAAGTATCATTAAGGATATGAACATATGATCTTCCATCGAATAAACTAACTAGCATCAACTACAAGGAGTAATCAACACTACTAGCAACCCACAGGTACCAATCTGAGATTTTGAGACAAAGATCGGATACAAGAGATGAACTAGGGTTTGAGAGGAGATGGTGTTGGTGAAGATGTTGATGGAGATTGACCCCCCTCTCGATGAGAGGATTGTTGGTGATGACGATGGCAATGATTTTCCCCTCCGGGAGGGAAGTTTCCCCGGTAGAACAGCTCCACCGGAGCCCTAGATTGGTTCTGCCCAAGTTCCGCCTTGAGACGGCGACGCTTCATCCTGAAAGCCTCCTCTTGTTTTCTCTAGGTAAAAACCCTTCATATTGCAAAAGATGGGCACCGGGGGCCTGCCAGGTGAACGACAAGGCAGGGGCGCGCCCAAGGGGGTAGGGCGCGCCCCACCCTTGTGAAGACTATAAAAAGCAGGGTAAAAACCCCACTGCAACTTTTATTAAATAATTAAAACAAGGTAACAAGACTAGTCTGAAAAGGCTTGAGGTAAGCCCTAAGACAAGACAGAGAAGGAAAGAAGTAAAGACAAAACTAAGAAAGAAAATAACTAAGAAAAGAGCTAAAGAAGGGCTAGAGAAACTAACTAAGAAACTAAAAGACTAAAAAAGAAAGAAGTAACTACTGAAACAGAAGAAAATTACAACAAAGCATCCAACCAAACAGAGAATTTCCATTCATGCTTCTGTTTCATCCTGCATTTGAGTAGCTTGAGTTCCTCCAGGAAGATGAATTTCCAGCCTTGGAATGAAGGTGCAATATTCTCAAAGATCTTATTATTTTTGGTTATCTAAATGGCCCATGACCCTAGAATAATCATATCCATATAGAAAGGGTAATTGAGCTTATCCTTCACATCTTGAAATGCTTCTAGCACTGATAAGTTTGGTGTTCTTGTTGGACAAATAAAATCCCGG
Source organism: Triticum dicoccoides (assembly GCF_002162155.2). NCBI lineage: Eukaryota > Viridiplantae > Streptophyta > Magnoliopsida > Poales > Poaceae > Triticum > Triticum dicoccoides. The sequence continues at coordinate 371,096,370 of NC_041386.1, read as the reverse complement.
CATTGGTTTGGAAAGGGGCATCCCCAAAAGAGATGATGCAGTGTTTCTTCCTGTTGACAGTCCCTTACTGCACAATTATATGCTTATAGCTCAAAGCTCTTTCGCATAAGCAAGTTCCTTGTGTTGACTCTATCATGTAACAACATCTAGAAAAATACCTTATGTTTGGGCTGACATGAGCTCTTCCAAATCCAATTGAAGTGAGGTGGTGTTTGCTTGTGTCCAATTAGTACATTGTATGCTTTGATGGAGGAATAGAATTCATTCCCCCAAATGTAACTCCATGTGTCCATTGAGTCCATGAATTCAGATTGTCTCAAAGAGATGCATATATCCTCCATTTCTAAAAATTCTTCATGTGCTTGTGTTGTCACAGGTAAATAAAACAGGTCCTGAAGATATTCAGTGTTAACCACTTGCTGGACATTTAACTGTGGATTTTTGACAAATGAATGCAAGTGATGGAATTTGTGTTTGAGGACAGATTGATGCCACTGATCATCCCAGAAGAATGCATTTTTACCATCTCCCACATTACATCTAGCAATTGCTTTGAACTGATCAATGAGTGCCAGGTTTGATTTCCACCAAAAGGAGCCCATTATATTATCTCCTGGAAGTTTGCCATCACTTAATAAGTCTCCCAAATTAGATTGACCCAAGTTATATCATGTCTATTGAAGAACTTGTGTAGATTTTTCATAAGAAGAGTTTTGTTATGTGTGTACATCTCCAAGACCCCCAATCCTCCTTGACTTTTGGGTCTACATACCATGCGCCAAGCCACCAATGCTGGTCTGTGATCCTACATATCAGGGCTTCTCCATACACAATGCCTTAAATATTTTATTATCTGTTTCTTAATGGTGATAGGAATGTCCAAACAGCACATGAAGAAGACTGATAGTGATGCAAGCACTGATTTAACCAGTAACAACCTTCCTGCCTGAGTCATGAAAGTAGATATACTAGCTAATCTCTTAGCAATCCTATTAACAAGAGGAAGACATTGTTCCATAGTTGGTTTGTATATTCCCAATGAAAGTCCCAGATAAGTAAAGGGGAAATGTCCTCTAGCACATTGAAGTGTGTTTGTAAAAAGATCTACTCTGTCTTCAGCAATGTTAACAGGAACCATGATTGATTTTCCATAATTGACCTTTAGTCCAGTTGCTGATGCAAAAGTATTTAAGAGCGCTTTGAGGCATATCAATTGCCTATCATTTGCTTTCATAATAACCAAAGTGTCATCTGCATAATGTACTATAGGGAAATCAGGGCATGAGTTTACTTGAAGTGGTGGAGCGATAAATTTAGTCTCATGGCTTTGTTGAGTATAGATTGTAGCAAATCAGCAGAGAGTACAAAAATTAAAGGAGAGTAAGGATCCCCCTATCTCACTCCTCTTCTGATGTAGAATTTTTTTCACATGCACTCCATTTAACATCACAGCTGATGATACAGATGAGAAGGTTAGTTACATCCATGAAATCCATTTTTCTCCAAAGCCATTTGCTCTGAAAATGTCAATGATTTCTTGATGCTCAATTGTGTCAAAAGCTTTTTCAAAATCCAATTTAATTATTAACATCTCTTCCTTTGACTTGTGACATTGGAGACAGTCTTGAACCACTCTGTTTTTGAGGAAGCCATATTGGTTAATGTGCATCATCTTTAGGATAACTCTTTCAGCCTATTGCCAATAGTTTTGTAATGATTTTAAGTACTCCATTGAGAAAAGAAAACGCCTGAAGCCATTTGGGGAGAGTGGAACCTATTTTTTGGGGATTAGAATTATTTTGGAATATATAAAAAATATTGGGCGAAGAAAGCACCTGAGGGGACCCACCAGCCAGCCACGAGGGTGGGGACTTTTCATGATGTAAACCCCCCACCCTTGTGGTTGGCTGGTGGGTCCCCTCAGGTGCTTTCCTCGCCCAATATTTTTTATATATTCCAAAATAATTATCCATGAAGTTTCAGGACTTTTGGAGTTGTGAAGAATAGGTCTCTCATATTTGCTCCTTTTCCAGTCCAGAATTCCAGCTGCCGGCATTCTCCCTCTTCACGTAAACCTTATGAAATAAGGGAGAAAAGGCATAAGTGTTGTACCATAATGTGTAATAACAACGCATAATGCAGTAAATATCAATATAAAAGCATGATGCAAAATGGATGTATCAACTCCCCCATTCTTAGACCTCGCTTGTCCTCAAGCGAAAGCCGAATCGAAAAATATGTCCACATGTTTAGAGATAGAGGTGTCGAGAAAATAAAATACGGACATGAGGGCATCATGATCATCTTTAGAATAGCAACATATATTGTCATATAATTCCTTATGCTAAAGTAACAATTCATTCACAAGGTAAAGTATGAATCAGAAACTTTATTGAAGACTAACAAACTATGATCTGAGTCATTGAAGCAATTGCAATTTATCATAACTTCGGAAAGAGTCAATACAAGAGCTTTTCAGCAAGTCCACATACTCAACTATCATTTAGTCTTCACAATTGCTAACACTCACGCGATTCTTATGGGTTCAAAGCCTCAATCGGACACAGAGAAAGAAAGGAGCTTATAGTCTCGCCTCCCAACATTTTACCTCAAGGTAATGTTAACAATAATACTTTATGAAAACCTACATCAAAGTGGATATATATATCTGGATCTTTCTCCAACACATAGTGCTTGCCAAAATAAAAAGTGTAAAAAAGGAAAGGTGAAGCTCACCATGACTATTGTATAATAAAAGTAAAATATAGGCCCTTCATAGAGGGAAGCAGAGGTTGCCATGCACTTTTATAGTTGGATGCACAAAATCTTAATGCAAAAGAACGTCACTTTATATTGCCGCTTGTGATAAAGAACTTTATTATGCAGTCTGTCGATTTTATCTCTTTTATATCACAAGTTCGTATAAAGCTTATTTTTTTCACACTAATAGATCATACATATTTTAGAGAGCATTTTTATTGCTTGCACCGATGACAACTTACTTGAAGGATCTTACTCAATCCATAGGTAGGTATGGTGGACTCTCATGGAAAAACTGGTTTCAGGGATGTTTGGAAGCACAAGTAGTATTTCTACTTGGTGCAAAGAATTGGCTAGCATAAGAGGGAAAAGGCAAGCTCAACATGTTGGAGGATCCATGACCATATAACTTCTATTCGGATATAAGAAAACATAACCCATTATGTCATCTTCCTTGTCCAACATCAACTTTTTAGCATGTCATATTGCAATGAGTGCTCACAATTACAAAATATGTCCAAGATAGTATATTTATATGTGAGCCTCTCTTTCTTTATTACTTCCTCTTCATTGCAACAATGACCAAAACTAAATTTTCAATTCTCAACAAATTTTATTCATCATACTTCTTATATGTGAAGTCATCACTCTCCATAAGATCACTATATGATCTTTTTATTTATTTTTACTCTTTCTCTTATTCTTATACCCTCAAGATCATAGCAAGAAAGGAAAGCCCTCAACTCAAAAACTACTCTTTATAATATATAACTCATGGACTCGATTACATAGATAGAGATCAAAACAAAACTCAAAGCTAGATCATACTAAAAACTTTATTCACTAGATCAAGATATAACCAAAAGGATCAAAATAAGAAAAACAACAAAGATAAAGATGTGATGGTGATACGATACCGGAGCACCTCCCCCAAACTTGGCAGTTGCCAAGGGGAGTGCACATACCCATGTATTTAGATCTCTTTCTTTGGAGGTGGTGATGATGAAGTTGTTGACGTTGTAGGCTTGTCATCCATCTTCTAGGGCTTAGGCTCACCATCATAGAAGGATGAACGAGTCTCCAGGATCCTCAAATCTGCAGCCAAACTCATCTTCTTAAATCTGTATTCATACTCACAGTTTTGGTTTTGCAGGTCATAGATCTGGGCTTGGAGGTTCTCGATTTTCTCGTGAAGCTTGAAGATGGCCTCCCCAGTGTCCTTGGCATCCATCTTGTGTTTATTTGTAAATTCCGCGATCATCAAGTGATTGGCGCTGAGTCCACTTTCCACCATCCCTTGACACTTGAAAACTTGTTGCTCCACTGCTTCGAGCCTTGCCTCCATGCTTCCGATCTTCTTTGGCCCTTCAACATCGCGGATGTGCAGCACCCGCTCACGCATCTCAATGGTTTGAGGGTGTTGCAGCACCTCCGCAAGGTAGGGGTTGATGACCTTCTTGGAAAACTTGTCCTGGGGGCACTTGGAGACGTCATGGTGATCTAGATCTGTCAGAAAAAAACTCGAAACAAGAACAGAGGATTTTGTCATGGTACGGTGGTCAAAACCTTTGGGAGATTATAAAATGAATTTTTACCGACCAAAAGAAGTATTGTGCAAGAAAACGGTGTCTGGAGTGTGCACGAGGTGGCCACAATGGTGTGGGGCGCGCCCTCCGGCCTTGCCGCCTCCTCGTGCGCTCTTCGGACTACTTTTAATTTCCTAATTTTTTAAATATTCCAAAACAGAGAAAATTGCCATTGGAAATGTTTTGGGGTCAGTTTACTTACCATACCACATACCTATTCCTTTTCAGAGTCTGAAACGTTCTGGAAAGTATCCCTTATGTACTCCTCCGGTGTTATGCTATTAATTAAAATTTTCTCAACATTTATGGGAGTACCTAAAATATAATGTTTGATTCTTTGACCGTTTACCACCTTTGTGTTAGTGCCTTCGGCGTTGTTGATCTTGATGGCACCGGAACGGTAAACCACCTCGATGATGTAGGGGCCTTCCCATTTAGAGAGAAGCTTTCCTATAAAAAATCTTAAACGAGAGTTTTATAGCAAAATATGATCACCTACATTAAACTCACGCTTTTGTATTCTTTTGTCAAGCCATATTTTAACTTTTATTTAAACAACTTGGCATTTTCATAGGCTTGGGTTCTCCATTCATCAAGCGAGCTTATGTCAAATAACCTCTTCTCACCATCAAGTTTAAATCATAGTTGAGCTCTTTGATCACCAAATAAGCTTTATGGTCTAGTTCAAGAGGTAAGTGACATGTTTTTCCATAACCATTTTATACGGAGACATACCCATAGGGTTCTTGTAAGCAGTCCTATAAGCCCATAAAGCATTATCAAGTTTCTTAGACCAATTCTTTCTAGATCTATGGACAGTCTTTTGCAAGATCAATTTAATTTCTCTATTGCTCAATTCTACTTGACCACTAGACTGAGGGTGATATGGAGATGCAATTCTATGGTTGACATTATATTTAGAAAGCATTTTACGGAAAGCACCATGAATAAAATGTGAACCACCACCAGTCATCAAATATCTATGTAAGTGCATCTAGTGCCCCTTAGTGATTTTGGTGTATTGAAGACTTATAGGTTAAGGGACTAATGCGTTTGTGAGTGTACACATGTCTATAAGTCTATGAGGAGTTTGATATTTACAGAGAAAGTCGACCCCTAAAAATGAAGTTCTTCGACTGAAGACTTTGGATTTCTGAAGACTTTCTGAAGACTTTGAAAGTGAAGAAATTGGTGTGACCTTGAAGACTTGGTATTCATTCGAGGAACATGAAGCGTGAAGACTTTTGTTTTCGTAGTTTCATTTTCTCTTTCTTGAGTCATAGGAAACACCGTACTGTTAAAGGGGGTCGAGGAAATACTAAGGAAAAATTTCCATGTGATGCTCAACTCAAAGTCCTACACCTACCAATCCCTTCGAGTGAAGCCATTGGAAATCTCATACAGTCCAGTCATATTCTTTAGTGACAGAGACGAAGTTCTTCTGGTCTCTGAGGAATTTGTTCTGACTGGGGAGTTAGGAATTCGCCAGTGTGGATTACCCACACAGTGAGGAACATGATAGCCCTGAGGACTTTGCTACTGAAAATTCCGCCCGTTGCTGTGCTATGAGCCAGCTGTCCCAAAATATCTATCCACCTAACGGTCATATCATTGAAGGACATTTATGTCTTATCATGTCGGGCTGCTCCCTAGGCTATAAATAGCCGCCCCCTACAACCACTAGCTGGTTGGCTGCTCCGAGAGAAACTGACACTTGTCATTTGAGAGCAACCCATCCTCCGAGGACTTTCAGCGAAAATCATCAAGTGAGGAAAAACCCAAACCCAAACACCTACAAACCCCAAGTGATTGAGCATCACTAAAGAGATTGATCCAGCGTGGATCCGATGCTTGTTACCTTTGAAGACTGTGCTTCTTCCAGATGGTTAGGCGTCATGGTCTGGAGCATCCAAGAGGAATTGTGGATCGCCGAGTGACCGAGTTTGTGAAGGTTCGCAAGTCACCTGAAGACTTACCACGAGTGATTGGACGAGGTCTGTGTGACCTTAGTTCAAGGAGAATACGGTGAGGACTTGGTGTCCTGAGCTGCGTGTTCAGGACTGGGTGTCCGGGACTGTGTGTCCTCGAGTTTAAATACTCAGCCGCTCCAACCAGATGTACAACTGAGACAACAGTTGGAACTGGTCTACCAAATCATTGTCTTCACCAAGCCAACTGGTTCTATTTCTTCAACTCATTCATTTCCTCATAACTGTGTTATGCACTTGTTCATATATGTGTTTGAAGACTTTGACTGAAGACTTTCACAATTTCCTCAGTTCAATTTCTTCAGTCTATTTGTCTTCATCTTGTGTTATCCTGTGTTTACGCTTTCAGTACTCTGTGCTTGTCCTCATTTCATCATGATGACTATGCGTGTCTTCTGTTATGTTTACTTCTGAGTACTTATTATGCTGCTTGTAGTTCTTCGCTAAGGAATTTCCTCACATGCAAATTCCTTAGTGAAGAATTCATAAAATCGCCTATTCACCCCCCTCTAGTCGATATAACGCACTTTCAACTAGTATCAGAGCAAGGTACTCCCTTGTTCTATGTGATTTTGGTTTATCCCGCCTGGAGTTTTAGTTATGTCGACCGCAGGTATGAAGAAAGTGACATGCCCCATCTTTGACGGTCATGAGTATCCCAAGTGGAAGGCCATGATAAAGAAACACCTCATGGCAATGAACAGTGAGCTGTGGACCGTCATTGAGATTGGTCTGACCGATCTATGCAAGATGGCAAAAGCAGATGACATTCGCAAGTACACTCTTCTCAACCTCACGGCGAAGGACGTCATATGCTCGTGTCTGTCTCAAAATCAGTGCAGGAATATCATGCATCTCGATCATGCAAAGCTTATCTGGGACCGTCTCTCTGAGGTCTATGAAGGTCATCGAACCTGTCATGATCCTTGGTTTGAGGACTTCAAGGAACCTCTCAAAGCGATGACATTCGAACCAGAATCATCATATTCTGCATCATGCCTTATGCCAAAAGATGCTAAGGTAACTGAATGCTACCTATCCGATTCTAGTGATGATGAATCTGGTGATGAATTTGGACCCAGCTATGTCAAACTTGCTTCCCTTGCCACTAAACAACAGAGAGCTTTGGAAAAAGTTCAATACATGCTAAATAAGAGTGATGATATGTTGGGTGAAGAAATGGATCAGTCAAAAGCTTTGGCTGAAAGTCTTTAGAGACTTAATACTAAGTATGGCACCCTTCAAGATCATCATAACACTCTCTTATCTGATCATGAGAAGCTTTCTTATGAATTTCTTCAAAGAAAGCAAGATCTTGAGAAGCTAAGAGTGAGTTATGAAGATCTTCAGAAGGAGCGTGATTCATTACTTTCTCAACAAATCAACGCTTCTCAGGAAGAATTTGTTCCTCCTTGTTTGAAATGCATTGAACGTGAATCTGCTAATTCTTCACCTGAATGTTCAAATGCTGCTAATGTTTCAAATTCTTCACATGCCTCTGCTATCACTAATTCCTCATCTGAGGACACTGCTAGTATCACTGACGATGCAGTGCTGAAGGAATTGTACATGACATGCATGTACAAAAGCCTCAAAGGGCATCAGACTCTTTGTGATGTGCTTAAAAAGCAGATCCTCAACAGGAACCCTAGGAAAGAGGGTATTGCCTTTGAGAGGAAACTCAATGCTGATGGTGCATATTGGAAGCCTGAGCAGTACCCCAAAACTACATGGGTTGCTGCAAAGGGACCTCCAGTTGATCCATCTAACTTATCTGGATTTGCATGTGAATCTCCTCGTTCTGATGATGAGTCATTTGACTCCAACTATAAACTGTTCAAAAATCAGAATGGTGAAGTATTTGCTAGATATGTTGGCACTAACTGCAGGAACGGTCCCCTTATGAAGAAAATCTGGGTTCCCAAAAGGTGCCTTGAAAGTCTTCAAGTGAATGTCCTCAGGACACCACCTATGAAGAATAGGAACCCCAGATCAAATTCTTCATATGGACCAAATTCCTCAAAAGGATCGAAGTCCTCACATGAATATCATCGTGCTAACATCTCTGTTTCGCAGGGAAGAGCTAAGGGCTATGAATATGAGCATTATTCTTCTAATCATCATGTTCATAAGTCCTCGAAGAATTTCTCTGCTTATTCATATGCTTATCCTAATTCCTCTTATGTGAAACGAAATGGACTGGCTTCTATGCCACCCTTCTCGTATGGAGCTCGTAGAGTGATGAACTCTTTGCCACCCCTTCAGATGTCGGTGGTGAAGAAAAATAACTAATCTCTTCTGCAGGGTCAGGTCTCCAGACGTACGTAATCGTCTGAAGAATTTGCTGTAGACCTGAGTGTGCCTGAAAGGACGCATGCTAATCATGAAGAAATGAACCTTCATTTCTCATGTCCTCATACTATTTTATCTCTTCTTTTTCTTGATGAAATTGATCTGATGAATTGATGTCATATTCTTCACTAATGAAGTATATGAGTTCGTAAGTTGCACTAATTCATCTGGAGGATGATCAAGCCAAAGCCACTGAGTGGGTCCTCGATAGTGGATGTACAAATCACATGACTGGTGACAAGAATCTATTGATGGATGCTCCATTATCTCTGTCGCATCTGAAGCATATCATCTTTGCCGACAAAGGAAAAAGTCAGGTATTGGGTCTAGGTAAGGTTGCGATCACAAAGGATCGACACATGGACAAAGTCATGCTTGTCGAGTCCTTAGGATACAACCTCATGTCTGTCTCAATGTTTTGTGATCTCGATATGGTTGTTGTCTTTGGCAAGTACCATTGTGTTGTGATTATGGAAGCTGGCAATTCCAAAGTCTTCGAAGGCTTTAGGAGAGGAGATCTATATATTGTTGATTTCTCTACAGGACCACAACCAGCCGTGTGTCTACTTGCAAAAGCTTCAAAAGGCTGGCTCTGGCATCGACGACTTGGTCATGCAGGCATGAGGAATTTGCACACGCTTGCGAAGAAGAAGCATGTCATCGGCATCGAGAATGTCAAATTCCTCAAGGATCACCTATGTGGATCCTGTGAAGTTGGGAAGATAACAATGGCTAAGCATCCAGCAAAGACTATCATGACCACCACTCGTCCATTTGAATTGCTTCACATGGATCTCTTCGGTCCTAATCATTATTCTGCTGTTTCAAATGATGCATCTCAATATGGCTTTGCTATTGTTGATGATTACTCTCGATACACATGGGTACACATTGTTACTTACAAACATGAAGTGGAGGAAGTCTTCAAACGATTTTCCTCGAGGGCTTCAACCAACTTTGGTGTGAAGATCAAGCACATCAGAAGTGACAATGGAACTGAGTTCAAGAATTCTGGTCTAGATGACTATCTTGATGAACTTGGTATTACTCATGAGTTATCTGCTCCTTATACTCCTCAGCAGAATGGCGTCGTGGAGCGCAAGAACAGGACTCTTGCTGAGATGGTTTGCACTATGCTTGATGAATACAAAATGCCTCTTCGTTTCTGGATTGAGGTAATTGATACTACGTGCCACATCATCAACAGAGTATATCTTCACAAATTCTTCAAGAAGACTGCCTATGAACTCCTCACTTAAGAAACCCAATGTAAGTTATTTCAAAGTCTTAGGTGCTAAATGTTGGATTAGATCCTCATCACAACTCAAAATTTGCACCGAAAGCACATCAAGGTTTTATGCTTGGTTACGGAAAGGACTCGCACACCTACAGAGTCTTCAACAACGTTCTTCACAAGGTTGTTGAAACTGTAGATGTGCGGTTCAATGAAACTAATGGCTCGCAAAGAGAGTACCTACCTACTGTGATAGATGAACCAACACCTGAGGAAACTATCAAGTTCAAGGCTACTGAGGATGTCATTCCTACTGAAGAATCTGCTAAAGAATTCATTCTAGAACATGAAGAACATCGAGCTAATGCACCTGAAGAAAATACTGAAGAAAATGGTGCTGAAGAGAATGCTGATCAAATTCCTCAATGACAACCAGCTCATCCTTGCATTGCAAAAGAAGGGCAAGTTGAAAAGATCATCAATGACATCAAAATGCCAGGTCCTCTCACACGCTCAAAAGCTTCACATTTATCTAACTTTTGTGGGCACTATGCTTTTGTCTCTATCACAAAGCCCACTAAGGTAGATGAAGCATTTCTAGAGCCTGAGTGGATTCAGGCCATGCAAGAAGAACTACATCAGTTCGAGCTCAACAATGTCTGGGAACTGGTCAAACGACCAGATCCTCGCAAGCACAATATCATTGGCACAAAGTGGATCTACCGCAACAAGCAAGATGAAAATGGCCTTGTGGTGAGGAATAAGGCATGGCTCGTAGCTCAAGGCTACACACAGGTTGAAGGAATTGATTTCGATGAAACTTTTGCACCTGTTGCTAGACTTGAGGCTATTCGCATATTACTTGCTTATACTAACCATCATGATATCACTTTAGATCAAATGGATGTGAAAAGTGCATTCCTCAATGGTAAGCTTGAGGAAGAAGTATATGTTGCTCAACCCCCAGGTTTTGAAGATCCAAAGAATCCTGACAAAGTCTTCAGACTCAACAAGGCCCTCTATGGCCTCAAGCAGGCCCCACGGGCGTGGTATGATACCTTGAAGGAATTCTTCATGAAGAAAGGCTTCAAACCCGGTTCACTCGACCCTACTCTTTTAACTAAATCTTATGATGGTGAATTATTTGTGTGCCAAGTATATGTTGATGATATTATCTTTGGCTGTACTGACCAACATTATAGTGATGAATTTGCCTATATGATGAGTGAAGAATATCAAATGTCTATGATGGGAGAATTAAAATTCTTCTTAGGTCTTCAAATTCATCAACAACGCAATGGCATATTCATATCTTAGGAGAAATACCTCAAGGATGTACTGAGGAAATTCGGCATGCAAGATTGCAAAGGCGTCAAAATTCCTATGCCCACAAATGGCCATCTATGCACTGATGAAAATGGTATTGACTTCGATCATAAGGTATATCGCTCCATGATTGGTTCTTTATTGTACTTATGTGCATCTAGGCCAGATATAATGCTTAGTGTTTGCATGTGTGCCTGATTTCAAGCTATACCGAAGGAATCACACCATAAGGCTGTGAAGCATATTCTTTGATATCTAGCTCACACACCAACACTTGGATTATGGTACCCCAAGGGCTCGACTTTTGATCTCATTGGATATTCTGACTCTGACTCTGCTGGTGATCGTGTGGACCGCAAGTCAACATCTGGTACATGTCATTTCCTTGGACGATCTTTGGTCTGTTAGTCCTCGAAGAAAGAGAACTGTGTATCACTATCTACTGCTGAAGCTGAGTACATTGCCGCTGGTTCTTGCTGTGCTCAATTGCTATGGATGAAGCAAACCCTCAAGGACTACGGTGTCAACATGAAGAATGTGCCTCTCTTCTGTGATAATGAGAGTGCCATCAAGATTGCTCACAACCCAGTTCAGCACTCGAAGACTAAGCACATTCAGATTCGTCATCATTTTCTTTGTGATCATGTGTTGAAGGGCGACATTTCTATTGAACATGTGAAGACTAAAGAACAACTAGCTGATATCTTCACAAAGCCCTTGGATGAGAAGAGATTTAGCAAGTTGCGGTGTGAGCTAAATATCCTAGAATCTTCGAATGTTCTTTGAAAAGGACACTCATCCTAACACTTATGCAAAACTGATGACTTAGATGTGCAACACATGAAGAAACGTTTTTCTTCAATCAATTAAGAATAACGCTCTAAGTGTGAAGAAATTAACGAAGAATTTGATTCTCAGAACCCTACGATAATTGTACGCGGTGTCTGAAATCATCATTCTTATACGGTGGGTCACGCCACCACCAAAAGTTGAAATTCCTCAGTTGTTTATATTCTTCAACTTTGAATTGTCTTCACTGTTTCCGTTGTTCTTCGTCATTGGCTATATATATATAGCCATTCACTTATGGCTAATTCTTCAAGTTGGTTTTTCTGCTAAGTGAATGTGATTGGACCCTTCCCCTCTATGCTATACTCAACCCAATCTGTTCACAAATTCTTCATGTGCGTTCTATTTGAAACTCGTTCAAAATCTTCACTATGTCCTTGTCAGCTGAAGAAATTGCGAATGGACCTTTTAACTTATCTTATCCAATTTTCGGCTTTGCCGCTCAAACCATTCCGCATCCCACGACATACTTATCCACTCACCCATGATCTAACACGATCTCCACTTCTTAGTACGTGGGTGACACATGTCATGTGAATGAGAAGGTTCAGGGGCACGTTCGTCCTAATTCTTCGGGCGAACGGTTTTCACCATGGCTATAAATACCCCTCTCCCCTTCCTCACTTCTTTTACTCCACTCGACCTCTCTCCAGCTCGAGCTTCTGAAACCCTAGCGCCGCCGCTACTTCATCGTCGCCGGTGAGGAAGAGCTTCACTTCCTCGACCTTGTCGCCGCCGTACTCACGCTGGCCGCGGAAATCTTCACTCCGTCGTCGCCGTAGCCGTCTTCCTCCGCCGAGTTAGGGCGTGGAAGATCTACATAGACGAACTTCACCTCTCCATCTCTTAGTTCATCGTGTTCTTCATCCAGGGTAATTAAAAGTTACTTTTACTGCCCTCGTTGATTCGAATGATTATCTACAAAATCTTCAAAGGTGTTTTTCTTCATATCCTCACACACTAAAACATCTCATATCATCTGTTCTTGATTCGTTTCTCTAAGCTATGTTTTTCTTCAAGATTCCTCAAATGTGTGGATTTTTGATCTACACATCTCTGGAACCTAAGAAAAAGAACGCTTAGTGAAATTCTTCAAGACTCATCTGGTCAAATTTCTCAAACTTGTTCTTTTTACAAAAACCTTCTGAGAATGCATATGACCTCTCCAAATTCCTCGCAACTATACTGTGTTCATAGGTACTCATGTCAGCTGCTGAATCACTAGGTTCTCATCAACTTAACTCATTTGCAGCATTCCTCGAAGAAAAGTTGCAGACTTCTTCAGAGAATTCAATTGTTCAAATTCCTCAACTTAAGAAAATGGCTGACGGTAAGAAGCCACAGAAAGGAGGAAAGAGGGCTGAGGTCAACACAGCGTTTGAGATCCCTGATGACATATACAAAGATTACTGCACTCCTGATGAGGCCAAGTTTGGAAAAGAGGACAAAAATCAGCGCAAGGTGCGCATACAGAGGATATAAAGGAGATGGGCAAGAGAGTGGAGGGAGTACAGGTATGTTACTCCCAAGTACATGAAGAAATTCGCACTCAATGCTCCATGCCCAAGACCTCCATTGGCACTTGGCCAAATAGCTGATCCCACCAGCCTCAAGTGTGGTGAGGATTATCCTGATGAATGGGCCAAGCGCCAAGCCAAGTTGGCTAAACAAGCCAGAGAAGCTGTGAGGAAATTCAAGACTCTGCTGCTGCTGCCGTTAAGGCCTCTGTCAAGCCTAAGAAGGCCATGTCAAAGAAGACTGCGCACAAGCCAAGTGCTTCACCTTCAGTGGTTTCAAGGCCAAGTTCCTCAGCAATGCCCTCACGGCCAGAATCTTCAAAGCCAGAAAGGCCAACTTCTCATGTTGCTCCTGTTCCTCCCAAATCCTCAGCTCCTCACAAGTCCTCGGCTGCTCAGACAAAGTCCTCTGCACCTGTGCATCTCACCACGTGTCAAAGGACCACAGGCGTCTCAATTGCCTCAGGAGCTTCAGCTAGTTCCTCAGCTGCACCAAATTCTTCAACGGGACCCTCTCTACTGAAGACTATGGCCATTGCTGGACGAGGTCCTCGCCCTAGTCATTAGAAGAAGCGGGTCGCCTTCCAAGAGCTGTCTGAAGAAGACGAAGCTGATGATGATGAACTTGCTGAAATCATCAGAGATAGGCAAGTCAGGGCCGCTAGAGCCAATGGAACAAATGTGCCACTGCTTTTGGATCCCAAGTTGATCCTTGAATACATTGATGTTTGGCACAAGGACCCCAGCACTCCCATGCCTGATTTCAAGCTGACTCCTGGCCAAAGTCACATGCTGAACCACTTCATTCAAGAAGAAAAATGGAAATTTGAGAAGGCCAGACAGATCAAGAAAATGTAGTGCAAGAAGGAGCGATATCTAAAAAAACGTTGTCTCTATGACAACTGAAGAACTTGACGCTGTTCAAACTGAGATCAAGAAACTCAGTGATGAATTTGACGCATACCGCGCTGATTGGCTTGGAGCCAAGGTGCGCTTTGTGAAACCTGCAGATAAATTCACTTCCAATGTTGCTGCCCCAACGCAACAGGAAATTCCTCAGGCTGAAGCATCCGCTCAGCCAACTGAAGAACATGCCAGCACCGCTGATGAAAATTAGGCTGGTGAAGAATATGTAAGTTCCAGGGCTGATGACTGCATTCCAGCCGGTGAAGAAATTGCCAGGGCATCCACTAGTGGTGCGCCTGAAGAAAATGAAGAAGTCAGGGCAACTGCATCAGTTGTGCCTGAAGAAAATCAACCAGATTCCTCTGCTCCTCCTGCACCTACACCGACTTCAATCCTTCCATCTGCATCAGATGTGAAGAAAACCAAGGCTGTAGAGCATGCAACAGTGAAGAAAAGGAAAGCATCAGCTACTTCAGATTCTTCAGCTCTGAAGAAAATGAAGCCTTTGACCAGCTCGTTTGAAAATCCCATTGATGCTGTTCCTCTCTCTACTATGCCATCAAAGGACCTTGTTCCTTTCAATGAAGAATATGTGATTCCCAGCGGATCTGATGAAGAAACTCCTTCTGCTACTTTGTCAGAGCAGTTGGATGAAGAAATTGAAGTGGATGAGATCCCTTCAACACCTATCATTTCCTCGCCTCTGCCTCAGTTCACTTCTAAAGAGGCTGGCGTTGAAGAAATGGAAGATGAAGTGTGGACGTTCGCTGCTCCACACCAGTGATGAGTGATGAATTCTAGGAAAGTCAGCATCCAAACTCTCCAATGTTCACACCGTTGCAGCAAATACCTCAGTCCCCTGCACAAACTGTTCAAATGGGCTCTGAAGAAACTCACCCCACTTCATTTGTACGTGAAGAAATTCCAGCCACTAGTGCTAAAGAAACTGCTGCTGCTAAACATCTGAAGGCGCAGACTGCCACTGAAGAGGAACCAGAAATTCCTCATCCTGAAGAACCTGTGATTGAGATTCCTGAGGTCATGATGCAACTCACTGACACTCCTCTACCCAAGCCAAAGGATCCATTCTCCAGGAAGCAAAAGTTCAAGGCTGATGATTTCTTCGGCGAGCACGTATTCTTCGAAGACTACAACCCTTATAACTCTGCTCGCATTAGGAAGAGGCGTTTCTGGATAGCCAGCCAAGCCAATTTCTATTCCTCAGTGCTGTTCAACAAAAACAAAATCTTCTACCATGAGCACATTCCTCACGTGGATATGGAATCTCTGCCGTGCTTCATGCCAGTCCTTAGTGTTATTCACGACACTGGACTATTAAACTTCTGTTCTGACATCTGCAATTGGAATGAAGAACTGATTCTTCAATTTTATGCGACATTGTACATCACAGGAGATTCTGAAGATGTGAATTCATGGGTGCTGGACTGGATGTCTGAGAACACCCACTACACAGCACCAGCTACTGAATTGCTTCGTGCCTTACCACTCAGTCCTCCCCTTGAAGAAGCTCGTTGTATTTAGAGTGAACCTGAGCTTACAAATCACTACATGCAAATTCTTATGAAGCCTTTGAAGCCAGGTCAAGCCCCACAAACCAAATTCCTTGTGAAGGAATTACTTTATGTGCCCAGAACTATCTATCGCATTCTAACCAGGACAATGAGTCCCATCAAAGGCCATGACTCATCTGATGAGGAAATTGCTGGCATCATGAAGAATCTGGTGTTCAATATCATCCCTGGCATTCCTGTCAATTATCACGATTTCTTCATGAGGACTCTGGCAAATGTTGCACTTTCTCCGTTTGAGCTGAAGCCTTATGCACCTTGGATTATGAGATTCCCCAGGACAAGGTCTTCACTCAACTACAAAGCTGATTTCAGAATCACCTCTGCTACTTGCCTCCGATTGAAGTTTCAAGCAGACTTATGCGTCAATTGATGAAAAGGGCAAGGCACCAGCTGTTATAGATGAAGGCATTCGTCCATTGGATGGACAGTTTTGCAAAGCTGCATCTTATCCCACCAATGATGACTCTGCCAATGCACCCAAGTCTACTCCTCAAGCCACTGCTCCTCGTGTGCTGACTGATCGTGAGCTTCTGCTTAATCTTCACCAGAAGGTGGATCAAAACCATAAATGGGTTAAGCGTTAGTTTGGTTCATTTCTTCACAACATGACTGCTACGCACAATGTAGTGAAGAAAAACCATTACTACCTCCATGAAGTTTTCGGCCGCATCTGGGCCATTCTGTCACATCTGTATGGTGAAGAAGATCTGAAGAAAATGGGTCTCAAGGAAGATTTTGACTAGTCTGCACCTCCACCGAAGAAATTCAAGAAGGTCAAGGTTCCTTCCTTGGTAGTCAGCTCATATTCTTCATCACGCGACACCGATGAGAATGAAGACTTGGACGACACTGCGGCAGGCCCTTCCACGACAAACGACCCCAACAACGCAGATGCTCCTTCATCATCTTGATATTCTTCAGGGGCGTTAGTCCTCATATTCGATCCTTTTGGTCATCTGATGACAAAGGAGGAGAATTTTGAGTTAGTCTTCAAGCGGGTCTTTCTATATGGGCTTTTTTTGTTAAGTTACAACCCTCGTTCTTCTGAGACTTTATTGGACCGAGTTGTAAACTTAAACCCGATGGTGCTCTGATACTTTTGATATGTGTTTCTGCATGCTTATTCCTCATATATGCTAATGCACACATGCTAAATTACATCAGTCACCATATTTCATCATGCATTTCAAATTCTTCATTACGATATGTCAAATGCGTGTATGAATTACAAGATATAGGGGGAGATCTCCATGATTCTACTCTTCAAAGTGTGCAATGCTTCAAAATCAAATACCTCACCATGCACATATTCAGGGGGAGTTCTTCTATATCTTGCAATCAAATTCCTCAATTCAGTATTTACACTTCATATGTTTATCCCCGTTGAAAACTTAACCTATATTGTCATCAATCACCAAAAAGGGGGAGATTGTAAGTGCATCTAGTGCCCCTTAGTGATTTTGGTGTATTGAAGACTTATAGGTTAAGGGACTAATGCATTTGTGAGTGTACACACTTCTATAAGTCTATGAGGAGTTTGATATTTACAGAGAAAGTCGACCCCTAAAAATGAAGTTCTTCGACTGAAGACTTTGGATTTCTGAAGACTTTCCGAAGACTTTGAAAGTGAAGAAATTGGTGTGACCTTGAAGACTTGGTATTCATTCGAGGAACATGAAGCGTGAAGACTTTTGTTTTCGTAGTTTCGTTTTCTCTTTCTTGAGTCATAGGAAACACCGTACTATTAAAGGGGGTCGAGAAAATACTAAGGAAAAATTTCTATGTGATGCTCAACTCAAAATCCTACACCTACCAATCCCTTCAAGTGAAGCCATTGGAAATCTCATACAGTCCAGTCATATTCTTCAGTGACAGAGACGAAGTTCTTCTGGTCTCTGAGGAATTTGTTCTGACTGAAGAGTTAGGAATTCACCAGTGCGGATTACCTACACAGTGAGGAACATGATAGCCCTGAGGATTTTGCTACTCAAAATTATGACCGTTGTTGTGCTATGAGCCAGCTGTCCCAAAATATCTATCCACCTAACGGTCATATCATTGAAGGGCATTTATGTCTTATCATGTCGGGCTGCTCCCTAGGCTATAAATAGCCGCCCCCTACAACCATTAGCTGGTTGGCTGCTCTGAGAGAAACTGACACTTGTCATTTGAGAGCAACCCATCCTCCGAGGACTTTGAGCGAAAATCATCAAGTGAGGAAAAACCCAAACCCAAACACCTACAAACCCCAAGTGATTGAGCATCACTGAAGAGATTAATCCTGCGTGGATCCGACGCTTGTTATCTTTGAAGACTGTGCTTCTTCTAGACGGTTAGGCATCATGGTCTAGAGCATCCAAGAGGAATTGTGGATCGCCGAGTGACCGAGTTTGTGAAGGTTCGGAAGTCACCTGAAGACTTACCACGAGTGATTGGACGAGGTCTGTGTGACCTTAGTTCAAGGAGAATACGGTGAGGACTTGGTGTCCTGAGCTGCATGTTTAGGACTGGGTGTCCGGGACTATGTGTCCTCGTATTTAAATACTCAGCCGCTCCAACCAGATGTACAATTGAGACATCAGTTGGAACTGGTCTACCAAATCATTGTCTTCACCAAGCCAACTGGTTCTATTTCTTCAACTCATTCATCTCCTCATAACTGTGTTATGCACTTGTTCATATCTATGTTTGAAGACTTTGACTGAAGACTTTCACAATTTCCTCAGTTCAATTTCTTTAGTCTGTTTGTCTTCATCTTGTGTTTTCCCGTGTTTATGCTTTCAGTACTCTGTGCTTGTCCTCATTTCATCATGATGACTATGCGTGTCTTCTGTTATGTTTACTTCTGAGTACTTATTCCGCTGCTTGTAGTTCTTCTGAGTACTTATATTTAGAAAGCATTTTAAGGAAAGCACCATGAATAAAATGTGAACCACCATCAGTCATCAAATATCTAGGGACTCCAAACCTCGGAAAAATAACTTCTTTAAGCATCTTAATAGAAGTGTTATGATCGGCACTACTAGTTGGAATAGCTTCCACCCACTTAGTAACGTAATCAACAACAACTAAAATATGTGTATACCCATTAGAGGAAGGAAGCAGTCCCATATAAACAAAGCCTGACACATCAAATGGTTCAATAACAAGTGAATAATTCATAGGCATTTCTTGAGGTCTACTAATATTGCCAATTCTCTGGCATTCATCACAAGACAAGACATACTTACGAGTATCCTTGAAGAGAGTAGGCCAATAAAAACCAGATTGTAATACCTTGTGTGTAGTTCTATCTCTAGCATGGTGTCCTCCGTAAGCCTCGGAGTGTGATACGTCTCCGTCATATCTATAATTTTTGATTGTTCCATGCCAATATTATACAGCTTTCATAGACTTTTGACAACTTTTTATACTATTTTTGGGACTAACATATTGATCCAGTGCCCAGTGCCCAGTGCCAGTTCCTGTTTGTTGCATGTTTTTTGTTTCGCATAAAATCCATATCAAACGAAGTCCAAACGGGATAAAAACTTACGAAGATTTTTTTTGGAATGTATGCGATTTTTGGGAAGAAGAATCAACGCGAGACGATGACCGAGGGGGCCACAAGGTAGGGGGGCGCACCCCTGACCCTCGTGGCCACCTCGTAAGGAAGTTGGTGTCCTTCTTTCGCCGCAAGAGAGCCAATATATGGATACAAATCATGTTAAAATTTGAGCCCAATTGGAGTTATGGATCTCCGGGAATATAAGAAACGGTGAAAGGCCAGAATCTGGAACGCAGAATCAGAGAGAAACAGAGAGACCGATCCAATCTTGGAGGGGCTCTCGCCCCTCTGCCGCCATGTAAGCCATGTACCAGGGGGTAAACCCTTCTCCCATCTAGGGGTAAGGTCAAGGAAGAAGAAGAAGGAGGGGGCCCTCTCCCCCTCTCTCCCGGTGGCGCCAGAACGCCGCCGGGGCCATCATTGCGACAACGATCTACACCAACATCTCCGTCATCTTCACCAACGTCTTCATCACCTCCCCCCATCTATCTACAGCGGTCCACTCTCTTGCAACCCGCTGTACCCTCTACTTGAACACGGTGCTTTATGCTTCATATTATTATCCAATGATGTGTTGCCATCCTATGATGTCTGAGTAGATTTTCGTTGTCCTATCGGTAATTGGTGAATTGCTATGATTGGTTTAATTTTCTTGTGGTTATGTTGCTGTCCTTTGGTGCCCATCATATGGGCGCGCGTGTGGATCACACCATATGGTTAGTTGTATGTTGATAGGACTATGTATTGGAGGGCAAGAGTGACGGAAGCTTCAACCTAGCATAGAAATTGATGCATACAGATTGAAGGGGGACCAATATATCTTAATGCTATGGTTGTGTTGACACCAGATTTTGACACGACCAAGAACTTAATTAAGATGGCCTCAAATGGATAAGTGCTCAAAGTGAGAAAGTTCGGTATCGTTAAAAGGAGAAACTTTCATATTGGGCCATAGCCATCCGGTCTCATCTCTAAGGCCGAAGTTGCGTTTGAAGTACTCAGATTTTATATTCAGAACACTATTCAGCTGATTACGGCTCCAAGATGGCCTCATATGAGAAATCTTTCTGCACAGTTTGTCTTCATCTCGTCGAGGCGATCGATTTCAATATAAAAACGTCTGAATCGGAGTTCGTATACAAAAGTTAGAGCCAAAACAGTGTGCTGCATAAGTTTGTCTCAGAAGTTCCGGGCAAAACTTCCGGGGAGGTTCCGGGCTAAACCGAAAGTTTGCACGCGGTGCGCATCGAAAACTGGAATTTTAATATTGTTTGCAGATTTGCGGGGCCGATTTCGACATCAAGATGACCTTGAATGAAAAAGTGATCAACTGAAGAGTTTTTCTCCATTCCAAGATCTACAACTTTGCTTTTGGGACCATCCTCATCCGAAGTAGTATGCGGCCTGCAGATTCAGTGCAAGAGGGCTACTTGATATAATTTCAGCCCGGAAGTTCCGGCCAGACCGGAAGTTCCGGCCCTCGTAGTCCGAGTTAGGGTAACTTTTGATGATTTTGGATGTGATTTGGGTCCTTTTCTTGTACGGGAAGTCCAGCCGCCTCATATATATGTAAGGGGTGACGGCCGATTGAACGACACACAATCGATCTATCAATATATCATCTTTTTACCTTTACCTTTATCTCTCTCCCTTGTTCTTATTCTTCCTCGTTCTTTGTTTGTTCTTTGTTTGCAGGGCGACGAACCTCGAGGCCCTAGGGGAGATTAGGTCGACCTAGGGCAGCCCATAGCCGCCGCGCGCCCTGACGGGGTCCCTCCCGGGCGTGTGGGGTTTTGGGTCCTCAAAAGCACCCGCCAGATTGCTTGCGTACCGCGCTTCCGGAAGGGTCTCCTTCGACGTGAGTTGCGGTGCATCACCCCCGGCGTCGAGGGTACATGGTGACGTATTCGTGTGCGAACACACTTTTTGGTGACTCCGCTGGGGACGAAGTTTTGAACGGTCTCTAGCCCGTTCTTGCTACGAAGAGATCGTCATCAAGTTGCTGCAATCTACAAAGGTAATATGAATACCCAATTCCCCTTTGTAGATGCAAATAATCCATATGTTGTTGCTGGATCACCTAATGAGCATAATGTATCGGCTAGCCCTAGTTTTATCAATCATGGATCTAATTATGCACAAGGGCCGATGCAAAATAATCTTTGTGTTTAAAATTCTTATGATTTTAGCAACATGCAACATATGTATCCCAACCCTCATGCATCGGAAACCCCACAAATCCATATGCCGATGAACAACATGATGGGTTCGATTAATCAATTTGAAACACCTGATGTTAAAATTTCCAATAGCATAGAAGAAAGTGTTTCACCTTTTTATTCATCGGCAACTAATTTGCAGTATGTGAATCCAAACGTGCCGGTGGATAGGGGAATTGGCCATGTTACTACTAGTTATTTGGCCAATTACCCTCAAACATCATATGCTACACCTAATGCTACTAATTTTTTGGCACCATACGCAACTGTTGATGTCCATAATTCGGCTCCGCACCTTCATGGTCATGACCGAATAAGTGAAACTTCTACAGGGGAAAAAATGCCTTCACCTACTACCGTGGCATATCATGTACCCCCTACACAATTACAGAATTTCGGCAACATCTCATCGCCGAAAGAGTCTAAAAGCATCGGGGGGCAACCATATCCAGACTGGGTGGTTGAGATCAAGCTTACATTCTCTTGGGATTTGTGCAACTCCATTCGACAGGAACTAATAGAAGGCGAGAAGCCTCAAGATTTTGCTGCAGTAAAAGCTAGAGTTGTGCAAATGATGCAGTCGCCCAGTGTTGTACCATCTAGTGTACCCCCTAAACAATTGCAAAGTTTCGGCGCCTCATTGCCAG